>NC_088216.1:52996924-53316924 GCF_036934945.1 Oncorhynchus masou masou | reverse complement strand
GGGGTTTATCATTCAACTCACTGTATGTTTTTAATACACTGCCTTAGGATGATACCAGAACCAACAGTGGGCTTAAATCTGGGCTCTTGCTAACTGTTGTTTCTCTGTCTGCTGTCTCTCCACAGGACCAAGAACGCCGTACCCCCTTACATGCTGCTGCGTGTTTGGGCGACGTTCACATTATGGACCTTCTCATTAATTCAGGTAACGTTCTCCAGCATGAGACAGACTGTTTTCAGAGGGATTTGCTTTGTTCACTCAATTATCCCTATCCTATTGTTTAATAAAGGACAGTTAATCATATCTGTTAGAATATACAACCATCGTTGAAACCCGTCCCTCTTGTCAATGAGGATAAGAAGCCCTATCCTAAAGGCAAAAACTGATAATGAAATCAGAGAAGTGTGCAAATGTTACTGACCATCTGAGATCTGAGGCCCATTGTGATTGGCTGAATTGGAACAAATTTTCGATACTATTTCCTAATTTTTTTTTTTAAAGGTTGAGATGGGCTACAGAATAGTTAACTGAGTTTGTCCTTTATCTCTCACTCTCTCTCTCTTGCCTGCTTGCTCCTCACTCTCTCAGGTGCTAGTATTAACGCTAAGGACCAAGGCTGGCAGACTCCCCTGCATCGGGCAGCTGCCTCACAGAACGAAGTAAGACTATCTTTGCAGGACAGTGCCGTGTGAAGGCCATGTCAAATGCAATATGTAAAACCTGCTACAGTCATTTACCTGGAATTCCTCATCAGTCTTAATAGCACTTCTCAGGGCTCATTTTCTTAGGTAATCAATATGGCAGATAAATTCATCTTCTCTCCTTTCTTGAATGAGTAGCTATATGAATGTCGGGTGATAAAGTTGCACTCCTCGTACTTTTTATTTATTCTCCTACCGTCTTTCCCAGAAGGCCGTGGGGCTGCTGCTGAGACAGGATGCGGAGGTCAATGCCCGGGATAAATTCTGGCAGACGCCGTTGCATGTGGCTGCGGCCAACCGGGCCACACGCTGCGCTGAGGCTCTCATCCCCAAGCTGAGTAGCCTGAACGTGGCGGACCGCTCCGGCAGGACTGCTCTGCACCACGCTGCACACAGCGGCCACGTGGAGGTCGGGTCACAGCAGGGTTTTACGGTCATAGGGTGGAGGGTTTTGAGTAATACTGAAATGGCACCCAATCCCCTATAAAGTTCACTATTTTTGACCAGGACCCGCATCGTATCCGCTATACAGGGAATTGTGCCATTTCAGACGCAGCCTATTTGCTGAACTGGTCTTCCTCTCCTCAGAAAGGTGTCTTACTGTACCCGTTTTAACTCTGTCTCCTGTCTGTATCCAGATGGTGAATTTGCTCCTCAACAAAGGGGCCAACCTGAGTGCCAGCGATAAGAAGGAGAGGCAGCCAATCCACTGGGCCGCATACCTCGGTGGGTGGGACCTTAGAATGGACACTTCCTTAAATTGACACACTTTCTTCTCCTTGTTCAAGAGGCTTGGCCTGAGCAAAGGCACTGATCTGGAAATCAACTTGCAAACCTCCTGTCAAGGGATTAGGGCTGTCACGATACCAGTATCCCGATACCAGATTTTCCATGGCAAAAAAGAAAACACAAATTGGACTAAACTCTATTGTCCTATTAAAAATCGACTATGTAAAATTGTGGGTGCTATAGCTTGTAAAATAAACAAATTTGACTAGGTGACAAATTAATGCTGTTTGGTTCTAACTTTGGTCGGTTTTCCTCAAGAAATGAAATCCTCCATGTTTTGTTTCCTTGCCACGATACGTCCGAGTATTGTGATACTGGTAGCGTGACAACCCTACAAAGGATCCTTGTCTACAAAGAAAAGCAAACCTGTGCCAAATTGCATATCCTCACACACAAACAGAAAATTGCCAAGGCTTTTGTTAACCTGTCTGTAGCGTCTGTATGTTCCATGAATTGTTGTCTCCTCTTCCCTCAGGGCATCTGCAGATCGTGAAGCTTCTTGTGTCGCGGAGCGCGGACGCCATGTGCAGGGACAAGCGCGGGTATACCCCGCTCCACGCTGCAGCTGCCAGCGGCCAGATTGAGGTGGTCAAGTACCTGCTGCGGCTGGGGTCAGAGGTGAGGTGCCAGGGGGTGGGGCTCCATACGGTCACCATCATAAGGTTACTCAATCTGTTGTGTGGCTTTCTATTGTTTAATTCTTTGCTTGTGTGTTTTTTTTTACATTTTATTTATTATTATTATTATTATTTTTTTACAAAAGTGCATTCCTAGTATAATTTAGGTTAGGGCCTATCAGGGAAGTCTTCAGGCCCTATAACCATCTCACCATCAAATTTCTGCCTTTTCTTTGTCTCCACGTCAGATTGATGAGCCTAACGCCTTTGGGAACACAGCGCTCCACATGGCGTGCTACACGGGCCAGGAGGCGGTGGCCAACGAGCTGGTGAACCGCGGTGCCAACGTCAACCAACCCAACCACCACGGTGGCACGCCGCTACACCTGGCCGCTGTCTCAACCAACGGGGCGCTCTGCCTCGAGCTGCTAGTCAACAACGGCGCTGACGTCAACATGCAGGTCAGTCGGAGGACTCCCGGGAAATGAGGGAATAAGGGATTGGTTGCACCCCAAATGGCACCCTATTCCTTATATAGTGCACTATGGGCCCTGGTCAAATGTAGTAAACTATATAAGGAATAGGTTGCCATTTGGGAGTCTTAGTCAACAGATGGCAGAAGTGGCATTTATAAACAAGGATATTTTGAATAACATCCCAAGTTGTTTTGTGTATGTTTGAGGTAAATCGATTATTTTCATAACAAGAAATGTTTTTGTTTCTCTCTTTCTCTCACAGAGTAAAGAAGGGAAGAGCCCTTTGCACATGGCCGCTATTCACGGGCGCTTCACCCGCTCCCAGATCCTTATCCAAAACGGTAACCACACACACATCATAAAAAACAATATTATCACACACTACACTTCAAATACAAGGATAGTGTGTTTGTGAAAAGTGCCTGCAGTATTTCAGGGACAAACTTCAGTTGAAGCGCACCAGCCAAACATACACAACACTCATCCTCCCCCCCACCCCCCCTCTCTCTCCTATGTGCAGGTGGGGATATAGACTGTGTAGATAAATATGGCAATACTCCTCTTCACGTTGCTGCTAAGCACGGCCACGAGCTGCTGATCAGCACCCTGATGACTAACGGTGCTGACACAGCCAGGTGAGAGACTGTTTTCCATAAGCGTGGCTACTTTCCACAGAGGATCAGTTTTGAGTTTGAAATTGATGTAGAGTCATTTTGATCTGATCGGTATGGGATAGACTTTTTCACGAGAGACCATGCCATGCAACCGCCTCAGAGATTATGCGACACCTTCGGCAGATGTACACGGAACAAGGCCCGTGAAAACGATGTGCAGTGCAATCGATTTTGTTTGTGAGTCTTGCTCACACAAAGCCCCAAAGCTGTGTGCTGACTGTGGACCCAAAGCATAAAGAGAAGATGAGATTGGTTCATGCATAATGGCACGCGTATAAGGGAACAATAGTGTCCACTACAATCAACAAATGTATATCTTGTCAACTTTTTATATCTTGCCCTGAATTCGGAAAGTATTCGTAAAGTATTCAGGCCCCTTCACTTTTTCCACGTTTTGTTACATTATAGCCTTATTCAAACATTTCCCTCATCAATCTACACACCATAACCCATAATGAGAAAGTGAAAACTGTTTTTTTTTCTAAATTTTTGCAAATGTATTAACAATAAACCGATACCTTATTTATATAAGTATTCATCAGACCCTTCGCTATGAGACTCGAAATTGAGCTCAGGTGCATCCTGTTTCCATTGGTCATCCTTGAGATGGTTCTACAATTTGATTGGAGTCCACCTGTGGTAAATTCAATTGATTGGACATGATTTGGAAAGGCACACACCTGTCTATATAAGGTCCCACAGTTGACAGTGCATGTCAGAGCAAAAACCAAGCCGAAGGTCAAAGGAATTGTATGTAGAGCTCCAAGACAGGATTGTGTCGATGCACAGATCTGGGAAAGAGTACCAAAAGAAATTGCAGCGTTGAAGGTCCCCAAGAACACAGTGGCTTCCATCATTCTTAAATGGAAGAAGTTTGGAACCACCAAGACTCTTCCTAGAGCTGGCCGCTCGGACAAACTGAGCAATTATGGGACAAGGGCCTTGGTCAGGGAGGTGACCAAGAACCCGATGGTCACTCTGACAGAGCTCCAGAGTTCCTCTGTGGAGATGGGATAACCTTCCAGAAGGACAACTAACTTTGCAGCACTCCGCCAATCAGGCCTTTATGGTAGTGGCCAGAAGGAAGCCACTCCTCAGTAAAAGGCATGTGACAGCCCGCTTGGAGTTTGCTAAAAGGCACCTAAAGGACTCTCAGACCATGAGAAACAAGATTCTCTGGTCTGATGAAACCAAGATTGAACCATTTGGCCAGAATGCCAAATGTGATATCTGCAGGAAACCTGGCACCATCCCTACGGTGATGCATGATGGTGGCAGCAGCATCATGCTGTGGGGTTGTTTTTCAGCTGCAGGGACTGGGGGACTAGTCAGGATTGAGGGAAAGATGAGTACAGAGAGATCCTTGATGAAAACCTGCTTCAGAGAGCTCTGACCTCAGACTGAGGCGAAGGTTCACCATCCAACAGGACAACAACCATATGCAAACATCCAAGACAACGCAAGAGTGGCTTTGGGGCAAGTCTCAGTGTCCTTGAGTGACCCAGCCAGAGCCCAGACTTGAACCCGATCGAACATCTCTGGATAGACATCTCTGGATAGACATCTCTGGATAGACATCTCTGGATAGACATCTCTGGATAGACATCTCTGGATAGACATCTCTGGATAGACCTATACAGCGACGCTCATCATCCAACCTGACAGAGCTGGAGAGGATCTGCAGAGAAGAATAGGAGAAACTCCCCAAATACAGGTGTGCCAAGCTTGTAGCGTCATACCCAATAAGACCTGAGGCTGTCACCGCTGCCAAAGGTGCTTCAACAAAGTACTGAATAAAGGGTCTCAATACTTATGTAAATGTGATATTTCATTATTATATATATATATATTTTTTAATTTGCAAACATTTCTAAAAAACAGTTTTTGCTTTGTCAGTATGGAGTATTGTTTATAGTTTAATGAAGTAAAAAACAACAACGATTGAATCCATTTTAGAATAAGGCTGTAACATAACACAATGTGGTAAAAGTCGAGGGGTCTGAATACCTTCCGAATGCACTGTATTTCCACATATTTATTATTGCAATTCGTCCTTTACAATTCTTCATGCACTGGTGCTTTTGTTTAGGATTACAGCAAATAATTTCACCTGTGCACCTGGCTGATTATATTATATTTTTTGTTTTGTCAAAAGAAGCTGTAACTGGACTTTTCTAATTACTTTAACTCTATTACTAATTGAATCTACAAATCTAAAGTTGATCAAGTGGATTACACTGCAATGTTTTTATTGTAAGGGAAACTAAAATAGGCTATAGGCCTATGTTTTTATTGTAAGGGAAACTAACATAGGCCTGTAGCCTATGTTTTTTGTTGGACTTAGTCAAGGATATGTTTTGTATAATTCTACAATCTAAACAAATAACTATTGGTATTTAAATATATATATATATATATTTCCACAAATACTTCTTCATGCCGTTACTCCTTTCTAATAGTTGATGCACTATTTATCAATTGTTGGTGCTTATGTTTGCTGCATCTTGTGGGTTGATATGCATCTGATGATCATATGCAAAAGGAGATGCCTGGCAACGTTCTCTAGCGGGTACTTATAGGCTGAAAGGCCTTAAGATGCTTTTGGGAAACAGGGCAACTGGTTTGTTAGTCTGCAGTCTGTCTCGCCTCTCGGTACCTGTTATTTTTGTGCGCGGTGGTTGGCTTCAGTCAAATTTATTTTCAAGGAGGAGGGAGAGCATGATGCTTTACCTCCTGTGAGTGAATTTACACATCCCATGTAATGTAAGTGGTAACGATGAGTTGAAATCCACTTAATTATTGTTTTGTGGCACATTTATTTTCTTTCGCGTGTTTCATAGGCCTATAGCCAGCCACAGAATTGGGCGCATAGGCTATTTACTGTTTTTTTGATTGACGACCGAACGGCTTGTGTTAAATAGTTTCTAAAAGGTGTCGAACTGACTGAATCAAGTCAATCTCCTATATCCCTTTGCTATTCATAAATCATACAATGTAGGTGTATTTCCATGGTATCGCAACGGAAAAAGGAAACTAAAGCTCTTGTTTATATATATTTTTTATATTCTAAGCCCATGTTGAGTCTTGCCAGTGACCACTAATGTGACTGGTCAGTGTAGCCTAGTGATGGGTTGTTCGCCAACGAATGGCTCTTTTTGAACAGATCTTTCATTCTAACATTTGTCAAATATATATTTTTTTTGTTTTTTTTTAAAGTACTGACTTTGGGAAATCTTGCTTTAGGTTATTGTCCTGCTGAAAAGTTAATTAATCTCCCAGTGTCTGGTGGAAAGCAGACTGAACCAGGTTTTCCTCTAGGATTTTGCCTGTGCTTAGCTCCATTACGTTTATGTTTTTATCCTGAAAAACTCCCCAGTCTTTAACGATTACAAGCATACTCATAACATAATTTAGCCACCACAATGCTTGAAAATATAGAGAGTTGTACTCAGTAATGTGTTTGTATTGGATTTGCTGCAAACAGAATACTTTGTATTCAGGACAAAAAGTTAATTGATTTGTCACTTTTTGCAGTATTACTTTAGTGCCTTGTCGCAAACAGGATGCATGTCATGGAATATGTTTATTCTTTACAGGCTTCCTTTTCATTCTGTCAATTAGGTTAGTATTGTTGTTAGTATCCATCCTCAGTAAAAATCCCAAATGTCAAGGGGTATGAATACACTATGTGGTTGCTTCAAGTTGTGTATTTACAGTCTTTAATGTATTGCGTTGTCGTCTACTCCAATATCAATGTTAGTCAATTATAGCCTAGTTCATTAAATAGCCTGCTCCATATTTGCAAAATATGTTTGCAGTCCACATGGTTCTAATTGCATTGCTTCAATATATAAATACATTGTTCAACAGGCTGTAGAACTCACACTGATATAGAGGCTCGGCCTCCTGTAAATTGCAGTCTGTGGACATGCCGTAGTCAATAAGAATGATTAAATTCACAAGGCTATTGATAATCAAATTCTTATAAAAACAAAACAACTTGTTTTAAAATAGGCTATGTCTAAATACAATTCCAGGAACCATAATTGCTCCCTGTGGGTATATTATACAGACAAGGCAGCTTAGACTATGGCAGGTTTTAAACATATCTAAACTTTTCACATCCAATATAAAAAGAAAGGGGGAATGTCCACTCACCGTAATACTGCCCCCAAATAATATTTTCTAAACACTGCAACCATCTTCCACATGGTATTCACCAAGGTCCTAATCTCTCCTTTCATGATGGGCACATGTAGCCTACATCATGGAGGGGACTTTACGCATGTCCAAAACAGAAGCTGTGTGGCTAAAATAATTTCGGCCTACCTACAATACATAATTAAAAGTTAATGTCAGCTCACTGTTTTGCTCTTCTCAAACTTTATATTTTAATAAAACTTTGGTGACTTAAGATTTATTTCCAAGCGGTCTCACAAGCCAAACTCTTTATCGACAGTCTTAACTACTTGGCGATTTACATTGGGCAGGACAAAAAAAAAAAAACTTAATTGAGAGGGGAGGCTATGCTTGGGTTTTAATAAAATAAAAATCACATTACTCTTGTTCCATGTGCGTATGGGCGGTGTGCATCATGTCTGGATGGGCTGCATTTTGGTTGGTCTTAAATAAGCTGGCTTTAATGGGTCAAAATTGCCCTTGAATGTGCGTTTGTCACTAGTACCGCCTTAACGCCAGCCGAAAATAGAGGCATAAGTGTCCACAGCAGCAGAGATAATAAAATACATAATTTGAAGAACAAACATTATTGTGGCAATTCATATTTTGCAGTACTGTAAATATGAAGTGATGATTGGTTTTAATGTTAAAAATGGTTCTCTTACTTAGAAAATAGTCCTGATCATCTAAGCCTAGACGATAACAAAAACAGCATACGGAATTCATACATTTTCAGTAATTTTATTTGTGAAGTAATGTCTTTCTACTCAGTAGCACGACTAATTTTACCAATCTGGGAGGTAAAGTCTAGAGTTTCATATCGTCATACCGTCCTTCTCTCATCCCGGGATTTACGGTGTTACCTGTTTAGTACACAAGGGGGTGCTAAAATGTTTAAATCCCATTGTGTGTGTGTGTATTAGAGAATGCTAGCAAAATTAGCACAATAGCACATTTCCATAGAGGCTGCTAGCTAAATATGCTAATGAGAATGCTAACGAGTGTTTCTTCCATTTGCGAATAATCGCACCAACTGTTGTCACCTTCTCACCAAGCTGCTTGGCGATGTTCTTGTAGCCCATTCCAGCCTTGTGTAGGTCTACAATCTTGTCCCTAACATCCTTGTAGAGCTCTTTGGTCTTGGCCATGGTGGAGAGTTTGGAATCTGATTGATTGCTTCTGTGGACAGGTGTCTTTTATACAGGTAAGAAGCTGAGATTAGGAGCACTCTTTAAGAGTGTGCTCCTAATCTCAGGTCATTACCTGTATAAAAGACACCTGGGAGCCAGAAATAATAATTTCCCTCTTTAAAATGTAAATCAATTTATAACATTTTTGACACAGGTTTTTCTGGATTTTTTGTTGTTATTCTGTCTCTCACTGTTCAAATAAACCTACCATTAAAATTATAGACTGGTAATTTCTTTGTCAGTGGGCAAATGTACAAAATCATCAGGGGATCAAATACTTTTTTCCCTCACTGTATTCTGCACAAACCTATACGGGATTCTGCCCAAGCCTAGTGAAGTTGTTAAAGTATTCAATAATGTAACTTTGTGTTTCGGATGGAATTAAGGTATTAGAATGTACCAGAGGCCACAAAAATAGAACTCGATCTGAAAAACAAAAAAAAATTGGGGGGGGGTGGCATGTTATCCTGTATTTATTTATGGAAAACGCTGCTCACACACACACACAAACGGTTTGTTCTTCTATCCTCGTGGGGACCTAAAATAGATTTCTATTTTCTCTAACCTAACCCCTAAACTGAACTTAACCCCCTACCCTAACCGTAAACCTAACCCCTAAGCTTAAAATAGCCTTTGTCATCATGGGGACATAGGAAATGTCCCCACAATGGATCGTTTTGCTATCCTTGTGGGGACTTTCGGGGATTTTTGGTCCCCTCAAGTATAGAATAACCGACACACATATACACAGTCAGGTTACAGAAAAGACACACAATTCAGGTGTAGAACAACTGTATTTATGGCAGAACAATACATCTCCTGAGAGAAGGTTGTCAGAAGATCAGCTCTTCCACTGCTTATGCAACATAATGGTCCTCTCAACAGAACTAGCAGCAAAGCTTGCATTTCTCTTCTAGTTAACATTGTATGTTACATATTTGAGACGATACAGTGTCTGATCTCCTTGCCCGTATTATATCTTCCCTTATCCATCTGTCATTGTTTCTCTCTTTCTCTGTAGGCAAGGGATTCATGGGATGTTTTCGTTGCATTTGGCTGTGCTCTACGGGTTTTCAGACTGTTGTCGCAAGTTACTCTCCTCAGGTAAGTCTTTAGACTGAAATTGTTTGTATAATGGAAATGGATCATGTTTCATGGATGTGTACATTCAAATTGACATAAGTAGTTCTTTATCAGATAGAATGTGAGAGGGCACGTACATACAACACATTCTTTAACTACTTGCTTTTCCTCATTTAGTGTTATGTTCAGAAACAGAGATTTGAATAGATGTCCTTCTCACCACACACAAAGGCCATTGTTCTTTCCAGACCTCCTGATGTGGTCACCCTGTATGACCACACTTCCTGTTTTGTGCTGTCACGCTTCCTGCAGGTCAGCTGTACAGCATTGTATCATCTCTAAGCAACGAGTATGTGCTGTCAGCCGGGTTTGACATAAACACCCCAGACAGCCTGGGGAGGACCTGCCTGCACGCCGCTGCCTCTGGAGGGTGAGCACGCGTACCCGCGCACACACATTCTGTTAATGAAGAGCGAGCTTTGTTAATGGTTGTGTAATCATCTCATTTGTATTTCTGTTCTCTCTTTGACTGCAGAAACGTTGACTGTCTTAACTTGCTGTTGAGCAGTGGTGCCGACTTGAGTAAAAAGGACAAACTGGGAAAGTGAGTGGTCTCATTCTGGAATTCAACTTGTTTTGCCCCATAGGATTCACTCTGACACAAATACTATTTTATTCTCGTCCCTTCTCCCGTGAGTGTGACTCATCACCTCTCTCCTCTTCCTTCCCTCCCTCTCTTGGCAGAGCTCCTTTGCACTACGCTGCTGCGAATGGGAGCTACCGGTGCACGGTTGCCCTGGTGAGTGCTGGTGCCGAGGTGAATGAGCTGGACCAGAAAGGCTGCAGCCCCCTGCACTACGCTGCCGCATCGCAGACCTTCTGCCGGTGAGACACACACAACACACACACAGAGGGGCAAAAAATATACCAGACTCCAAAATTTAACTGACATTTTTTTTTTTTCCCCAGAGTGGACAGACATTACTCAGTCGGACACCAGAGTGAGGAGAGGGAAAAGGAGGACTTTTTGTAAGTCCCTCACCATGATGTCATCTCAGTTTTATCCAGCTTAAAACATATAAACCTACCAACTGACCAAGCTCAAAAATGTTGGTTTCTCAGAAGATGGGAACTGTTTAGAAATGTACACTTTCCTGCAATGGTTTCCAGTTCAAGTTAACCCGCCCATGTATACTGAACAAAAATATAAATGCAACATGCAACAATTTTAAAGATTTTACTGCGTTACATTTCATATAAGGAAATCAGTCAATTGAAATCAATTCATTAGGCCCTAATCTATGGATTTCACATTACTGGGAATACAGATATGCATCTGTTGGTTACAGATACCTTTAAAAATAAGGTAGGGGCGTGGGACCACCATTTGCCTCATGCAGCACAACACATCTCCTTAGCATTGAGTTGATCAAGCTGTTGATTGTGGAATGTTGTCCCACTCCTCTCCAATGGCTTCGCGAAGTTGCTGGATGTTGGCGGGAACTGGAACATGCCATTGTACATGTTGATCCAGAGCATCCTAAACATGCTCAATAGGTGACATGTCTGGTGAGTGTGCAGGAAATGAAAGAACTGTGACATTTTCAGCTTCCAGCAATTATGTACAGATCCTTGTGACATGGGGCCTTGCATTATCATATTGAAACATGAGATGATAGCGGCAGATGAATGGCACGACAAAGAGCCTCAGGATCTAGTCTATCTCTGTGCATTCAAATTGCCATAAATAAAATGCAATTGTGTTCATTGTCTAACTTATGCCTGCCCATAACATAGCCATACCGTTGACATCAGCAAATGGCTCGCCCACATGACGCCATACACGTGGTCTGTGGGTGTGAGGATGGTTGGACGTACTGCCAACTTCTATAAAATGAAGTTGAAGGTGGCTTATGGTAGAGAAATGAACATTAAATACTCTGGCAACAGCTCTGGTGGACATTCCTGCACTCAGCATGCCAGTTGCACGCTCCCTCAACTTGAGACACCTGTGACTTGTTGTGACAGAACTGCACATTTTAGTGGCCCAGTACAAGATGAACCTGTGTAATGATCGTGCTGTGTAATCAGCTTCTTGATATGCCACACCTGTCAGGTGGATGGATTATCTTGGCAAAGGAGAACCGCTCATCAACAAGGATGTAAATAAATTTGTGTACAAGATTTGAGAGAAATAAGCTGTTTGTGCATATGGAACATTTCTGGTATCTTTTATTTCAACTCATGAAACATGGGACCAACACTTCACATGTTGTGTTTCTATGTTTGTTCATTGTATTTGACGGCTTGTTTGATCACAATTTTTTTTTTTTCTCTGTGTTGACATAGTTGTGTATCCAGAAGCTTGTTGGTTGACCTAACATGACGGTCTCCCCTGTATGTGTAGTTGTTTGGAGTATCTGCTGGATAACGGGGCTGACCCGGCTCTGAGGAACACCAAGGGTTACAGCGCAGTCCACTACGCAGCAGCCCACGGAAACAAGCAGAACCTGGAGCTGGTGAGTCAGTGGGAGGAGGGACTGCAGGTGTGTGTGTGTGCTGCAGACAGACAGGCAAAGATGAGTCGTATCACGGATGCATTTCAACAGTGGCTTACCCTCCTCGTCTTCTGCACTATGAAAGAACAGGACAAGTGGCGGTAAAGTCCTAGTAGACATCCAACCATGTTGCTTTCACTAGTCCGTTGCTTTCAGATCAGTGCTGATGAAGACGAGGAAACTTTAGAGCATCGAGACGTGTTCAAATTTGCGCTTGGTTTGACACTGGTTATAGCCTTTTTAATAAAGTGGTATTTTCATCCACACCTTTAAGTGCTGAGGGTGGGTGTTGGTAAATCATTTACTTTCACTTCCTCTTCATAGGGCTAAGCTCAGGTGACGGAGTCGTGTACCGCTTCCTTTGGGAAGTGCAGTAATCTCTGAATGTGGTGCAGTATGTACAGGTTGTAAACTCCTGTCTTTGTCCCTCTGTCCCCCAGCTCTTGGAGATGTCGTACAACTGTCTGGGAGACGTGGAGAGCAGTGTTCCAGTTAGCCCTTTGCACTTAGCCGTGAGTACAGTACACCCGCTGAGCCTCGTTTCCGCTGGCCTGAAGGTCTACTTGGCTGTACTGTCTATGCACTTTCTATAGATTGTTTCAACTTCAAATGAACACATTGCACTAGTTTAATTATGGTCCCTCTTAGTTCTACAGCGCAAGTTCAAAGTTGGAGTGAACTATTAATTTAACACACTTACCCAATGAATTGACACGTTTACACCCCCCCATTCTCACACACTTCAGTTTGACTGTTGTGTGGTTCTAGTTCTGAAGTTGGAGTGTGATGTCCCTCGAACACAGTGACTCATCGCCATTCTCACACTCGTGTTTTTCTCCCTCCACCCAGGCGTATAACGGTCACTGTGAGGCGTTGGGGGTGCTGTCTGAGACGCTGGTGAGTCTGGACGTTCGGGATGCGGGGGGGCGCACCGCCCTATACTTGGCGGCCCAGAAGGGACATGCTCAGTGCTTGGAGGTCCTGCTGTCCCATGGGGTCTCCTGCCACCTCAGGGAGCGCCGCAACAAGTGGACCCCACTCCATGTCGCAGGTGTGTGTGTGCGTTTTCCACCTACCGTGGTTTTTGTGATTGTTAGATTCTAATCCACAATGGTGTTTGGATGTGTGTATGAGCTTTTGTCAATATTTTCAGTCCTCTCTGTTACCTGCTCTTCATTGTGTGTGTGAGCTTGTCTCAATATTTGACCTCCGTCACTACCTCCTCCAGCTTCCAACGGCCAAACAGACTGTCTGCTCATGTTGGTCAACCGAGGGGAGAAGGCTGACATCATCGACATTGCCGACGTACAGGGACAGTGAGTGACTGTCATTCATTTCTTGAACATGTTTGTTGAATAATGTGTTTGTTGAGTATGTGTTTGTTGAATATGTGTGCACCCACTAGAATAGGAAAGATAATTTTTGCAGTTCTTTTAAACACTATTCTCAGGTAGTGGGCTCCCTTTTTTTACCTACTGGTTATTTGTGTGTAAAAAACCCTTGGATTGTGTGTGTGTGTGTGTGTGTGTGTGTGTGTGTGTGTGTGTGTGTGTGTGTGTGTGTGTGTGTGTGTGTAGAACGGCTCTGATGCTGGCAGCTCTGGGCAGCCACACTGACTGTGTCCACATCCTGCTGGAGAAGGGAGCCGGGGTCGACGCCGCCGACAAGCGAGGCCGCACTGCCCTACACAGAGCTGTGAGTGTCCCCACCATGTGTATGTGCTTGGTCTAACCATAACATCTGCTAAATCTCAAAATATATTGCCAATGGGGGTCCCCTGCAGTCACATTCATCGAATCTGGGTAGATGGGACACTTAGAGAAACTGCTGATGAACTACACTATATATGCAAAAGTATGTAGACATCCCTTCAAATTAGTGGATTCTGCTATTTCAGCCACATGCATTGCTGACAGGTGTATAAAATCGAGCACACAGCCACGCAATCTCCATAGACAAACATCGACAGTATTTTTACAATTTTATTTAACCTTTATTTAACTAGGCAAGTCAGTTAAGAACAAATTCTTAATTCCAATGATGACCCCGGGCCAAACCCTCCCCTAACCCGGACGACGCTGGGCCAATTGTGCACCGCCCTACGGGACTCCTGATCACGGCTGGTTATGATACAGTCTGGGATCAAACCAGGGTCTGTAGTGATGCAGTGCCTTAGACCGCTGCGCCTCTCGGGAGCCTTACTGAAGAGCTCCGTGACTTTCAAAGTGGCACTGTCATAGGATTGTTTGTCAAATTTCTGCACTTCTAGAGCTGCCCCGGTCAACTCTTAAGTGCTGCTATTGTGACGTGGAAAGGTCTAGGAGCAACAACGGCTCAGCTGCGAAGGGGTAGGCGCCACAAGCTCACAGAATGGGCCCGCCAAGTGCTGAAGCGAGTAAAAATCACCGGTCTTCTGGTGCAACACTCCCTTGAGACCAACTCCGTATTAATGCCCATGATTTTGGAATGAGATGTTGGGCGAGCAGGTGTTCACACAGTTTTGGTCATGTAGTGTATATTGACCTGCAGTGATGGTCCAAGAAAGTTATTCCTTTCAACTGTTCTTCTCGATCTCTCTGTCTCTGTTTCTCTTGTCAGTGAAGGGTTCTGTCTCTTTAACTCTTTCTCTGTCTCCTCCTGCAGGCGGTGATGGGCAGTGAGGACTGTGTGTCGGCCCTGCTGGAGCATGGTGCTTCGGCTCTGTGCAGGGATTTCCGGGGGCGCACCCCCCTGCACCTGGCCGCCTCCTGCGGCCACATGGAGCTCCTGCGCAGCCTGCTGCAGGGCGCCACACGCACCGACCCCCTCGACTCAATGCTGGACTACAGTGGATACACTCCCACCCACTGGGCCGCTTACCACGGTGAGTCACACACACACGACCTTCCCTGAGAGTCTACAAATAACCTCAGTGAGTAACACAGTGTGGGATTGGGCTAAATAGCATTGAGAGAACTTCTAAACTGTGTCTTGACTCCATCTCTCGTCTCTTTCAGGGCACGAAGACTGTTTGGACGTTTTACTTGAACACAAACCTTTTAGTATCCAGGAAGGAAACCCCTTCACCCCATTGCACTGTGCTCTGTGAGTACCGCCGCTGGTTCCCCCTGCTCTTTAGGGTTCTGGATTCCGCTATTATTATCAGAGCTTCTGTTTTGAAAAACGTAAATCTGTCGGAATGATGAGACCTGGTGTTGAATTAATCAGAATGTTGACCTGGCTACTGCTGTCCTTTTTGTATGACGGAGAGATGGAGGATGTTTTCTCACAGTTTGTCTGGTTCCTTTCCAGAATAAATGGCCATGATGGTGCTGCTGAACTACTGGTAGAGACGGTCGGACCTCAGATGGTGAACATCAAAGACGCCAAAGGAAGGTGTGTGTCTGTCGTGACTTTCTGCATATGCCTTTGTGTGTACGGAGCTCTGTCAAGTCTAGTGTATTGCAGCTTGCCACTCGCTTACCTGTCTCGGTCTTGTCTGTCTGGTGGTGGCTGTCCTGGGCTGTGCCTGAAGGACCCCGTTGCATGCGGCTGCCTATTCGGAGAGTGTTGGCGGGCTGCAGCTGGCCCTGGTCCAGGGGGCAGAGGTCAATGCCGTGGACACCACAGGACGTTCCGCCCTGATGATTGCCGCCGACAACGGACGGACCGCAGCCGTCGGTGAGTGGCCAGAAAATACATAATGTGATTATTGCACCCAGTAAATATGAGAACTGAACGTTTAGAGGGCTTATTAGTTTGGTATACATTTATGTTTTTATTTTATATGTATTTATTAAAAGTATTTATGAACTGTGTAATTGTGGACACCACATCAAATGGCAACCCTTGCTAGTGACCAGAGCAAGTGGAGGAAGCTTGTTGTCAACTGTTCTGCAGCTGAATGATGATGATGTGTAATTTTGAGAGATGTGTGAACCCAACAGAGATCCTGCTGCACCAGGCCAAGGCAGACCTGACCCTGCTGGATGTCAACGACAACACCGCCCTTCACCTGGCCTGCAGCAAGGTGAGAGACACACACAGTCCTGCAGCAAGGCAAGACACTCCGTCATACGCCTAGCTGACACACGGTCTACTGTTATTTAGAATTATGACTCACTGTAGCCAAATTCACAACCAAAGTTATTTTAAAAACTCTGGCATCTATCAACTATACAGAACACAAGCATGACAGATCCACATATCATTGGATAACTGCTTTACATCTTCAGATTGCTCATGTTTATTACTGTTGATGCCAAAGCATTATTAGGTGGCAGGGAAATGGCATGTGTGTACTAATGGTTCAATCCCAGTGTACTAAACCTGACCTTTATGTGTTTCCCTGCAATAGGGGGTATATTTGTACATCAAGCTGCCTTGCGCTACAGAAACTACAGAAACATGAGATCTTGCCTTTATAGGCTGTTCTCGGACAAGGCTCGCTTGCTTACTTAATGTGTTTTCTCCTGCAGGCTCATGAGATGTGTGCCCTGTTAATCCTGGGAAAGATCAGCGACCCCTCACTCATCAATGCAACAAACAGTGCACTGCAAATGTGAGCCATCATCATCGCAGAGACTCAACCTTTCATGAAAGACACTGTTCAACACTGTATAAAACCCAAGCTTCATCTCTCACTCAGCCCCTTTAAACTCCCAGTCTGTATGACTCCTAACTCCGAGAGTTAAGATGAATGAGAGCTGAAGCTGGGGACCTATACAAAACCATGAAGACCTAGCGTTTTGTTTACCCAGGTGGTCTATTGACTGTTTATCCCATTTCCCTCTTCCCCAGGCCCCTTCATATCGCAGCGAGGAACGGTCTGGCTACAGTGGTCCAGGTGCTCCTCAGCCAGGGGGCAGCTGTGATGGCTATAGATGAGGAGGGTGAGTCACCACAGTGTCGGTTAGTGTTGGCCATTTTCTTCTGTCGCTTCGGATAGCGTGTCTGATATGCATGTTCACCTCTTGACTAAGCAGGTTGTTATTGGAAACCATAAAAGAGAATTTGTTATTCTTAAATGTGAAATATACATTTTAATCAATGTGCGTGTTTCTGTCTCCTATCGTCAGGCCACACCCCGGCCCTGGCCTGTGCCCCTAACAAGGACGTGGCGGACTGCCTGGCCCTGATCCTCTCCACCATGAAGCCTTTCCCTCCCAAAGACGCCAGCGCCGCCGCCTCCTTTGGCCTCAACCTGCTGAAGCACTGTGGCATCGCCACCACCTGCGGGCCCCTGCCCAACGGCACCCTGCACCACACCTACGCCAAGGACCGCCACGGCACCGCCGGCCTGGACGGCTGCTTCACCGAGTGAAGCGAACCCCCAACCTGTTTCCCTCAGACCTCCCTACCCTGTCCCCTTATATCTTTAACTAGCCAGATCTGCCCTCTTTAATCCACTATGATCCGGGGGACCCCCCCCTTCTAACACACACAACAAGAGCAGGAATATACTTTGAATTACATGTGTGTAAGTGAGCGTGTGCGTTTGGATGTGTGTGTGTTTGGATGTGTGTGTCGGTATATGTGCGCGTGCATTTGTCTGTGTGTTTAAAGAAAAACTAAATCCCTTATGGGTGCAGTCAAACCTATATGCAATTATTTGCCTCTCCTCTGTGGCATATCGTCTGTCGTCGCTAGCCTGGCCTTAGGTCAGACACCCTCTGTCCAGTGTCCAGGACAGAGCACGTCACTGAGTCCCTCTGAATCGTACCGGCAGAGTTTCTGTATCATCATGAAGTTATCACGGTTTTGTTGAATTAACAGATTCACAAGCATGTGTTATAAGCTACGGTCTAAATTAATTCTAAATGAAATTTAAATTATTGTGAATTTTTGATATTGCACTTCAACAACGAATGAACTTACCTCGCAAATCCCAGTGAAAGCGATGACCTAGTAGGAGAACGGTGCCTGAAACTGGTGCAATATGCAGCATGTGTGGGTATTTCCAGTGCTGTGCCTCTCTCTGAAGACTAGAATAAAACTGAAGTAGTAGAGCGAGGGAAAGAACGGGAGAGGGTGATAGACCGTCGCTGGGTTTGACTGTACAGTTCTGGGTGAGTTGAGAGCTCTGCAGAGAAGCCCATGGATTTGAAAACAAGCGGTGACAAGCTGGTGTTGGCTCACCTCAAAGTCCAACAACAAGCACCTCCCACTTGCTAAGGCTGTCTGAGTGACCTCATCCACCATGTCCAGTAGATGCCGGACTTTTGTTGGCTGGGTTTTTCTGCATTAGCCCCCTCTCACTGAGTCCATACTGAAGGGAGTCGTTGTGGGTCTTGCCTGAACCCCACTCCCGTTCGTCACTGTCGTAGAATACTCTTGGTACCTTAAGGCGGTTCTAAGACGTTTCTGGATATTTAACAATGTTGTGCCTATGGAATACTGAGAGACAACCACAACCCTTAACCTCACCTAGTTTATACCATCTGATCTCCCACCTGATTCCTGATTTTTTTAAAAGATTTTAAAAGAGAACAATGCTAGTGGGACATTTTTAAAGGATGAAATGTAGATTTTAAGAGAAATGGGTTTAGCACACATACTGAACAGCATAAGCTATTTTTGTTGCTGTCGTATAAACACTTGTTTACATAATGTAAATGGTCGTCGTATTTACTTGTGAATCGACAGTCTAATATGTTTGCACAATAAGGCCATGCCTCCAGTAGGAAAATAAAGAGCGAAGACGTGTTTTCAATATAGCTGCTAAAATATTGCTGCCTCTTCCATGGATTCTATTCACGGTTTCTGTCAATGCAGGTCTACATTTGGTGTGTACATTTTTTTTTCATTATTGGGAAGCAATATTCAAACAGACTTCAAATTCTTTAGCAT
Organism: Oncorhynchus masou masou; assembly: GCF_036934945.1. NCBI lineage: Eukaryota > Metazoa > Chordata > Actinopteri > Salmoniformes > Salmonidae > Oncorhynchus > Oncorhynchus masou. The sequence continues at coordinate 53,297,829 of NC_088216.1, read as the reverse complement.
TTTTTTTTTTCATGCAGTTTGCTGTGTGGAAAGGTTCATGTTTTTACCTCAACATTGGGGATGACTTCAAGTTTTCAAGAAAATAATTTGCACTACCTCCAAAGTTAAAGTATTATTTTTCAAATGGAATAGGTAGAATGTTTAAAAAAAATCAAATTATATTCTTTCCAAACAGCCATACTTGAAAAAATGTCAGTAATCCCAATCGAACGGCATGCGCTGTAATCCTCACTTGTCACGTTGATAGGCATAGCATTGGGAGTTGTCAAAAGTACAGCCAAAAACACAAATGCATTCCTTTTAAATTTGAATTAGGCACGTCTTGTACTTACCTCAAAGATTTTAACAACGCAACTCGTTGACTCCTGTTTGGGCCACACTATAGATCCATACATTTTTGTTGATCGCTCCTCTGCCGCCTTTTGCACAGTAGTTGAATCAGTTTAGTTTTAAGGGTAATCAGTTGATTACGCTATTTATGAAGATTGTTAGTTATGTTCATCTGAACAGAATTCAAAATGATGTTCACTCCGTTTGTAATTGTTTTCTTGAGATTGTAAAGGTCCCCCCCCCCAAAAAAATAAAAATAAATTACAAAATCAATCTTTATCAGCATTTGACCCTAGTCAAACATTCATAAAGTAATTTGAATATTTAAAAGGAGAAAGTATTTTTAAATCCATGGTGTACTGTAACATTCTGCATTAGCCTGCCTTGTATCTGTATTTTATTTTACATATTACATAAATGTAGTTAGATGGCAAAATTGCACAAGTAGTGTTACTGTACCGATGCATATCTTTTCTCTTAACAGTACACCATAGTGACACAGTATGGCTGACACAAAAACACACATACTTATATTATGTTGGTACGGTTATGTATGGACAGCTACTTTTTTTATTTTTTGAGATGACAATCAGCATCACAAGGGCTTTTTATTTATAAGTAAATGCTTTTCGGAAGTTGTTTTTAAGAAGTGTCTTTCGGGATTTTGTTTATTTGAGTCATTGAGGATTTCTTTACACCCGTTTTGAAGTATGTGTGCTCCCATTTCTCTTCTGCGGCAACAAGAACACCATGTTGAAATGTCTGGTACAAATACCTCCATTGTGTTATACACTGACAACCTTAACCCTCTTCCTCCGTTCCATTGTTGTTTCTCTCTGGATATGCTTCATTCCTATTATCAGTTGTCACCTAGAATTGTTCTCTTTTGAATGGAATATCCAAATCATTTTGCACATCTCCTTAGATGTACGTACTATTCATTATATTAAGAAAAAAAAAACATTTGATGCATCAATTTCTGAATCATATTTCAGCCTGAGATTCATTGTCAGCTCCTGGTGCATTCAATCATAGGGCTGGGAAGGAACTGTGTTTTAAAAAAGGAAAAGCTTATCTTGCACCTATTCAGATGCCAGTAATGTTATTCCACAAGGTTTTTAATGTCAAAGCCTTTTAAGAAAAAATAAGATGACAAAGTCAATATCCTTTACATGATGTAGGAATAGCAAATTCCAAAACCAGTGTCGTTGTTCCTCATATTTATACTAATATGCTGAAAAAATGATTGTATTAAGCTACCTGAAATTTTTGTGGCATTTTACATAAGCCTTTTTATATGATGTCAGAGAAGGTTTAGGCCCAGTTTGATGAGGTGAGATCACATCGAATAGTAAGCCATTTAATAATGTTCTAGGGTGAATTGCTATGTTAATTATAATTGTTGCGTTGATTTAAATGAGAATAGGAACCTACTAGATCCCTTTTTTTTCCTATATTGTGTAACGGTGTGACATTTCATTGACCGTGGATTTGGTGTAGCCTACGGTTTTGTTGTCGTTAGGCTGGTTAGACATGACATTGAAAACCCCAATCTCCCTTTTGGAATAAGTTTTAATGTGAAACTGAATCCCTTACTGATCAATCGGATGCCTAAAGACATACAAGTAAAGAGTTAAAGGACTAAATTCATGAAGCCCCTTTCCTTCCCCTTTTAAAAAAAAGTTTTTATTTCCTCCCTCCCAATTTACCTATTCTGTTTACACTGTGGGCATAGATTAACCTAGTATTGTGATCTTTGGGGCCATAGAATGTCGGAAAGCATTTTAGATTTTCAGTGATGCAACAAAAACAACCATTTTCACTCAGTCCTGACCCAAAGCACTTATTTCAAGAATAAGCACTTTTGTATATTTAATATCTCTATATGTGTATTTATGTATACCGGTACATACAGTATGTTACCTATGTAGATATAAACCACCTTCAGTGGAGAGATGAGAGTACATGAACTGGTGACTGATCTTCACAATCATGTGTGATGTGCTTGTGGGAGAGACACTGTTTAATTGGAAGGGGCATGTTTCTCTTTGGGGTTAGCATAAGAGAGCAGTGAAAAGTCTATGGTCACACCTTGGTGTGCACACGTGTGCAGCAAAAAAACAAACATTTCAAATGGAAAATGATACTTGCGCTGCCTTTCATTGAGTTGCCAAAAAGCAGGGGATGAAACTGAAAAACACTTGACTTTACCGAAATTTGAGATATTACGTACATTTGCAGACATCTTAACTAAGCCATATTAGTCAATTGCTGACAAAAACGTGAATGTATGGTCTAAATTATGGCAGGGGTTTTGGTTTTCTAGTAACTGACTCTTGCCGCACTGTTTAAGTTAAGTTCTAGAAATTATGGGAAATAAATGAAAAATGAACTAAGGCAAAATAATCTTTACCTCTGCCTCCTCATGCGTAGATGTGGTAGGATTGTGTTTCATCTTTTGATATGAAGGGATGGCTAACTCATTTGTGCCATTGAAGGGTATTATTGTTTTCTGCAGATGGGTTAGCCTAAAAACATGGTACATCCAGCATATTATATGCCTTACGTTTAGCGGTACAAGCCTCACTCCAATATAATCGTTTTGACTCTTATAAATAATTTGGTGAATGATACTTTTAGTTCCTCTCTAGCTTTTGTTTTTCAACAATGGGCACTAGTGCTAATAGCCGAGCTATCCCTCCTGTTAACCATGGACTCACCATGGACTGCCTTTACCTCTTAGAAATTATATATAGTTGTTTTGCTACTGTATGTTTTGTTTGTAGTGCGTAGCCGATTTTTACATTTGGGAATGTGTCCGTTTTTGTCTATCAAAACAGTCGACCTTAATAACTCCCCATTCTGTTACCTAGACTCACAAGTGCCGTAGAAATACCTGTTTGTCTATGAAAAAAGGAATTGTCTTTGATTCTCAGTGGAGATGGTATTTGTGTGATGCTCAGCACAAAGAGAGGAATAATGTTTGTTTTTTTAGGGGATAAGATTGTGCTTCATCCTTTATAATTCATCCTTTTTATGAAGGTAGAATTTTAATTCTGGATGGCATCTAATGAATTTAACTAATGTATCAATTAAACAGTTTTTGGTTGATGTTTCACATGCAACATCTTAAATGTTATCAGTATGGTATGGAAAAGCATCTGTGAAGAATTATTTGGTTGTAAAGGACGATAATACCTTACAATGGCTCAAATGGCAAAGATGGACAACTTTCTCAAAATGCTTCAGTTTGTAGGAATGAGAGACGTGGGCGCTTTGGCCAGTGGATGGAGTGAAATAGATAGCATTAGATAATTGTGAATGTGCATGATGGAAGACTGATCAAGTCCAAATTGTATTTTGAAAAAGCAGTATGGGTAGTAGGGTAGAAGATGGTAAAATTGCACATAAGTAATTAAGTCCGAGTACTGTAAACTGAGTTACAGGAGAAGTTGGGGAAATAACTATTAAAAACTTTGTAAGGAAGCAGATTCAACACATCTTCATTTTTTATTTTATTTGTATAGATTAAGAGTATTTATGGATTTTGGGCAACTGACAAAATGTTGCCATCAGATATGTGAGTGGAAAGTAGGGTCGCGTTAAAATTGGAGAATAGGAAGAACATACACTATTGGTCTAGTGGCCTAATGTAGCTGCCTTTATCTTGATGAGACACTATGGTCCTTCTAGTTAGAAAGCATTCATATGGCATCGAACACTTATGTCATGCTGATTCAATAAGCTCTAAATTAGGTGTGGAAGGGATAGAAGTTTGAAACAGAGCATGTTGGTTTCTTTTAGTTATGCCAGTGATCACCATGGTGATGCTGTCCGTAACGTAGTCCTCTGGGATATCTTCCACTTACCTCTAGGACATCGATGTCCTTCATTACTTGAAAAGTCATTGGATTAAGGCAATAGCTAGGCAGTTACCTTTTTTTGTTGTTTTTATTCCCATTTGAAAGGATTCTTTCAAATCAAGAGGACACCGTGAACATTTCCTCTTCTCCAAACATAATATAAACGGCAGAATTAGAGCTTTCTTTGTTATTAGAATTTGTTGAAAATAAATGGCTACAATTTTCTCAAAGTAAGCATGTAAAATGCGGTACATCATATTAAATGGATTATACAAGATTCATTCATCTCATGATGTTTCTAGTCATAAATGACATTTGATCACCAAAACAAACATCAGAATTATGTCATCTTCAATGTCCAGATTCATGTGTGAAGCACACTATTAAGTTCTTCCATGATTCCAACTTCTGCATGTCTGTCCCATCTCTATGTAGACAAAATGTTTCTTAGAGAAGATAGCATGTCTGATCATGTTAAGATTCTTGATTTTTATAGCTTGTAGGCTATGTTCATGCCTTCATTATTCATTTGTTTATGTTGTACAACTACTACGCGGACAATATTTACATGCTTATTCAGTCGTAACATCCAAATTCTTGTTAAAATTGAACCAAACTGTCGGTCCCACTTTTCTGCTATTCGACCCTCAGGTTGTGTGGCCCATGTTGTACTGTCTGAAATTTGTCTGGTCCTAACTTGTTTGATTACGTTTGTCACTCTTGTGCCTCTGAAATTAGTTAAGGCTTAGTAACATTTGTTCAAAACAAAGCAAACTGATGTATGGGTTGACTTTATTCTCTAACAGTATTTGGCTTCTTTGAAATACTTCAGAGACGATGTAGACCCGCCAATAGCTTTATTTTGTCTGTCTTCTCTTCCTCTTTAAGGACAGTTACTGAGTTGACCCTCCAAATAGACTATAGAGGGATGCACTGGTGTTGTCTCCTTAGTGGAGAGTAATGTCCACACTATTTTTATTGTATGCCTTCATGTATTACTTGATTAGCCGTTATCAGACATTGAACAGCTTACCTCAAGATGTTATGTCTCGCAATGATTTTTACCCAAACCAGTGCATTTTATTGATGCATTGGACCTCATTGGAGAGTAAATGTGATACATATTATGCAACTATTTTTTTCTTTGATTTGATGGTCGTTTCATGACTCGACTGCTCCTTGACAGCCACCCATAGGATGGGGCAATGCAAGTAGGAATCCTGGGTGGGGCAGTGGTCTAAGGCACTGCATCGCAGGGCTAGAGGCATCACTACAGACCTGGGTTCGATCCTGGGTCTGTATCACAAACTGCCATGATTGGAGTCCCATAAGGCGGCGCACAATTGGCCCAGCTTTGTCCGGGTTAGGCGAGGGTTTGGCCGGGGTAGGCCATCATTGTAAAATAAGAATTTGTTCTTAACTGACTTGCTTGGGTAAATTTTAAAGGTTAAATAAAAAGTTAAATTAGGATATTGAATCATGTTTCCATTAAATAAATGCTTCAATAGGCAACCAAAGGAGAGAAATGTCTTGGACCATAAAGTAACTTATTTATGAGACTTCTGTGCATTTCTATATATATATACTGTATTTCACATGGCTGGTCAAAATTGTTATAGTTAAAGAATGTTACCTTGTAAACTGCGAAACCCAGCTCCTCTATGACCACCAAATACAATCCTGACTGACACTTTGTCGTGATACAGACGGGCATAATAAACTGTCCTTACAAAACCATTGAGTGAATAGTTAAGTCCTTGGAGGGAAAAAAATATTTTACACATCAGCAAAATGGTCTTCCGTTCATGCCAATTGAAAGCCTTATTGTTGATAAGAGTGGAGGTCACACCTCCCAGAAACACAACTGCTCACAATTACAGACCCGGTGAAGCCAGTGAGCCATTGTTGTTCATTCAAAACACAACATGATTCTAGTGCTTCCCAGTCTTATCATCCATGTTGTGCACTGTGGCTTCAACTCCTCAAGCAATTGTTAATTGGTTGGAGAAATATACAAAGAAACACTCATGCTGTTGTCATAAATCCAACCACCCTCTGGATGTACAACTTGACTGTAGTTTCTTTTGCTCTCATTTGATTCTTGCCTTTGGCTTGCTTGCCATATTTGTCAAGGGACCTGAAAAAACACATTGAAATAGTGTTAAATCCCAGTAGTGATAATACTGGAGTTATAGTGTGAATTCATAATAAAAGCAATATTGGCAAGTGCACTTTGTTGGGTGTTCTAAGCACAACATCACTAAAAATGCACTTCAGACAGAGTAGTGTGTAGAGATTGTTGTTGATTTACTTAACTAAATGGTATTGAAATTAACATGGTAAATTATTATAAAGCAAGACTTATATTTGTGACATTTGTAGTACCATTTTAGCAGTATGTTGATTTGATCAGGATGTAGTTTTAGTTGGTGTCTGTACACCCCCCCCCTTATACAAAATGAACTGACTTAAGATCGTCACAAATAAAAGTTGTGGCTTAGGCATTTTTAGGCTAGTTTTTATGCAACCCCTTTAATTGTGTGTGTGTGTATTTTCCAAGAATAGGTGGTGGAAGAAGATTGTATTTTGTGGATAAGGAAGTCAGTGGATTGCTATGCCACAGAACTTAATGTTTTGATTACTTTTACAGTACAGTGAGTAGAAATAGAGTTCTGTGTTTTAAGTGTGTTCGTGTGTGACGATTTGGGCAGTTAGTTGTCATGTCTTCATTAGTGAGTATGAGGTCAAGAGTGCGATGGTATTATGAACCACTATCAGCAAAAGGGCAAAGAAAAAGTGTGTATTCATTCCTGTCTATTGTATTTCTTTACCCACTTCCTGGTTTATAAATACCGTAAAGAATATAGTTTTTTCCTTCTAATTATTAACGTGAAATACATTTCCTTTGAAACACAAGTGATGTATGTAAGATTCTGGTGCAATGGCCTGTAATAGTTTTTGGTTGACTCATTTGAAATGTTATTGTTAATTTGAGCATATTTGAAAATAAATTAGTACAGTATCCTACGTGCAATGTGGGGTAGACTAATATGCATTAACATACCTTTTGAATGAAATTTTAAAGCACTGGTGTAATTGAAAGCTTGAGGTTGGTGGTTGGTAGTCCTTTGCTTTAACAGCCCTTGTTTTTACTTTGGTTCTGGATATATTAGCGTCTTATTCAGGAGGGCGTCTCGGTTTGACTCAGTCATTGGACATTGCTTTGTATTATGCTAGGATTTGTTTACTCCAATAGACCAGCCAAGCAAAATGTAACACAAGCCCGGTCTAGGGGCTACAATCTTGAATTATTATGTGCTTTGACTGTCCATATTGCCTCTGCTATAATTTCATTGGCTTCTTGTTTCGCTGCAATTTTTTTTCACCATATTGGAAGTTTTGGGTTAAAGTTAGTAATTGGTCATAAAGTTGAACGTTAGGGACTATTCGTGGTTAAAATACCTGCCTATCTGGTTTTAGTCCATAGAAGGGATAGAATATGCCAAACCGATGTTGACTTCCCATGTGACTTCAGCATGAACTGTCGGTGATCATGAAAGTGTTATTGTGCTTCATTTAGGCCCAAATATGAATTAGGAGGTGCAAAATGAGCAAGTGGAAATGCATGAAATGCTTTCTCTTTGGCACCTTTCAGTTTTGAAGTACTGCTGCCTGGTGAAGAGCTTGAGCATGTCTGCATTCAGTATTTTCTAGAGCATTCAGTAAACATTTCTTTTAAGTTTTATTAGCATGAGATTGTGATTTTTGAATCCATATTACCTCAAATATATCAGTTACAATTAATACATTTAAGTTAAAACAAATGGTCTCACCTCAAATGTCCATGCTATTTTGAAAGTTACTTTTACTGCTAATGTAATATGATCATGTTTTATTTTGCCTACCTCCTTGATGCACAGCTACTCTTTGTCTCCTTAGCTCATAACAACCTACAGTGAGCTACAAAAGTAGTGTGACAGTGACACATTTGGGGGGGAACTATGTACAAAAAGTGCTGTAATTTTGAAACGGTTCACCCGATATAGATCAAAATACCCTAAAGGTAAAGCTGACAGTCTGCACTTTAACCTCATAGTCATTGTATCAAATCCAAAGTGCTGGAGTACCGAGCCAAAACGGTTTTCACTGTCCCAATACTTTTGTAGCTCACTGTATACTAGTGTCTGGAAAATATGAAAGCATATTTATCACTTTTGATCAAAGACAAAAAAAAAGTGAGCTTGATTTTTTTGTGTGTGTGTGTACGTGCGCTTGTAACATGGAAAGAAAAATGATATCCCAACAACCACTGGAATGTGAAGCCAAACTGTATTTTGATCGAATGAAATCTCTTTTAAGGTCTGTTGTAGCATACATGTGAACCTCGTCTCTGGTACATGTTTTCTATCCTTCAGATACTTGTTGCAACAAGGTACTTTATGATTGTTTTTTTTTAAACCCCGTCCTGAAAGTATCCACCAGGAATCATCCTGTTTTTCATAGTATGGTGGGTTTTTACTGTAAGTGTGTAAATTGAGCCATACGCCTAAAAGTCTAGTTTACAGCTGCAACTGTGTCTACAACTACCAGAGATTAGGAGAACGTGTGTGCATCTTAATTACAAAAGCAACATAACTAAAGCTGTTATTGAAGTCAAATTATGGAGATGTGTCGCATGTGGTGTTTGTGTGAAGGGAAATCGTATTGCATCCAGCCTTAAGCCTTCAAACGAAAAACAAATCTAGACCTTAATTTGTGATCATGCTACCACCACAACTCCCATCACCTCTCCCAACCAACTGACCTTTGACTTTTTGACTGAAGCATAGGTATGTGATATACAGTAATAGGGGTTAGAGATCTATTCCGTAAAAGACACACACACACAAATACCCTTCCAACCCTAAACAAATCTCCAACATGTTCATTATTTTGACATTGCAATCCTTGAAAGCACTTTGCCTTGTTATATAATTGTGTGCTACTGAATGGTTATTTCTTACAAAATGTTCCGAAAATGTATAAAATACATGATTTAATGATTTTAGTGAAACAGTGTAGTCTGCATTGACCTTTCTGACATTACAGGAGAAACTTAACAAACCACGGCATTGAAACCTGATCGATTTTATACAATGTATGCTACAGCATTTGAGTCTTGTCATTCAGTGTTGTGGCTTAGGATTGGTTATGTTTAAATAAATTGCTATTGCTTAATATCTATCTACTTTGTTTTCTTTATTTTGCATTTTCAAGCCAGAATCCTTAATTGAAACAATAGTGTATGATTTTTTTTTTTCTCTATATCTATCTGGGGCTGGAGAAGTGTAACCACTTTCAAACTAATAAACAGATCTATGGATGCAAGGACTGACCATCCAAGATACCAAATGTGTAGTTTTAACCATGTTACGAGGCTATACAGTTTGTTTACAAACATTGGAGTAAAAATTGTCATGTAAGCTCACTATTCCAGACCAGTTTGAATGGTCGTACAACATTTAAAGTGTGGCTGCTGTCACAAGGTTCTGAATCTGATTGGGTATGACCTAAGCTCATGAGGCATTTATAAGTTAAATTCATCAAAAATCAATATCATTTATTTATACATCCAAAAATGGATGTAGCAACTAAGAATTCTGGCAATTAAGGATTTCTGAATCCAACTTCACATCAATCTGTCAGGTTTGGGCTACGTTTTGCACAGAACCTACACAGCACATTAGTTAAAAGAGTAATTTTATATTTTAGACATCTCATTGGAAAACTGCCTGACTTTGAAAAACACGTTATGGCTTCCCATTAAGCAGCTTAATTGTAAAAAAGAAAATAAATATTTTTCTCACAAATACTTTTTCTTGATGGTTACATAACCTTTAGTGAACTCTGTTCCTTGTAAACAAACCTAATTAAAATCAAATGTCTTAACGTTTACCACATACGACTGGGAAAATACATTTGAACAGCCCTCCAGCTGGTAATTACTAGTGAAAAACTTGACTATCATCCTTCATGTGATGCTTCCTTACCCATAGGAAGTCCCACCCATTTGACTACTTTAAAATGGTGAAGCTCTCAATAGCAAGGTTCATGCCAAAATGGGTTTTATCCATTTAGAGTCCTAACTTTATGGTGGTAAATTTCCACTTCGAACGCAGCATTAGTCTCAACATCTGACATTTCTGGAGAGGGATGGACTTTGCTTCCTTCTGCTCCAATCATCTTTTTGCTGAACGTCTAGTCTCCTTTCCATTGCTGACAGCTGTCCCTCCTGCTCCTGGATTGGCTGCTCTGCTGCCAACATCACTGCCAGCCCGCCCTCCCTGTTGAGGATGAGTGGAGCTCCCGGAACCTTGAGAGTTTACACCGTTCCCATTGGTAGTTTCATTACCTAGAATAAGAAATTGGCATGCTTAATTTATAAATCTTCATAAATAGTGATAGAAGGGAGAGGTAAAGTGTTCACAATTAACCAATTGCCCCAAAAAAATACACTGCTGTTTGTATATTCTGAAGGTGGCTGAACCAGCAACTCACAGGTAAAAGAAGCAACTTAACAGCTTAAAGCAGCGATCTAAAATTATATTGTTATTTCATGGAAATGTATTCCTTTAGTTTACTGATACAGACATGGCATTGACGTTTAGGTAGACTTCCAGGTGGAAATGTTGCATGAATCACCTAATAGCAGCAGAGGAAAATAAATAAATAACACTCACGAAGGCCGTTGCCAAAACGCTTTCATTTGACGTCATAACTCTTAATTTTTTGTTGGTCTTTGATAGTGGTCTTACCAGCTGAGCTGTTATTGTTGTTGTTCAGTATGTTTCCTTGGTCACCGACTACCTGGGAAATAAATAATCTGTTCACACACAGTACAAGAAAAAGATACTTGAAACATTGAACTAAATTCGTAGGTGAAGGTTACTTAAAATATTTTTTCCCCTATCATTCTGTAATAAGACGCTTACACACTGATATCCCTAAGTTCAAAACACCCCTTACAGTCTTGTTCTTCATCTGGTCCATGTTAGAGTACTCTGGGCTAGGCTCACTGAAGTTTGGCACCTCTGAATACACCATGCAGAACCTTAACAAAACGATAAATGAGCATTAGTTTAGATCAGTAAATTATGACATTAGATGCATCTCTCAGCAACATTTACATTGTTGCTCCTCCTTTTCGTAAATATGTAGCATGAAATGTTATTAAGCACTGAGCATCTATGGAACTTACTCTCCAATCTTCGACAGCTCTCCACCTCTACCCGTGTACAGAGTCAGGCAACCTTTGAACACAGACGCATATCTGGAGAAAAGACACAAATTTCAAGACAAAATACATTTCCCCCCAGGATTTAAAGTTGATCCAAGATTAAAGGACTAATAACGTATGGTATGTATTCATCCGAATGTAAGTTTATGCTGGTAGGTAGAAATTATGACTGGGTGGTCCTTTTTGATTTCTATGTTGACTTTATACTCGGCTGTAGGTTTGGAGCCCTGTCCATAAAGTGTGGCATTAACTTGACTGTGCTGTGACTCAATAAATGACTCACCCCTTAGTGAGTCTGATGATGTCACCGGTTTGGATCAGTCCCCCTACCTCATCCCAAACTGAGATGCTAATGCTGCCGGTCTTGTCGGCCACCTTACAGGTCCGCACCTCATATCCATCCTTTGTCTTTGTCACTCGTCCTATGTGAGAGTGGGTAAGAGGGACAAGTAATCAGTGGCCTTTGATTGGTGTACAAAGACAAGAACAAGCTAGTTGTACAAGAATAGTGTCAAATATCTCATTGTTATACTTTTTGTAATTTAGCAGATGCTCTTATCCAGAGTTACTTACAATTAATTAGTGCATTCAGCTTAAGATAGCTAGGTGAGACAACCACATATCACAGTCGTATTAAGTCCACTTGTCCTCAATAAAGAAGTTATCAGCAAAGTTAGTGCTCGTAGGTGGCCAAACGGAGTGCTTGGGTTGGGATGTACGGTTTAAGCATAGCCTGAAGGTAAGGAGGGGCAGTTCCCCTTGCTATTCGGGCGGCAGTGTAGCCAAGTTGGACTAGTAACCGGAAGGTTGCAAGTTCAAATCCCCGAGCTGACAAGGTACAAATCTGTCGTTCTGCCCCTGAACAGGCAGTTAACCCACTGTTCCCAGGCCGCCATTGAAAATAAGAATGTGTTCTTAACTGACTTGCCTGGTTAAAAAAAAAAAAAAAAGAATATTCTCTGGATAAGTTGCAGGAGTTTGATGGAACAAGCGGGATCCCAGGTAACAGAGAATTGAAGTGGTCCAGACGGGAAATGACAAGTGCCAAAATTAGGACCTCCGCCACTTCCTGTGTGAGGAAAGGTCGTACTCTACGGATGTTGTAAAGCATGAATTTGCAGGAGTGAGTCACTGTTTTGATGTTTGCAGAGACAGGGTGTTGTCCAGGGTCACGCCAAGGTTCTTTGCACTCTGGGAGGGGGACACAGTGGAGTTGTCGACTGTGATGGAGAGGTCTTGGAGCGGACAGGCCTTCCCTGTCGAGGTTGAGCTTGAAGTGGTGGGCCAACATCCAAGCTGAGATATCTGCTAGGCATGCAGAGATGTGTGTTGCCAGGTGGGTTTCAGAAGGGGGGGAATGAGAAAAGTAGTTGAGTGTCATCTGCAATGATAGGAGAGAACATATGAGGATATGACAGAGCAAAGTGACCTAGTGTAAGGAGAAAAGAGGAGAGGGCCTAGAACCGAACACCAGTAGTGAGAGCACATGGTGCAGACACATATCCTCTCCACGCCACCTGGTAGAAGCAGCCTGCCAGGAAGAATGCTCCCAAGTGACACAGCGGTTTAAAGGCACTGCACCTCAGTGCAAGAGGTTTCACTACAGTACCTGGTTCGAATCCAGGCTGCATCACATCCGGCCGTGATTGGGAGTCCCATAAGGTGGCGCACAATTGGGCCGGAGTAGGCTGTCATTGCATATAAGAATTTGTTCTTAACTGACTTGCCTAGTTAAAAAAAGGTTAAATAAAAATACACATGAATGCAATCCAAGAGTGTGCAGAGCCTGACATGGAACGCAAACTGGGCTGCGCGTGTGCGCCATTGTGCATAAATGTATTTTGTCCCTCCACACCAAACGGGATCACGACACGCGGGTTAAAATATCAAAACAAACTCTGAACCAATTATATTCATTTGGAGACAGGTCGAAAAGCATTAAACATGTATGGCAATTTAGATAGCTAGCTTGCACTTGCTAGCTAATTTGTCCCATTTAGAAAGCTTGATGTTGCTAGCTAATTTGTCCTGGGATATAAACATTGAGTTGTGCATTTCAGGTAAAATAACAAGGTCCTCTACTCCACCAATTAATCCACACATAAAACGGTCAACCAAATTATTTCTAGTCATCTCTCATCCTTTCAGGCCTTTTCTTCTCTGGACTTTATATTGCGATTGGCAACTTTCATAAATTAGGTGCATTACCGCCACTGACCTCGTTCGTCGTCAGTCACCCACGCGGGTATAACCAATGAGGAGATGGCACGTGGGTACTTGCTTCTATAAACCAATGAGGAGATGGGAGAGGCAGGACTTGCAGCGCGATCTGCGCCAGAAATATAACTGACTTCTATTTTAGCCCTTGGCAACGCAGATGCTCATTGGCGCACGCGAGCAGTGTGGGTGCAATAATTGAATAATATAGATTACACCGCTCGTAGTCAGCCTGTGAGACACCCAGCCCTGAGAGGGTGGAGAGGGTCAAGAAGATCGTTCTGAGAGAGAGAATGTGAAAGTTGGAGAGTAAACATCAATTATGAGGAGAGTAAATATCCATTTGTGGGAAAGAGAAAAGGGAAAGTTCAACACAGATACGTTTTTTGATAGCTGGCATGATTCAAATAAATCAACATGAATTGTTATCATTTGTCTACATGGTGACGTATAAGGATATTTCTCTGACTGTCAAGCTTCTGTGTTGTGCCATTATATTGTGTGTAAGATTTTACATACATTTTGTTCCACACGAGTGGATTACAAGATAATTATATACATTCTGTTTCTGTTCATCATTAATTGATTATTTAAAACATTACTGTTAGTAAGGAGTTAGCACCTGTTTCAAGTACGATGAAGATGACACTGAGATTCTTGAGTCCTGGCTTGATGTCCTTGACATGGGTCTCGGTCGTCATCTTTCAGATCCTCGTCATGCATCCAAAAGTGTAAGTCAACTCTGGACCAAAGCAGCCCTGAAATAATTACAAGAACGTGTGTGTGACAGAGGTAAAAATTTGTTTTACATTGGATATTCGGTTTTCTCCCGTCAATAACCATTGAACCAAACATGCCATGACTATGAACATTAATTATTCTGAATCAGGGGTGGATGGAGAACAATGGAAAAAAATGTATATATGTTTTTTATAACTATGATTTCAGATTTCAATCTTTCATTCCTCTTAAACAAAGCGTGTCATGAATATGAAAATTATATATTCTGGGGGCTATGAACAAAAATCCAATCCAGAAGAAAAAAATGAAAGAAGAAGAAACAACAATAACAAAAAAGGTGTGGATTATTCTCCCTACTCCCTTGATTCAAAATATATAATTTCCACACTTTGTTTAAGAGCAACAGAAGACTGAAATACGGAAAAAAATATCATACATTTGTTTTAAAGGTGCACATTTTTCTCCATCCTCCCCTGATTTAGAATATAGAATTTTCATTGTCATGGCATGCTTTGTTTAAGAGCTATTAAAGATTGAAATCCGTAAGGAAAAATATCATTATTCACGATTCATTCAGGACTATCCATAATCATGATAGAATCCACATAAAATGTAGAAATGTTAAGAAACATATTTTATTATTATTTACAATAAAAGTGACTCCAAAATGACACAATGCATTATTTATCATTAATTTCTATTGGGTACAAAATAATCTGAAACACAACTAAAACAAACAGCAAATGCATCCAACAAGTTAGTAAAGTAACACGTTTTGGGTAATCATTGTGTGCTAGGAATTTGGGACCAAATACTAAATTTATGACTACTTTAATACACATATTAGTGAATATGTCCCAATACTTTTGGTCCCCTAAAAATACCCTCAAATTAAAGCAGACTGTCTGCACTTTAACCGCATCATCATTGTATCATTTTAAATCCAAAGAGCTGGAGTACAGAGCCAAAACAAGACAAAATGTGTCACTGTCCCAATAATTACAGAGGACACTGTATTTCTAGATTTCTAAATAAACAAGGCATGGATTTTTTTTCCATCCTCTCCTGGTTCCAATATATAATTTTAATAGTCACGACATGCTTCATTTAAAAGATATGAAGATTTAAATCACCCCCAAAATAATTACATTCAAAAATAAAATGAAAAAGGTGTGGATTTTCCTCAATCCTCCCCTGATTCAGAATATATAATTTGCATAGTCATAGCAACCTTTGTTTATGCGCTATTGAAGATAAAAAAATTAAAATTAAAAAAAGGTCTGGATGTTTCTCCGTCCTCCCTGATTCAGACGGCAGGTAGCCTAGTGGTTAGAGTGTTGGATTAGTAACCGAAAGGTTGCAAGATCGCATCCCCGAGCTGACGAGGTAAAAATCTGTCTTTCTGCCCCTGATAAGGCAGTTATCTCATTGTTCCTAGGCTGTCATTGAAAATAAGAATTTGTTCTTAACTAGTTGAATAAAATATACAAATATCATAGCCTTGGCATATTTTATTCAATAGATATTGACTAGAGAAAACCGAATATCCAACATAAAACAACACTGAACAAAAATACAAACATGCAACAATTTCATGGATCAGAAAACCAGTCAGTATCTGCTGTGTCTACCATTTGCCTCTCGCAGTGCGACACATCTCATTCATATAGAATTGATCAGGCCTGTGTAATGTTGTCCCACTACTCTTCAATAGGAGTTGCCGGACATTGGCCGTCGATCCAAACATGCTCAATGGGTGAGATCTGGTGAGTATGGAAGAACTGGAACATTTTCAGCTTCCAGGAACTGTGTACAGACCCTTGCAACATGGGGCCGTGCATGATCATGTTGAAACATGAGATTATAGCGGCAGATGAATGGCACGACAAAGGGCCTCAGGATCTAGTCACGGTATCTCTGTGCATTAAAATTGCCATCAATAAAATGCAATTGTTTTTGTTGTCCATAGCTTATGCCTGCCCATACCATAACCCCACCATGTGGCACTCTGTTCACAACGTTGACATCAACAAACCGCTTGCCCACATGACACCATTCATGCTGTCTGCCATCTGCACAGTACAGTTGAAACCGGGATTCATCCGTGAAGACCACATTTCTCCAGCATGCCAGTGGCCATCGAAGGTGAGCATTTGCCCACTGAAGTAGGTTACAACGTCAAACTGCAGTCAGGTCTAGTGAGGATGACGACCACGCAGATGAGCTTCCATGAGACGGTTTCTGACTGTTTGAGCAGAAATTCTTTGGTTGTGCAAACCCACAGTTTCATCAGTTTGCCGGTTGGCTGGTCTCAGATGATCCCACAGGTGAAAAAGACGGATGTGGAGGTCCTGGGCTGGCGTGGTTACACATGGTCTGCGGTTGTGAGGCCCGGTTGAACGTACTCCCAAATTCTCTAAAACGACGTTGGAGGCAACTTATGATAGGAAAATTAACATGAACTATTTGGCAACAGCTCTGGTGGACATTGCCGCTGTCAAAATTAAATCATATTCTATTGGTCACACACATATTTAGCAGATGCTATTGCAGGTGTAGCGAAATGCTTGTCAGCATACCAACTGAGCGCTCCCTCAAAACGTGTGACATTGTGTTGTGTGACAAAACTGCACAATTTAGTGGCCTTTTAGGGGCTCCCGAGTGGTGCAGGGGTCTAAGGCACTGCATCTCAGAGCCTGGTTCAATTCCAGGCTGTATCACAACCGGCTGTGATTGGGAGTCCCATAGGGACGTGCACAATTGGCCCAGCGTCATCTGGGGCAGGCCTTCATTGTAAATAAGAATTTGTTCTTAACAGACTTGCCTAGTAAAAAAATAAATAATAATTGTTCCCAGCACAAGGTGCACCTGCATAATGATCACACTGTTTAATCAGCTTCTTGATATGCCATACCTGTCAGGTGGATGGATTATCTTAGCAAAGGATAAATGCTCATTACATAACAAATATGTAAACACATTTGTGCACAACATTTAAGAGAAATAAGATTTTTGTGCATATTGAACATTTCTGAGATCTTTTATTTCAGTTCATGAAACAAATTTCATGGAAATTTACAGGAATACATGGCCTTAATGATACATACAGTAATAATTTAAACAGCAATGCAAGATCAGATCAATGCAAGAATGTAACCCAGGTCGACTAATTACTTATAAAGTAGCTAGCAAGACCAGTCTAGCAACTAGGGCGTAATCATTAGTCTAAACAGTTATAAAACGGAACGGTTTGCAAATAAAACTAGAGTTTCTATTGGTCAAATTCAAGTAGGTCATATATACGGTCATTGGTAGGTCCCTCCCCGTTTCGTTCGCTTTGGTTTAAGAAACATTTTGCAACAGAATTGGCTCAATGAATACGCCCCTGCTGTAGTTTAGCAAACTGCAGTAACGTTACTATGCTAGCTAACGTTAGCTATAGCTAACTGGGTGCCAGGTCGTAAGCTACACATTTCATTACCTCAACAGTGTGTATTGTCGTCCACAGCTGATTTGTCCGGTATAATGGATTTTAAGCCATGGAACAAGTGAGTGAAAAAATAAGTATTGTTTTCCTGTTTGTAAAAGAGCTTGCTAGCTACTGTTAAAAAAAAAATAAAAAAAAACCTAGCTACTGTTCATTTTTTTGTGACCGTCAGTACAGTAGTGGCGGGCATTCTGTTGGTCAAATTTAGTTTCAATCAAAATTATATCCAATGACCATGGATTATATGGGATGCGCATGAGATAATCATGTGATAGGTCCTTTATCTGAGAAGGAAAACTGCTCGTACCGAAGATAGGTTGAGTCAACTGTCTATCAACGATTTTACAATTTGGTTGCTTAGCGGCGTGGGCTGGACGTGGAAACGTGGTGACAGGAATCAAGAAAAAATTGATATCATGCTGAAATGCTAACCCAAACGTAATTTAAAAGGCAATTTAACCATTGATTGTCATATCAACAGGTAACGTTACCCAGTTCGACAACATATCACTAGAGTTGCTCTCTATCTGCTTGTTTTACTGTGTGATTCTAGCTTGTGCCAGCTATCTACCTGTGGTAACTAGCTAACGTTAGCGCACGTACGTAGTCAGCTGTGGCAAGCTTGATTAGTTGCACATTAGCAAGCTGCCTCGTCAAGACTTTCTGATCGGTATCCATCACTAATCTTTCCTCTGTTTGCAACTGACTACTGTTTGATAGTTAGCTAGCCAGCCACATACCTACGGCCGGGATTCCATTTTGAAACGGCAAGGATGATTTCCGTGTTTGCGTAGCTAACTAACGTTAACGTTGCAACAGTACAGTGGCGGTCGGTGCCGTTTAGGTGAGGGAGGACGATTAAAGAAAAAATATATATATAAACATGGCCTTATTTCTATTACAGCATATTGGATGAATGATATTTATATTCCATTGACACAGTTCAGTGTAACGTCAATCGGTTTAGGCTACAGCTTAGGGGCACAGGTGAAAATCATTTTTAGTAATCAAGGTGACATTAAATACAGACTTACACACTCTTGTGTGCATCTAGCTGATCTAGGGTGTAATTAGTTCAACAGTTACAAATTAGAGTTTCTATTGGACTAATTTGGGTATATTCGTTAGCTTCTGTTTTAATAAGAAATGTTTTTCAACCGAATCAGCAGAATGAATACACCCCTGATCACAGGCAAACAGAGTTGGTTTTCATAGCAGCCACATACAAACAGCATGATCACTTTGCTCCTTGTAATTCCCTTTCGCGTCTACGTGCTCTCCTCCTGTTGCATGTGGACTTCAGTGCATAACACATCAGCTGTCTGACCAGGCAAAAAAACTTTTCCAAGCCTTCATATCATAACTGTTACGCACAGCCTACATCGTCGCTACCATATTATCTAACATCATAGTCAACATAGTTACTAGAACTAACGCATTAGTAAACCCGCTACAATCATGTAGTACAGTCAGCAAACAGTTTAGCAGTTACTCTGGCAGGCCCCGGGGGCAACAAATTAATAAAACCAAAAGCTTACCTTGACTTGGAAGAGTTCCAGTGTTTGATAGCCAGCTAGCTAACATAGTATCCCTCTCATTTTGAGCAGGCTGTTTGAGTTAGCTAAACTAGCTAAGTAAGTGAAAGTGAAGAAGAAAAATAATACTAAATATAGCTAGCTCTCCCTCTTCTTAATTTTTGAAGAAATGTGTATTTCTATATATTTGAGTCAACTGCTCATCAATGCAGTGCTAGCTAGCTGTAGCTTATGCTTTCAGTACTAGATTCATTCACTGATCCTTTGACAAAATGTCAGTTCATGCTGCAAGAGCAATTATAGGGTGGAGGACGTCCTCCGGAAGTTGTCATAACTACTGTGTAAGTCTATGGAAAGGGATGGGAACCATGAGCCTCCTATGTTTTGTATTGAAGTCAATGTACCCAGAGGAGGACGTAAACTAGCTGGTGCTACCCCACAGAGTGCTGTTGAGGCTACTGTAGACCTTCATTGCAAAACATTGTTTTAATATTTTTTTCTGGGTGACATTAATATATTTAGTATAGTTTTATCAAAACAAGTATAGCTTATTTTTTTTATGTTTCACTATTTTTATGAAATTCACTGAGGAGGATGGTCCTCCCCTTCCTCATCTGAGGAGCCTCTGCTGATTGCTAATCATATCGTAGACTGTCTATTAAGTAAATTAAAGGAAAAGTAACAACATTGCATAACGTTACTGTTACTCCCAGATGCATTTTCTGAGGACGTCATTATCCTGGACCCAGGTTGCTCCTCTCACCTTCCCAAAACTCTGCCCCTGCGGTCTGTGGTCCACATTTTAAATGAAGAGGAGGGCTGAGGATTCTGGCCCAAGGAAGGAAAGACACCGGTGAGTGGACAATGAGGTCAAATTGCTGTTTGTACACCGGATAATGTTATATAACCAACTATGTTTTGTGTCCATTACTGGACGTTAGAGGAAAGCCCCATTCAAGTCTACGTCATTGATTCTTCAACGAACCTGGTATTGGAGATACTCTCTTCGTTCTTGATCCTGGAAAACCGTTATCTTATAAATGTCTGTGTAAAGTTTCAGGTGGTTCTACAAACACCAGAGACAACTCGGAAATAATAATAATATATCCCATTTAGCAGACGCTTTTGTCCAAAGCGACTTACAAGTCGGCTGGGGCCACTACTTTTACATATGGGTGGCCCTAGCGGGAATCGAACCCACGACGCTTGGCGTTGCAAGCGCCATGCTCTACCGGAAAGAGATATAACCTCCAAATGTATAAGATAACTGATTTCCCTAATCGAGACCCAAGAGAGTATCACCACTGTACTTTTTTTATGTGAAACTCTGTTGTTTTTGTCACACTGCTTT
The DNA here is from genome assembly GCF_036934945.1 of Oncorhynchus masou masou. Lineage (NCBI taxonomy): Eukaryota > Metazoa > Chordata > Actinopteri > Salmoniformes > Salmonidae > Oncorhynchus > Oncorhynchus masou. The sequence goes on along the minus strand of NC_088216.1, from coordinate 53,277,029 downwards.
GCTTTATTTTGGCCAGGTCGTAGTTGTAAATGAGTACTTGTTCTCAACTGTCCTACCTGGTTAAATAAAGGTGGAAAAAAAATATGCCAGGTTACATGGGCAACACGTGGGTTTCAAGTTTGGGTAAGCTATTTTTCACCATAAAAATTCACCTTTTATAATAAAGCATTCCAATCATCCTCGCATTTGTAGACTTATTTAAGATGTGGTGATTATATTTTCTAGTCATAATTTAGGCTTATAATATAATTTAGGCTTATAATATGACTGTTCAATGCAGTGCGTAGTGACAGAGTAGACCTAGGCTACATTAGATTTCTTCTTTCTTTGCACAGGAAAGTGGGTTTTTTTATACACATTTTGTGCAATTTTATTAGGCTGTAGACATTAGCCGAATCTTCTTTAATACGACAAAAACTACAGGGTAGCCTACTCTGCTGACACTGACAAACATATCCATACAATAGGCCTACAAAAGGGGAGACAAATATTGTATTTATTTTTCCTTTATTTAGCTAGGCAAGTCAGTTAAAACCCAATTCTTATTTTCAATGATGGCCTAGGAACAGTGTGTTAACTGCCTTGTTCAGGGGCAGAATTACATTTTTACCTTGTGAGCTCGGGGATTCGGTCTTGCAACCTTTCGGTTACTAGTCCAACGCTTTAACAACTAGGCTAACCTACCGCGCTGCTCTAACCACTAGGGTATATGCCGACCATCTAACTGGAGGAGGAAATGTATTGTCTAAAAACAAGCAAAAGTAGCACTGACCCAATGATAAAGGTAATGAACACGCAGACTCACCCGGGACATAGCCAATGTGCTCCTCTGGTACCAATAGGATAGGCTACTGTTCACTCAATAAAGTTTAGAATTTTGATATCTAAAGGACAGTGGATTATTTTCATTGTCTTCTCTTTTCAGCAATAGCAATTTGCTTTCCAAACTGTTATTCGGTAATTGTACTTTTAAATATTGCGATATGCCTGGCTGGGTCTCTGGTTTTCACTGACTGTAGCATCTCAACAATCATCTATTTGATGTGTGATCATCTGTGGCCAAATCATGCTCTCTGGTGTAGTAGCCTATTTTGAATGATTTAACTTTCTTTAAGTAAGCAAATTACGCTATATAATTTTTACAATTACTTTAGGGAAGCTTAGGTTCCCCTAGCCTTATGGAGGCACTGCCTATGCCAGGTTAGTTGAAGAATCTATGTAATGTCTAGTAATGGACACCAAAAATCTTTAGGTTATATCACACTGGCAAGAGAACAGACATGCATACATAGAGAGACACTGCGCTGTACTGGAGTTTGAATGCCACCATGGTTACATTAAGACACCTTGGAGCTGGCAACGTCCCTCAAAGCGAGGATTGGATACAGTCCCTTTAGAAAGTATTCATACCCCTAGACTTATCCCACGTGTTGTTACAGCCCAAATTCAACATGCATTAAATATATATTTTCTCACCCATCCACACACAATACCCCTTAATGACAAAGTGAAAACATGTTTGCAAATTTATTAAATATAGAAATATCTCATTTACATAAGTATTCACACCCCTGAGTCAATACCTTGTAGGACCACCTTTTGGCAGCGACTACAACTGAGTCTTTCTGGGTAAGTCTCTTAGTGCTTTCCACAACTGGATTGTGCAACATTTGCCCATTTTATTATTTTAAAAATTCTTTAAGCTCTGTCAAATTGGTTGTTGATTATTGCAAGACGACCGTTTTCAGGTCTTACCATAGATTTTCAAGTAGATTTAAGTCAGAGCTGTAACTCGGCCCCTCAAACTACAAATTCACTGTGTAGCTTTAGCCTTGTGTTTTTAGGTTATTGTCCTGCTGAAAGGTAAATTCACCTCTGTGTATGGTGGAAAGCAGACTGAACCAGGTTTTCCTCTAGGATTTTGACTGTGCTTAGATCTATTCCGTTGACTTTTTTATCCTGAAAACTCTCCAGGCCTAACGATTAAAAGAATACCCATAAGATGATGCAGCCAGAGTGCATTCGGAAAGTATGTAGACCCCTTCACTTTTTCCACAGTTAGTTTTATTTATTAATTTCACCTTTATTTAATCAGGTAGGCTAGTTGAGAACAAGTTCTCATTTACAACTGCGATCTGGCCAAGAATAAAGCAAAGCAGTTCGACACATACAACAACACAGAGTTACACATGGAATAAACAAACATACAGTAGAGAGAAAGTCTATATACAGTATGTGCAAATTAGGTAAGGCATGGTGGCAAATTAATTACAATATACCAATTAAACACTGGAGCGATTGATGTGCAGAAGATGAATGTGCAAGTAGAGATACTGGGGTGCAAAGGAGCAAGATAAATAAATAAATACAGTATGGGGATGAGGGAGTTGGATGTGCTATTTACAAATGGGCTATGTAGAGGTGCAGTGATCTGAAAACTGCTCTGACAGCTGGTGCTTAAAGCTAGTGAGGGAGATATGAGTTTCCAGCTTCAGTGATTTTTGCAGTTTGTTCCAGTCATTGGCAGCAGAGAACTGGAAGGAAAGGTGGCCAAAGGAGGAATTGGCTTTGGGAGTGACTAGTGAGATATACCTGCTGGAGCGCGTGCTACGGGTGGGTGCTGCTATGGTGGCCAATGAGCTGAGATAAGGTGTGGCTTTACCTAGCAGAGACTTGTAGATGACCTGGAGCCAGTGGGTTTGGCGACGAGTATGAAGCAAGGGCTAGCCAATGAGAGCGTACAGGTCGCAATGGTGGGTAGTATATGGGGCTTTGGTGACAAATCGGATGGCACTGTGATAGACTGCGTCCAATTTGCTGAGTAGAGTTTTGGAGGCTATTTTGTAAATGACATTGCTGAAGTCGAGGATCGGTAGGATCGTCAGTATTACGAGGATATTTTTGGCAGCATGAGTGAAGGATGCTTTGTTGTGAAGTAGGAAGCCGATTCTAGATTTAATTTTGGATGAGAGATGCTTATTGTGAGTCTGGAAGGGGAGTTTACAGTCTAACCAGACACCTAGAATATATGGACAACTACAAATACCTAAGTCCAAACCGCCCAGAGTAGTGATGCCGGACGGGTGGGCAGGTGCGGGCAGCGATCGGTTGAAGAGCATGCATTTAGTTTTACTTGCATTTAAGAGCAGTTGGAGGCAACGGAAGGAGAGTTGTGTGGCATTGAGCTCATCTGGAGGTTAGTTAACAAACAGTGTCCAAAGAAGGGCCAGAGGTATACAGAATGGTGTCGGTGGTTACATTACAGCCTTATTTGAACATTTATTAAATTGTTTTTTCCCCTTCAATCTCCACACAATACCCCATACTGACAAGGCAAAATGGGTTACTTGACATTTTTGCAGATTTATTTAAAAAAAGAAACTAAAATATCACAAGTATTCAGACCCTTTACTCAGTACTTTGTTGAATCACCTTTGGCAGCGATTATAGCCTCAAGTCTAATTGGGTATGACATTACAAGTTTGGCACATCTGTATTTGGTGGACTTTCTCCCATTCTTCTCTGCAGATCCTCTCAAGCTCTGTCAGGTTGGATGGGGAGCGTCGCTGCACAGCTATTTTCAGGTGTCTCCAGAGATTTTCAAATCGGGTTCAAGTCTGGGCTCTGGCTGGGCCACTTAAGAACATTCAGAGACTTGTCCTGAAGCCACTCCTGCGTTGTGCTTAGGGTCGTTGTCCTGTTGGAAGATGAACCTTTGCCCCAGTCTGAGGTCCTGAGAGCTCTGGAGACTGTTTTCATCAAGGATCTCTTTACTTTGTACTGTTCATCTTTCCCTCAATCTTGACTAGTCTCCCAGTCCCTGCCATTGAAAAACATCCCCACAGCATGATGCTGCCACCACCATGCTTCACCAAATGGATGGTGCCAGGTTTCCTCCAGACGTGATGCTTGGCATTCAGGCCAAAGAGTTGAATCTTGGTTTCATCAGACCAGAGAATCATGTTTCTCATGGTCAGAGTCCTTTAGGTGCCTTTTGGCAAACTCCAAGCAGGCTGTCATGTGCCTTTTACTGAAGAGTGGCTTCCGTCTGTCCACTCTACCATGAAGGCCTGATTGGTGGAGTGCTGCAGAGATGGTTGTCCTTCTGGAAAGTTCTCTCATCTCCACAGAGGAGCTCTGTCAGAGTGACCATCAGGTTCTTGGTCACCTCCCAACCAAGGCCCTTCTCCCCCGATTGCTCAGTTTGGCCCGGGTGGCCAGCTCTGGGTGGTTCCAAACTTCTTCCATTTGATGAAGGCCACAGTGTTCTTGGGGACCTTCAATGCTGCAGAATATTTTTCGTACCCTTCTCCAGATCTGTGCCTCCACACAATCCTGTCTCGGAGCTCTAGGGACAATTCCGTTAGACTTCCTAGCTTTGCTCTGACATGCACTGTCAACTGTGGGATCTTTTTATATAGACAGGTGTGTGCCAATCAATTGACTTTACCACAGGTGGACTCCAATCAAGTTTGTAGAAACATCTCAAGGATGATCAATGGAAACAGGATATACCTGAGCTCAATTTCAAGTCTCATAGCAAAGGTTCTGAATACTTATGTAAATGTTTTTTCTGTTGCTTGCTTTGTTATTATGGGGTAGTGTTTAGTTAGAGAATTTTTATTTAATCTGTTTTAGAATAAGGCTGTAACATAACAAAATATGGATAAAGATAAGTGGTCTGAATACTTTCTGCATGCACTGTATGGAGAGTGGACTCAGTAATGTGATGTATTGGATTTGCCTCAAACATGACACTTCGTATTCCGCGCAAGAATTTAATTGCTTTGCACTTTTTTTTATGATGCAGTATTCCTTTAGTATTGCAATCAGGGTACGTGTTTTGGAGTGCTTTTATTCTGTACAGGCTTCCTCCTTTTCAATCTGTCAATTTGGTTAGTATTTTGGAGCAACTATAATGTTGTTGAGCCATTCTCAGTTTTCTCCTATCACAACCATTAAACTAACTTTTTTTTTAGTTCACCATTGGTCTTGTGGTGAAATCCCTGAGCGGTTTCCTTCCTCTCCAGCAACTGAGTTGGGAAGGACGCCTGTATCTTTGTAGTGACTGGCTATATTGATACACCATCCAGAGTGTAATAACTTCACCAGGCTCAAAAGGATTTAAGATCTGCTTTTATTTTTATTTTACCCATTAGAAGTAGGTGCCCTTCTTTCCGAGGCATTGGAAAACGTCCCTGGTCTTTGTGGTTGAATCAGTGTTTGCAATTCACTGCTTGACTGAGGGACCTTACAGATAATTTTATGTGTGATGATATTTTTTCAAGGACAAGCCTCATCTCATGTTAAATACTATTATTGCACACAGTGAGTCCATGTAACTTATCGACTTGTTAAGCACATTTTTACTCCTGCACTTATTTAAGCTTGCCATATCAAAGGGGTTGAATACATACATTTCAGCATTTTCATTTTTTATTAATTTGTGACAATAATTGAAAAAACATTCTCCTTTGACATTGAGGTATTGTTTGCAGACCAGTGACAATTTTTTCCACTTTTAATACATTTTGAATTCGGGCTGTAGCACAACAAAATGTGGGAAAAGTCAAGGGGTGTGAGTACTTTCTGAAGGCACTTAATACCACTGTACTCCAAATTGTATCTTAATCCACACTGCTCCTTCGAGAAAATTGAAATGTGGTTAGTTTTCACGGAAAACTGGCTTTTCGTCATCTGCTAGCTAGCATTAGCCACCTCGGCCATTTGAAATTGTTAGTACTATCTGGAATCTTTGATGTCCCTACCCTAAGCACTACCCTAACCATTTTAAGGGACATCCCCAAGGATTTCTGATAGCAAGGACCATTAGCTGATGCTGCCATTGCAAAATGGCTGCATTGCCCACTGCTAGCTAGCATGGGAACAAAAGGGCAGTTTTCTGGGAAAACGAGCAGTATTTCAATCTTCTCGATGAAGCAGTGTGGATAAAGTTAATATTTAGAGTACAGTGGCATATCCCATCCCTGCATTGAGGTATGTTTTCCGATCCATTTCTCGCGCGGGCTCCACGGTGTCTTGATGTAACCATGATTGAGTTCCGACTGCAGTGCATCTGTGTAAACATGCATTGAGCATAACGGTATGTTCGGTATCTTTTGGCAAATGCAATCTATCCTCCAACTCAATGAGGTAGCATTTGACCAATCCAGGTAGTTATTTCAAAGTGCACTGATGCCTAAGAAGTATCCACACCGTAAATATTAACTGACTGACTCAAATCGGTCTTATGTAGCAAAATGTTTTTTTATTTTTTATATTAGATCAAAGTAGACTCAGAGCTACAAAATGGTATATCATACACTGCATTTGAGGAATAATGGGAAAGTAATTATGCTTTGAAAGTTGAGAAACTTGTAAACTCACTTTTGAGAATGTTCTTTCAATGTTTTTGTACCTACTGGAGAGCTCTCCTTTGTCGACACCCATTCAGCATTGTTCACACCCGCTTAAGCCAGCCCCACCCATCTCTTAAGGATTCACATGTGAGGTCATGTGCTAAAAAGTGAGTAGTGTAGTAAAGATTAATTTAAAAAATCCAGGTAAACAATAAATTAGATGATGCTTACCCAGACACACTTGTCTAAATTGATGGGTTATGTGAAAGAAATGCTATAATCCCCAGCCACATATTGCCAAGTGGATGGGTCTCTAAAGAGGGTATAAACGGTACAGCCAAATGGTTACTTGCATAGTAGCAATATCAAAATAGATGTGATGTCCATAGCCTTTTCGTCACAAAACTCCCTGATCTTCTCAAAAACATAAGTTTGTCGAGCTGTGTCCAGTCCAGGTGGTGCTTGTACAGGCAGACCATCTATAGGAGGAAGGATGTCAGCATTGCGCAACAGCTGAAACCTGGTCCCGACTGAGTCCGAACGCTCCTTTGCGAAAACACCAGGCTCCAGAGCATCGAAGCTGTAAAACAGGAAATAACTAAAAAAATGAAGACATTACGAACTTGCACAACATCAATTCACCTCCCAAGTTTAGATGAGAAGAATAATCTCATGCAATGAAAAAGATATTCACCCGAAGCGCTGATACCGCTTGATCTGTGGCAGTGGCCTGAAGTATGTAGTCAGGTGTTGTTGCCAGCCATAGCTTTCCACCAGCTCCGTACCATCCTCCAGTCCAACCAGCTGTAGGATGTTGACCCCTGCTGCTGTTGTGAAGGACAGCACTGTGACAATCTCAGACAGTGTTCACTCTGGTCTTTCTGAAGAGCTGCTTGATGAGGCCAAAGCACCAGTCGGGGTCAAACTTGGTGTGGTCTGTGATCAGGAAGTGAAGGTCCAGACTGTGGTGGAGCTTGTGCATGGTCCGCCAGGCACAATACCAGAGCACAAACATGTTCTTGTTTTGGCCACTGCAGTTATCACAATTCAGGTCAACACGTGTTTTTCTCCAACTAGTTGGTGAAGAAATGGTGCATGTAGTTGACTGCGCTGCTGCCTTTGCTGGATGACATGCCTTCATCAAACAAGTAGTTGACTTGTTGTGGTAATCCTTCACAGCAGACACCAAACAAGCCTGATTTGCGAGGAGTTAAAAAGTAAATGGGACCTGGCATAGGGTCAGAAGGATAGTGCACCTGCAAACAACAAAAGAACATTTAAGGTAAGTTAATGAAAATAAAATGTAATGTAAAATGTAACTTATTTTTTATGCATCAAAAAATGTGCCGAGCAGCAGCACTGCATACAGAAAGAACATCATCTTGGAAACTGGAAGTATGACTACACGTACCTCTGGAAAATACAGAAATAAGCTCAATAAATAAGCTCAATAAAAGTAGTGCCAATCATTTTGGAGGTCAATTTAAATAATCAAAACTTGTTGTTTATGCTTTACATACCAAGTGTTGTCATCAATTCCTTGTAGAGACGCCACACTGCTGCTTTTGTCACATGGGATGGCAGCAGCTTTCCACCAAAGTGTTTGTGTCCTGGAAACACGATTGCATTATCCTCTGCGTAGTAGTTGAAGTTCACCACTTGCAAGTCCTCATGATTCAGGTGAAACCTGTGCTTGCTTGGGCCAGCTCTCTTTTTGATTGGAGGCATTAGACCATTCTCCTTGTATGACTGGTGGAGGAGAGTGTGTTCTACTGATGCTGAAAGACAAATTCCAGATTTTGGCATTATTATACAATAGATAGCCGTAATTACCGTCAGACACACCTAGCTAACTTGATGGGTCATGTAATCATCTGGCGAAGTGGAGTCTTTTGTTTAGACAAACCGATTTATCACAGCTAGCTAAAGTTAACCAAATAACATTACTGTTAGGTGACCTAAACTGGGATATGCTTAACATCCCGGCAGTCCTACAATCTAAGCGAGATGCCCTCAATCTCACACAAATCATCAAGGAACCCACCAGGTACAACCCTAAATCTGTAAACAAGGGCACCCTCATAGACGTCATCCTGACCAACTGGCCCTCCAAATACACCTCCGCTGTCTTCAACCAGGATCTCAGCGATCACTGCCTCATTGCCTGTATCTGCTACGGACCCGCAGTCAAACGACCACCCCTCATCACTGTCAAACGCTCCCTAAAACACTTCTGTGAGCAGGCCTTTCTAATCGACCTGGCCCGGGTATCCTGGAAGGACATTGACCTCATCCCGTCAGTTGAGGATGCCTGGTCATTCTTTAAAAGTAACTTCCTCACCATTTTAGATAAGCACGCTCCGTTCAAAAAATGCAGAACTAAGAACAGATATAGCCCTTGGTTCACTCCAGACCTGGCTTCCCTCGACCAGCACAAAAACATCCTGTGGCGACTGCAATAGCATCGAATAGTCCCCGCGATATGCAACTGTTCAGGGAAGTCAGGAACCAATATACGCAGTCAGTCAGGAAAGCAAAGGCCAGCTTCTTCAGGCAGAAATTTGCATCCTGTAGCTCTAACTCCAAAAAGTTCTGGGACACTGAAGTCCATGGAGAACAAGAGCGCCTCCTCCCAGTTGCCCACTGCACTGAGGCTAGGTAACGCGGTCACCACCATTTCTCAACGGCTGGCCATGCCTTCCTCCTGGCTACTCCAACCTCGGCCAACAGCCCCCCCCCCCCCCACGCAGCTACTCGCCCAAGCCTCTCCAGGTTCTTCTTTACCCAAATCCAGATAGCAGATGTTCTGAAAGAGCTGCAAAACCTGGACCCGTACAAATCAGCTGGGCTTGACAATCTGGACCCTCTATTTCTGAAACTATCCGCCGCCATTGTCGCAACCCCTATTACCAGCCTGTTCAACCTCTCTTTCATATCGTCTGAGATCCCCAAGGATTGGAAAGCTGCCGCAGTCATCCCCCTCTTCAAAGGGGGAGACACCCTGGACCCAAACAGTTACAGACCTATATCCATCCTGTCCTGCCTATCTAAGGTCTTCGAAAGCCAAGTCAACAAACAGGTCACTGACCATCTCGAATCCCACCGTACCTTCTCCGCTGTGCAATCTGGTTTCCGAGCCGGTCACGGGTGCACCTCAGCTACGCTCAAGGTACTAAACTATCATAACCGCCATCGATAAAAGACAGTACTGTGCAGCTGTCTTCATCGACCTTGCCAAGGCTTTCGACTCCGTCAATCACCATATTCTTATCGGCAGACTTGGTAGCATCGGTTTTTCTGATGACTGCTGTGCCTGGTCACCGACTACTTTGCAGACAGAGTTCAGTGTGTCAAATCGGAGGGCATGCTGTCCGGTCCTCTGGCAGTCTCTATGGGGGTGCCACAGGGTTCAATTCTCGGGCCGACTCTTTTCTCTGTACAGTGCCTTGCGAAAGTTTTCGGCCCCCTTGAACTTTGCGACCTTTTGCCACATTTCAGGCTTCAAACATAAAGATATAAAACTGTATTTTTTTGTGAAGAATCAACAACAAGTGGGACACAATCATGAAGTGGAACGACATTTATTGGATATTTCAAACTTTTGTAACAAATCAAAAACTGAAAAATTGGGTGTGCAAAATTATTCAGCCCCCTTAACCTGTTACATCTATGGGGGCGCTATTTCATTATTGGATAAAAAAAACGTGCCCGTTTTAAGCGCAATATTTTGTCACAAAAAGATGCTTGACTATGCATATAATTGACAGCTTTGGAAAGAGGACACTGATGTTTCCAAAACTGCAAAGATATTGTCTGTGAGTGCCCCAGAACTGATGCTACAGGCGAAACCATGATGAAACTTCAACCAGGAAATGAGCAGGATTTGAGGCTCTGTTTTTTATAGTCTCCTTATATGGCTGTGAATGCGCAAGGAATGAGCCTGCCCGATCTATCGTTTCCCGAAGGTGTCTGCAGCATTGTGACGTATTTGTAGGCATATCATTGGAAGATTGACCATAAGAGACTACATTTGCCAGGTGTCCGCCCGGTGTCCTCCGTCGAAATTGGTGCGTCATCTTCAACTGCACGTCTTTTTCCAAGCGATGCACCGGAGAAAGTAGACTACCACGAACGATATATCAATGAAGAGATATGTGAAAAAACATTGAGGATTGATTCTAAACAGTGTTTGCCATGTTTCAGTTGATATTATGGAGTTAATTTGGAAAACAGTTCGCCGTTTTGATGACTGAATTTTCGGGTTTTTTTGGTACCCAAACGGAGCGATTTCTCCTACACAAAGAATCTTTCAGGAAAAACTGAACGTTTGCTATGTAACAGAGTCTCCTCATTGGAAACATCCGAAGTTCTTCAAAGGTAAATGATTTTATTTGAATCCTTTTCTGGTTTTTGTGCAAATGTTGCTGGCTGAATGCTATGCTAAATGCTACGCTAGCTATCAATACTCTCACACAAATGCTTGTTTTGCTATGGTTCAAAAGCATATTTTGAAAATCTGAGATGACAGTGTTGTTAAGAAAAGGCTAAGCTTGAGAGCTAGCACATTCATTTCATTTGCGATTTTCATAAATAGTTAACGTTGTGTTATGCTAATGAACTTGAGGCTATAACTGGATACAGGTTTTTTTCATAGCCAAACGTGAACAAAACGAGCGATTTGTCCTACACAAATAATATTTTTTTTTTAAACTGAACATTTGCTATCTGAGTCTCCTCATTGAAAACATCTGAAGTTCTTCAAAGGTAAATGATTTTATTTTAATGATTTTCTTGTTTTTGTGAAAATGTTGCTGGCTGAATTCTAGGCTTATAGCTATGCTAGCTATCAATACTCTTACACAAATGCTTGTTAAGCTATGGTTGAAAAGCATATTTTGAAAATCTGAGATGAGTGTTGTTAACAAAAGTCTAAGCTTGAGAGCAAATATATTTATTTCATTTGCGATTTTCATGAATAGTTAACGTTGTGTTATGCTAATGAACTTGAGGCTATAAATAGGATCCCGGATCCGGGATTGCTCGACGCAAGAAGTTAAGTTAATACTTTGTAGCGCCACCTTTTGCTGCGATTACAGCTGAAAGTCGCTTGGGGTATGTCTCTATCAGTTTTGCACATCGAGAGACTGAAATTTTTTCCCATTCCTCCTTGCAAAACAGCTTGAGCTCAGTGAGGTTGGATGGAGAGCATTTGTGAACAGCAGTTTTCAGTTCTTTCCACAGATTCTCGATTGGATTCAGGTCTGGACTTTGACTTGGCCATTCTAACACCTGGATATGTTTATTTTTGAACCATTCCATTGTAGATTTTGCTTTATGTTTTGGATCATTGTCTTGTTGGAAGACAAATCTCCGTCCCAGTCTCAGGTCTTTTGCAGACTCCATCAGGTTTTCTTCCAGAATGGTCCTGTATTTGGCGCCATCCATCTTCCCATCAATTTTAACCATCTTCCCTGTCCCTGCTGAAGAAAAGCAGGCCCAAACCATGAGGCTGCCACCACCATGTTTGACAGTGGGTATGGTGTGTTCAATGTGATGAGCTGTGTTGCTTTTACGCCAAACATAACGTTTTGCATTGTTGCCAAAAAGTTCAATTTTGGTTTCATCTGAACAGAGCACCTTCTTCCACATGTTTGGTGTGTCTCCCAGGTGGCTTGTGGCAAACTTTAAACAACACTTTTTATGGATATCTTTAAGAAATGGCTTTCTTCTTGCCACTCTTCCATAAAGGCCAGATTTGTGCAATATACGACTGATTGTTGTCCTATGGACAGAGTCTCCCACCTCAGCTGTAGATCTCTGCAGTTGATCCAGAGTGATCATGGGCCTCTTGGCTGCATCTCTGATCAGTCTTCTCCTTGTATGAGCTGAAAGTTTAGAGGGACGGCCAGGTCTTGGTAGATTTGCAGTGGTCTGATACTCCTTCCATTTCAATATTATCGCTTGCACAGTGCTCCTTGGGATGTTTAAAGCTTGGGAAATATTTTTGTATCCAAATCCGGCTTTAAACTTCTTCACAACAGTATCTCGGACCTGCCTGGTGTGTTCCTTGTTCTTCATGATGCTCTCTGCGCTTTTAACGGACCTCTGAGACTATCACAGTGCAGGTGCATTTATACGGAGACTTGATTACACACAGGTGGATTGTATTTATCATCATTAGTCATTTAGGTCAACATTGGATCATTCAGAGATCCTCACTGGACTTCTGGAGAGAGTTTGCTGCACTGAAAGTAAAGGGGCTGAATAATTTTGCACGCCCAATTTTTCAGTTTTTGATTTGTTAAAAAAGTTTGAAATATCCAATAAATGTCGTTCCACTTCATGATTGTGTCCCACTTGTTGTTGATTCTTCACACAAAAAATACAGTTTTATATCTTTGTTTTAAGCCTGAAATGTGGCAAAAGGTCGCGTAGTTCAAGGGGGCCGAATACTTTCGCAAGGCACTGTATATATCAATGCTGTTGCTCTTGCTGCGGGCCATTCCCTGATCCACCTCTATGCAGACAACCCCATTCTGTATACTTTTGGCCTTTCCTTGGATACTGTGCTATCAAACCTCCAAATGAGTTTCAATGCCATACAGCACTCCTTTCATGGCCTCCAACTGCTCTTAAACGCTAGTAAAACCAAATGCATCCTTTTCAACCGTTCGCTGCCTGCACCCGCACGCCCGACTAGTATCACCACCCTGGATGGTTCCGACCTAGAATATGTGGACATCTATAAGTACCTATGTGTCTGGCTAGACTGTAAACTCTCCTTCCAGACTCATATCAAACATCACCAATCTAGAGTCTGCTTTCTATTCCGCAACAAAGCCTCCTTCACTCACGCCGCCATACTTGCCCTAGTAAAACTGACTATCCTACCGATCCTCGACTTCAGCGATGTCATCTACAAAATAGCTTCCAACACTCTACTCAGCAAACTGGATGCAGTTTATCACAGTGCCATCCGTTTTGTTACTAAAGCACCTTATACCACCCACCACTGCGACCTGTATGCTCTAGTCGGCTGGCCCTCGCTACATATTCGTCGCCAGACCCACTGGCTCCAGGTCATCTACAAGTCCATGCTAGGTAAAGCTCCGCCTTATCTCAGTTCACTGGTCACAGTTGCAACTCCCACCTGTAGCACGCGCTCCAGCAGGTGTATCTCACTGATCATCCCTAAAGCCAACACCTCATTTGGCCGCCTTTCGTTCCAGTTCTCTGCAGCCTGTGACTGGAACGAATTGCAAAAATCGCTGAAGTTGGAGACTTATCTCCCTCACCAACTTCAAACATGTGCTATCTGAGCAGCTAACCGATCGCTGCAGCTGTACATAGTCTATCGGTAAATAGCCCACCCAATTTTACCTACCTCATCCCCATACTGTTTATATTTATTTACTTTTCTGCTTTTTTGCACACCAATATCTCTACCTGTACATGACCATCTGATCATTTATCACGCCAGTGTTAATCTGCAAAATTGTAATTATCCGCCTACCTCATGCCTTTTGCACACAATGTATATAGACTCTTTTTTTTCTACTGTGTTATTGACTTGTTTATTGTTTACTCAATGTGTAACTCTGTGTTGTCTGTTCACACTGCTATGCTTTATCTTGGTCAGGTCGCAGTTGCAAGTGAGAACTTGTTCTCAACTAGCCTACCTGGTTAAATAAAGGTGAAATAAAAAAAATCATAAACATAATGTGAACCAGCCATCTAATGTCAGCTAGCTAACAGTCAGCTTCAACTTGGTATTTTGTTTATACAGTGGTTCTTCCTGTAAAAGTTGCGTCATACTGCAGCACACCTTGCGGGCTGCCTCAGAATTCTGTGGCACGTTATTTGTCAGCCATTGTTGCCATTAGTGCTAGTTTGACCACCAGAGGGTGTCTTTGAGAAGCTTTTGACAGTCTTCAATATTGACTGTACTAGGGAATTTTAAACCTTTTTTATGTAAGAACATAGTATATGGGATTGCTTTTAAGAAATGTAGCTTAATTCTTTTGATTAATATTGTTTCTATTCCAAGAAAAATGAAAAACAAAACCCTTAGGGTTTCCGTTAGAAAAATATTGAGCTGTACAACTTGACAGGTCGGGAGTAGGCTACAGTACTAAGAGCGTAACATTTCCACACCCCTAATGGTAAGATTCAGTGAAAATAAAAAATCTCATTGATTTATCAAGACCAGTCCCCATGCTTGTCTCAGAGCAGTGCTGTCTTTTCCCCCTTCCACTTGTCTCTTCCATTAATTTCGAAAGAGGGCACTGATTATGCTTACTGGAAAATACGAACTCCCCCTTGCGCTGGTCTGGAGCAGTGATGCAGGGTACCATACTAAACCAAAAATTACCTCTTAAGTCCCGCAGAATAATCTCAACTTTTAGTTGAGCAACCACTGTACATGGAGCTAGCTAGCTATTAAATAAGACGTCCTGTGTCGTTTCCGTTCCTTGACTCGTTAGTGTGTCAAGTCACTCTAGTTCATACTGACTGTGTACAATGCCATAATAATCATCTTAAGCTTTAGCCCTCACCCAATCCCTAAACATTTCACTTGCTCTAACAGAGGTGGTTTGGCTGTTTTCATTTTATCCTGAGCGTTGGTGACGAACTGTGCTCCTGGCAACAATTTTAATTACGCTTTTTTTGCCAACGTTTACTGACACCAGCCATATTAAGCCTGTGTTGAGCGTTTGTAAATTAATTAGTTATTCTGCTCTCTTGCACACTCAGATGAGAGCGCTCTGAAACAGTTGTAGCAGTGTATTTCTATTGAAATGGATACTTGCATAGTCAGGTCTTTTTTGTTAAGTTTTAATACGAGATTCATAAATAAACAAAAATTCAAAAGCTGCGTTAGATAGGATTACCTACTGACCAGCTCAAATAGACAAAAGCGTTCTATATGGTAGACCATCATTATCTCAGCCAATCATAGTGGGAAGGTTGCTGGCTTTTCCTGTGGCTTAACCAACTAGGCTCGTAATTTTTAACAGTATTATTCGTATTTACACGTTATACAAGTTTGTTATTAAGGCACATGAAAGTTCACAAGTTCAAGAAAGCATTTCTGCCCTCCCAAAAACATTTTGATCAACAACAAAAACGTTTACATTCAAATCCTGTGAAGTAGTGACCCGCGACATACGCCTAGTTTCCTGAAACGGGTCACAAATGTTCATACGACAACTAGTCTTGGTCAAAAATAAAACCCACTTGCACTGTAGTGGGTAAGTGTCTTTTTTACAACCTGTCTTGACACAATGAAATCACCTCAGAGAGGGTGTGCAGTAGATTCTGTTAATTTATGACAAGCTCTTTGCTTGTATTTCTGAAAGACGTCTCATCTAAGTGGGCTGATTTTTATATTGAAGTCATCACTCTGGTGTAAACTGTTAAAAAGGTCATCAATGCCATTACAGTACATGCCTGCTTTTGTAACGTGGTGTACAATGCTCATTCTAGTACTTTCCCCACTGTGCTGAATAGGCAGTGTATTTGCTTATTCAGAACTTACTTCAGTGCGTAGAGCACACAGTGTTCAAAAAGGTCACCAGCAGCAAACACTCATGTTACCATGTTTTATAGCTGAGGATTGGCGCACTTCCCTTTTTGAGGAAGGAAAGGAAAAGGCACACAAAGGCAATAGAATTCCTTTCTGTGTATCAGGTGTCCAATATTGAGCCTTTTTTTAGCAATGAACAAAAATAATACACCAAATCTAGGCTAACTAATTAATTCAAGACTGGTTGAGGAGCTTTTTACTGTAAGTAACACAGCCATTAATTGTAGTGCCATCTCCTCTAAGTGCCTTCCAATGTGCTGCCACATATAGGTTGTTTTATTTTAAACATGGTTGGGTAATTTAACTTTTTTTCTGTGAGGATGTTCCATGTCGACTATGATCCTGTTCATGCATGATATGTAGGCATATGTTGTCATGTTTGATTGTATGTACTCTGCAGACTAACCATTTCCCTACCTGTGCTGCAGGTTGTAGTTGGTTCCGGTGATGTGCCATGGGCTACGACGTCACCCGGTTCCAGGGGGAAGTGGATGAGGACCTGCTGTGCCCCATCTGCAGTGGAGTCCTAGAGGAGCCCGTTCAGGTCAGTGACGTACGCATCTCCGCACCATTTTAGCCGTTGGATTGCATTTCAGTGCTCTGAGAAATCACTGAAAAATAAGGAATTGTCAGTGTTGTAAATTCAGTTCCATTTCAGTGAAATAGGATCCAGTACCTGTCAGCTCGTTGATCACACACCTGCTGTGCCATTTCAGTCTAAGTTTTTGCTAATTTCTACATTTTCAGTCTTATAGGCTGTGTGCAGGCCATTTTATTTTGTAGTGCTACAAAGGTGATTATAAACCAGGTCGTTTGAGTCCTGGATGCTGATTGGCTGAAAGCTGTGGTATACAGTGCATTTGGGAAGTATTCAGACCACTTGTTTTTTATATAACATTCTATTGGTTGCTAGGAATTTTGTATAATTTACTTTTTAAAAACAACGTTTTGAATCCAGTGTAATTTTGTGTATCAGTTCATAAACCATGTGCCATGGAATCGGTACATCAACCAAACTGAACAACAATATAAACTAAACATGCAACAATTTCAAAGATTTTACTGAATTACAGTTAATTTAAGGAAATCCGTCAATTGAAATAAATAAATTCTACCCTAATCTATGGATTTCACATGACTAAGGGAAAACGTGTTCTGATTGTCAGGGGCATTAGTAAAGACACAAATACTCAGTTTCCTCAGCTGTCCTCATCCTGCAGGTGAAAAAGACGTATGTGGAGGTCCATGGCTGGCGTGGTTACACGTGGTCTGCGGTTGTGAGGACTGTTGGACGTACTGCTAAATTCTTTAAAACGACAAGAGGTGGTTTATGGTAGAGAAATTAACATTCAATTCTCTGGCAACAGCTCTGGTGGACCCAATTGCACACTCCCTCAACTTGAGACATCTGTTGCATTGTGTTGTGTGACAACTGCACATTTTAGTGGCCTTTTATTGTCCCCAGCACAAGGTGCACCTGTGTAATGATAATGCTGTTTAATCAGCTTCTTGATATGCCACACCAGTCAGGTGGCTGAATCATCTTGGCAAATGAGAAATGTTCACTAACAGGGATGTAAACAAATTTGAGAGAAATAAGCTTTTTGCGCATATGGAACATTTCTGGGATCTTATATTTAATCTCATGAAACATTGGACCAACACTTTACATGTTGCGTTATTATATTTTTGTAAAGTATATTTTGCAATCGATATAGAACAGCTATCAATTTTTTGGTCCTTAAATGAAGCTGGTATACTTTTTTTTTTAAATTTATCACAATTTATTTTAACCAATTTTGGTCTTTAATGCTGGGCCGAATGACAAGTTCCTTACTTTCTCCCCCTTCCACTTGCCTCTTCCATTTTTGCCGTAATGCTGTAATTAGTCCAACAGCCCTTAGCCTTACTATATTGGTCATATACCACACGCCCCCTGGCTTTATAGCTTAACTATATTTTCTGCAGTGCTCTTGCTGCTATGCTGTTTTTGCATTTCTGTATACAGTATATCACTGGACTTGTAATTTGATTCTCTATGATGAAGCTTCAGTGATGACTATTCATTGCTAGTGAAAGGTGAAAGCGATTAGACATATGAGAATAGCCCCATCTTGGCCAGGAAAGGGATGGGCAGAGAGAAAGGATAGGGAGGAGAGCTTAAAGGGCAGTCTGCTTTCAGTGGGATGCTGTGTCAGCAAGGGGGAGAGAGGAGTGGACAAGAGAGAGGACAAGAGGAAGAGCGGAGAGGACAGGACAGCGAGAGAGCGACCGAGGACAGGAGGGAGGGAAGAAGGAAATTTGGAGATGAGCTCTGCATGGAGATCTGTTCGTTCTTTTTGAAGATGAATCAATGTGCCCAATGTTTGTAGTGATGCATAAAGATGGGGCAGAGGTAAAAGGACTAGGGATAGAAGAAGTGAGTGGAGATGCCTTGTCCTGTTAATGTAAATAAAGCATAAGGATACTAGTATAACAAACACAGCTCCCAAACTGAAACCAACCATGAGGTGAGTGGCTTTAAATAGACACTATTGATTCTACCTACCTGCAGAGGATAGCATTGTTTTGCTACATGTTTGCCCTTGGAGTAAATAGTTGCTGGTTTGTGCTTTTTATAGTACATAACACTTTGTCCAGCCTAGGCATTTCTTAGTGTAAGTCTTCTTTGTTTTGGAGTGTTTTTGGGAGTGTGATGGTACCGGTCTGTGGGCACGTGTGTTCATGCGTTGGTAGGTTAATTCAGCAAGAAGGTAGTGTGGTAGTACAACGTCACTTCCAGCCAATGTTGCCCATGCATTCTGAGCTGTCGTAGGACTTTGCACAGCGTGCTGGCAGCAGTAAAAGAATGTAGACATAGCTGCCGTATGGCTTTCAGTGGAGACGCATACAGTATACTGAGAGAGAGCGGGAATGATTGGAATTGTTTGCGTGCATCTGCACTCGGCTGCGTCTGCTGCTTACTCTGGCATCCCCTGCATGGGCCTGGACAGATAGTATGTACACTATAATACAGTGCCTTCACATTTTGGTGTTACAGCCTGAATTTTAAAAAATGTAGTTATTTTTGTAAATGACATACACACAATACCCCATAATGTCAGTGGAATTATATTTTTAGAAATGTTTACAAATAATAATAAAAAATGGAAAGCTGATGTCTTGAGTGAATAATTATTCAACCCCTTTTTATGGCAAACCTAAATAAGTTTAGGAGTACACAATTGCTTAGCAAGTCACATCAATTACATGGACTCACACTGTGTGCAATAATACTGTTTTAATATGATTTTTGAATGACTACCTCATCGCTGTACCCCACACGTACAATTCTCTGTACTTCCGCCAGTCGAGCAAAGACCAGGGAAGATTTCCAATGCCTAGCAAAGAATGGCATCTATTGGTAGATGGACTGGTGAATTTATAAATGACACTTTGAATAGTGTATCTATACACCAAGTCACTACGAAGATACAGGTGTGTGTAGACCACTGACACACAATCTCTATTTAATCATTTTAAATTCCGGCTGTAATACAACAAAATGTGGAACAAGTCAAGGGGTGTGAATACTTTCTGAAGTAAATGTAAATGAAGGTGCTGTACATCAGAGACCTGAGTGAAAGCTGTGTAATTCCCATGCCCTGCTGAGAGCATTGACATCTTCCAGACTGAAAGAATGGGAGGGAGAGAGGGAGTGGAATAAACAGAGGTTAGGTGTGCACAGAGCCATGTATTTAGAGATTTGGGGCATTGAGGTTTCTTTATGATGATGCGTGATGATTCTTTATGGCAGTCATGTTAGTGAAACAACATTTTTGGTGTATCTGATTAAATCACCATGGGAGCATACCAGAGTTAAGACATTTCTTTTTTTTTTTTAGCCATGTTAGCGCCCCATTTGACATTACATGGGGAATATTTATTCCTAGCTAACTGTCTAGAATTGGAACATTATTCAAAGTTATAGAAGTTCTCAACGCTCTAATTACAAGAGTCTGGGTGTGTATCTGAGGGTGTGTTAGTCCCAGTCAGTGTGCTGTGCTGCACTCACTGACCTTGCTGGAGTCCGTGCTGCTGTGTGGACTGTCCCAGGGCTGGGCTGGGTGGTTATAATTTATACTCCCTCTGGGGCCCCAGTATGAATCAGCAGCACTGCAGCATAGAACTCTACTGTAGTGGGAGGAATCAGGACTAGGACTGTCTGAAATGGTACCAGGGCCCTGGTCAATAGTACTGGACTATATAGGAAATAAGGTGCCATTTCAGACTCACCCAGGGACTGCATGGGAAACGGGGCAATAAGGTCTCTGGGGAATCCATTGCTACCCAGTAGTGGCTGTAGCTTAGAGCTTTCTTCCTGACTCACCCAGGGACTGTAGTGGGAATGGCTATTGCAGCCAACAGAAGCTAGCCAGCCCGTCGCTAGCTTAGCATCACGCAGTGATCTCATCACTGCCATCTACTGATTTCATCAGTACCGTCACCCCTGCATTTTTTTAAATATTTTTTTTACCTTTATTTTACTAGGCAAGTCAGTTAAGAACAAATTCTTATTTTCAATGACGGCCTAGGAACAGTGGGTTAACTGCCTGTTCTGGGGCAGAACAACAGATTTGTACCTTGTCAGCTCGGGGATTTGAACTTGCAACCTTTCGGTTACCAGTCCAACGCTCTAACCACTAGGCTACCCTGCATTGAGATCTTCACACACAGCAGAACTGCTATCCCCAAATGTAACCATACTTGCTGAACTCCTCCTTCACTGCTAATGCCTTTAGCTTTTTTTATCATGCCCTCTTCCTCTTGTCATTTTAAGAATTTAATCTTTGAATTAAAATATCTCTTTCTGCCAACATGTTTTTAACAGCAAAATGGTCATATATTATAGATTTTATATTGACAGAAAATATATTTTTAATAGAAACGTGCATTTTTGTCGGAGCAGGTCAATTAACATTTGCTCTCCATTTCTTCCTCCGTGTCCCTCCTTCTCCCTCCCTTAGGCCCCTCACTGTGAGCATGCCTTCTGCAATGCCTGCATCACCCAGTGGTTCTCGCAGCAGCAGATATGCCCCGTGGACCGCAGCGTGGTGACGCTGGCCCACCTGCGTCCCGTGCCCCGCATCATGCGCAACATGCTCTCCAAGCTGCAAATCAACTGCGACAACGCCGGCTTTGGCTGTGTTGCCGTGCTGCGCCTGGACCAGCTGCAGTCTCACCTCAGGGACTGCCAGCACAACCCCAAGAGGCCCGTCCAGTGCGAGCAGGGCTGCGGGTGAGTGGGGTTGGCTCCAACAAAGGCGTTCGCTAAAACTCTATTTTGGGGCATGTTTTGTTACTAATTTAAATGATATAGGTAAAGCTGTGAAACTGAATGTCATCTGTATGAACACAACCAAAGAGGGGGGTGAGAATCAGGTTGGGAAACTCTGCTGTAGGTGAGTAGCGCTACTGGGTCTGGGTTAGTAGGTGTAGGGTATTGGCTAAAGGTTGTAGTTAGTTTACTGGGGCTGTGGGTGAGTTGGTTGCACTAAAAGGCGGCTGCTGAGTTATGTCCTCCCTCTTTCTCCCTCAGTCTAGAGATGCCTAAAGATGAGGCGTCTAGCCATAACTGCATCAAACACCTGCGCAGCGTCGTGCAGCAACAGCAGGGCAAGATCGCAGACCTGGAGAAGGCCTCTGCTGAACACAAGCACCAGCTAGCGGAGCAGGTTTGTGTGTGTCTGCATTTGTACGTATGTGTGCATGTTCATGCCTGCGTATGTGCAGTACCAGTCAAAAGTTTGGATACGCCTACTCATTCCAGGGTTTTTCTTTATTTTCACTATTTTCTACATTGTATAATAATAGTGAAGACATCAAAACTATGAAATAACACATGGAATCGTGTAGTAACTAAAAGTGTTAAACAAATCAAAGTATATTTTATAAGTAGCCACCCTTTGCCTAGATGACAGCTTTGCACACTCTTGGCATTCTCTCAACCAGCTTCATGAGTTAGTCACCTGGAATGCATTTCAATTAACAGGTGTGCCTTGTTAGTTTGTGGACTTTATTTTCTTCTTAATGCATTTGAGCCAATCAGTTGTGTTGTGACAAGGTAGGGGTTGTATAAAGAAGATAGCCCTATTTGGTAAAAGACCAAATCCATATTATGGCAAGAACAGCTCAAATAAGCAGAGATGACAGTCCATTACTTTGACTGACCTTCGTGTCTTAATCTGGAAAATTTCAAGAACTTTTAAAGTTTCTTTAAGTGCAGACGAAAAAAAACATCAAGCGCTACAATGAAACTGGCTCTCATGAGGACTGCCACAGGAAAGGAAGACCCAGAGTTACCTCTGCTTCAGAGGATAAGTTCATTAGAGTGACCAGCCTCAGAAATTGCAGCCCAAATAAATGCTTTACAGAGTTTAAGAAACAGACACATCTCAACATCAACTGTTCAAAGGAGAGTGCGTGAATCAGGCCTTCATGGTCGAATTACTGCAAAGAAACCACTACTAAAGCACACCAATAAGAAAAAGAGACTTGCTTGGGCTAAGAAACACGAGCAATGGACATTCGACTGATGGTAATCTGTCCTTTGGTCTGATGAGTCCAAATTTGAGATTTTTGGTTTCAACCCCCATGTCTTTGGGAGACGCATATTAGGTGACTGATGATCTCCGCTTGTGTAGTTCCCACTGGGAAGTATGTAGGTTGGGGGGCTTCACTGTTGACACTGTTAGTGATTTATTTAGAATTCAAGTCACACTTAACCAGTTTGGCTACCACAGCATTCTGCAGCCATACGCCATCCCATCTGGTTTGTGCTTAGTGGGACTATCATTTGTTTTTCAACAGGACAATGACCCAACACACCTCTAGGCAGGGGTGCCGCCAGGGGTTTTGTGCCCCATGAAAAGATATCATTTTGGGCCCCACCACCACAGGCCACACCAACCCTGCGCAATTGCTGTAACCACACACCTCCAGAACCCAATTGACCCGTTCAAAGCTTTAAATAGCTACCTTTGCATGCTTGCAACTCTGTTGTTGTCCAATATTTGCTGTACGATATTTACTGACAGTGAGCTGTGAAAATATAACACTGTGCAGACATGCATGCAACATTCTGCATACAGTGGAATTCACTATTTGACGCAAGACTGATGCCCTCTATAAGAAATTGTCATTTTAATGGGAAAATTCTTGAATGGAAAATTCTCTTAACATTAATGAATAACTTAAAATAAATATAAATTCAATTAAAATAAATCATCATCTATAGAATGATATAACAAATAACATAATACTAAGTATACCTACCATTTTTGAATTAAGTATACCTACCAACTAGAAAATAAGTGGCTGTAAAAGTGGAAATGGAAATAATAAGGCCTGATGGTGGTGCTAGAGGAAAGGTCAAGTGGTCACCAAATCAATATTAATTCTTCAGATTGGGGTCTTGATTGTGCACAACTAATTGTATGGCAATCCAGCCATTACTTTGAGATATATCCTGTTCTCAGTCTGTTCTCAGTCTTGTTCTCAGCCTGTCGGCATTATGTGATCCAATATCCATATCCATGCCATTTAACAGTTATCACTGGCCCTTACTCACCAAGAGCCCAGCGCTGAGCCTTCTTGCTAGCAAAGTCACTGATCAAGTCTTTGAAGTCCAGGTTTCTAGCTAACTGGCTTTCAATGGACAGCATGGCAAGACTGCAATGCCTGTCCTGGGACATAGTGGACATGCACCCACCTTCCTCCTTTTCTTTCTTTTTGGTTTTGGAAGACAGATTTTCTTTAAGAAGCTAAGACATGATGCTCCACTGGCTCTCTCTCCTCACTCGGAATTCACAGCTAGCAAGTACCATTCGCACCTGGTTTCGGGGCAGGACTGAATTATTTCATGTAAATCGAGGGGGGCAATACAGAGGCTCTCTGGATGTTTTACTTTTTGCCAAAAACAAGAAAAGAAAAAGAAACTGTTAGATTTATAAATAAAATATTATATTAATGATAGGTACGTTTTCTTCAATATTAAATTAACCTAATGTTCTAAAACATTTTAGGGCTCCTTTTAGTCACAGGCCCTTAGAATCGTCCTAACTTTCCCCCCTATACGGTGCCCCTGCCTCCAGGCTGTGTAAGGGCAATTTGACCAAGGAGGGTGGTTGTGTGCTGCATCAGATGACCAGGCCTCCACAATCACCTCAACCCAATTGAGATAATTTGGGATGGGTTGGACTGCAGAGTGAAGAAAAACAGCCAAGAAGTGCCCTGCATATGTGGGAACTCCTTTAAGACTGTTGGAAAAGCATTCCATGTGAAGCTGGTTGAGAGAAAGCCAAGAGTGTGCACAAGGTGGCTACTTAAATATAAAATATATTTTGTTTAACACTTGTTTGGTTACCTACATGATTCCATATGTGTTATTTCATAGTTTGATGTCTTCACTATTATTCTACAATGTAGAAAATAGTAAATCATAAAGAAAAACCCTTGAATGAGTATTGTGTGTCCAAACTTTTGACTGGTACTGTAAGTGTGCTTATGCTTTCACTGGTGTGTGTCAGTGCCTGTACATCTGAGTCTATCTGGTTGATATTGCGTCAGCATTGACTGCTAGCCCATTGTGGTGTCTCCTCTCTGCCTCCAGAAACGGGACATCCAGTTACTGAAGGCGTACATGAGGGCCATCCGCAGTGCCAACCCCAACCTGCAGAACCTGGAGGACACCATTGAGTACAATGAGATCCTGGAGTGAGTGGATTATTAAGCACTGTGGTGCACAGAACACTTCACAATCAGACAGTATAACTTACTATGCTGTAGGGGGCTGCATTCCCGCGGGACCCGACAGATCATTGCGGCACGGTCAACATTTTTCATGCTGCGGTCAGTCAGACAGACAACTTTGGGATTCAAATATTTTTGGGTCCTGCAGATTAAGGCTATTTGGAAACGGTCATCTTTCTGTTTTGTATGCGTTAGCCAATCTATTGTATTAAAATCACCTCTTTGTCACACTATTCACCTTCATAATTCTCTGCTTCAAGTTCAGTATCCTATGGGCTACCTCTCCTAGTTGGGCATTCAAGATCAAGTGCACTTATAAGGCTATATAACAGTGCCTTCATAAAGTTTCACACACCTTTACCTTTTCCCCATTTTGTTGTTACAGCCTTTTTTTATATATATATATATATATATATTTTTTTTTTTTTAAATGGTTTCAATGGAGATTTTGTGTCACTGGTCTACACACAATACCCCATAAAGTTGAATTATGTTCTTAGAAAATTTGACTAATTAAAAATTAAAAGCTGATATGTCTTGTCAATCAATAAGTATTCAACCCCTTTGTTATGTATGGCAAGCCTAAATAAGTTCAGGAGTAAAAATGTGCTTAATTCACAAGTTGTATGGACTTACTGTCTGCAATAACAGTGTTTAACATTAATATTTTTGGAATGACTCTGTCCCCAACATACAATTATCAGTGAAGCAGTGTATTTCAAACACCGATTCAACCACAGAGACCAGGGAAGTTTTTCAATGCCTCAAAAGAAGGGCACCTATTGGTAGATTCTTAAAAAAGCAGACATGGAATATCCCTTTGAGCATGGTGAAGTTATTAATTACACTTTGGATGGTGTATCAATATACCCAGTCACTACTAACATACAGGCATCCTTCCTAACTCAGTTGCCGGAGAGGTAGGAAACCGCTCAGGGATTTCACCATGAGGCCAATGGTGACTTTAAAATAGTTACAGAGTTGAATGACTATGATAGGAGAACTGAGGATGGGTCAACAACATTGTAGTTACTCTACAATACTAACCTAATTGACATAGTGAAAATAAGGAACTCTGTACAGAATAAAAAATATTCCAAAACATGCATCCTGTTTACAAAATGTAGAGTAAATCAAGGGTCATGAATACTTTCTGAAGGCACTGTATGTGTGATCTCAATTAAATGCATGGGCCGAGATGCACGGCACAGTTACAGGGATTTTGTTTGCCATTGAAATCCTTGGGCTGGCTAGCTTTTTTTAATTTTTTTTTTTTTTAAATATAAATTACAAAAAAAATCTGTACTGATTTTGTTTGAGCAAAGGAGCACAGCATTAGCCATAGCAAAATACATTGAATTGTATGAAATTTGCTTTAAAACGGCAACATTTTCTCTCAGCTCCATGAAGAAATGTGTAGAATTGCAGGAAATTGGCTTAAAAATGCATCAATGTCTATCTACACTGCCAAGATGGGGGGTCCTCTAAAATGTTATCTGAACTGCCAACTCCACCACCTAAGCCCCTTTTTTGATCCAGAAAAACCCAGAGTTATCTTTCCAAGGCAGTTAACATAAATATGATTTAGGCTACAGTGTCTGGAAATAAATATTGATAATGAAACGAAGTGGAGGGTGCTCAACCAACATGAGTCAAGGTGCAACCCAAAAAATGCTATCATCATTCAAAAGGAAAAGGCACCTTTCCCGTTTTATCAGCTTAAATATTAATACCCCTTTTTTTTTGTATCTGCCACAAATAGTCCCGCTCCGAGAAGGTGGGTCATAGGCTATGCAAAATGTAAGCGAATGTGCATGTGTCCACTCATCATTCGTACTACTCCTCTCCTAGTTAGTAGATCAGGTGCGCGTGTGGTCTTTAAATAGAGCAGGCTATATGCATGGGCGGAGCAACATGTGGCACTAATCTTTCCAAGGGAAATGTACTTCCTAAATATGATGTAAGCT
The DNA here is from genome assembly GCF_036934945.1 of Oncorhynchus masou masou. Lineage (NCBI taxonomy): Eukaryota > Metazoa > Chordata > Actinopteri > Salmoniformes > Salmonidae > Oncorhynchus > Oncorhynchus masou. The sequence continues at coordinate 53,250,327 of NC_088216.1, read as the reverse complement.
ATAGTTTAGGCCAACTACATTGACTGGAAATAAATATTGGTCACCCATATTTGTCTCTGCCTGCAAATCGTCCCGCTTCTATTAAGGTAGGCGATGTTATACAAAAAACATAGTTTAAGAGAAAGTCTGTTCTTGTTTCAACTCTCTTTCAAACTACGTCTAGCCTAGTGGCTGATGTAGCCCAGTACCTAATACTGATAGCCTAAAGTAATGGACCACGTGAGAATCTCTGGTAACCTATTTCTTGGATTATTTTTTGCAAATTTGAATATTGCCTATCGAGTGCAACATTGCTGGGACCATTGCTGCTCAGCGAGGTGTGTCACATATGCCTAAAATAACATTTGGGTGACTGCGGTCGGCTTCACTACCAGTTCTTGTTGATGGGAGTTGGACAAAAAGCCAGCGGGAGCAGGCGGGTGCGGTATGAAAAGCTTCATGAGGGGGATGAAGAAATCAGTTCTGCGCAGACCTCTGCTACGCTGCAACACTTTGCACTTTTGAGGCATATTCATGAATTATGTTGATTATAATAACCATTATAATAGCCCAACTCTCCTCTCATCCTCTCCTCCTAGGTGGGTGAACTCCCTCCAGCCGGCTCGCGTCACCCGCTGGGGCGGCATGATCTCAACGCCAGACGCTGTCCTCCAGGCGGTCATCAAACGCTCGCTCATCGACAGCGGCTGCCCGCCTTCCATCGTCAACGACCTTATCGAGAATGCCCATGAGAGGAACTGGCCCGCCGGCCTGGCCACGCTGGAAACGCGGCAGATGAACCGGCGCTACTATGAGAATTACGTGGCCAAGCGTATCCCGGGGAAACAGGCGGTGGTGGTGATGGCCTGTGAGAACCAGCATATGGGGGAGGACATGATCCTGGAGCCAGGCCTGGTCATGATCTTTGCCCATGGGGTGGAGGAGATACTATGACCCGGCTGGGGGTGGTGGAGAGCAGAGAGGGGGAGACTGTCTGACCTGAATTGAACAAAGGAGAGGAGGGAGCAGCGGATGCTATGACACTGATGTCTGCATACTGAATGGCACCCTATTCCCCATAGGCCCTGGTCAAAAGTAGTGCAACTATATAGGGAATAGGGTGCCATTTTGAATGTAGCCTATGACACAGCAAGAGCAGGGGAAGATCCTATGACAGAGCAGGTTTTAAGAAGATATGACACCAATAGAAGGCTTTAGAGGGTTAACTATGACAATCGGGGGAATGGTAGTATCGAGTGGGGGTGTTGGAGGGACAGGTAAAAAATTGTTGGGGGGGAGAAAGAGTCTCCAACTAAGAGGGAAGAGGAAATAGAAGTGTGAAGGGTAAACATCCTGAAGGAGACACACTAAATCAGGATTACCCTGCTCTCTCTGCCTTAAACACATTTTTTATTTAGAGAAATTAAAACTTAACATGGATTGATCAGTCATAGGAAAAAACAAACAAACAAGATTGTAGCATAATCTGCCTTCTCCCCGCCCCCACTGCTGCTGACAAAATATCCCATTGGCTGACTATAATGAGATGACTCATCGGCCCCCTCTATGGCTTCCAGTTATATATGACATAGAGAATTATAGAGGCCTCTAATGGCCAAAAGGCCGTATTAGCATGGGCAGCGCCATTGAGGCCTTCCACCATTTTAATGTCGTCAACTGGGTTGGTCTTCCAACATCATTGGCTGGTGAACCTGTTGGAGTCATGTCCAAAATTGACTACTTCAAAATTGAGATTGCCTCAATGGCACTGCCCATGCTGTCAGATGCTATAATGGCACAGAAACAAAAAGTAATTTCTCTCTATGGTGCGACTTCATCAGAAACTCATTTATCAATAATAAAGCGAACATATATGCAATCTAAGCATACTTCATTGCAAAGTCCAAAAACTTTTTCTTTTTTATTGAAACTATCTGTTGGATTTCAAGTCAACACATTTCTTCAGATTGTTCTTAAGAAAGCTCAGGACCCCTTTAAGACAGATGTTTTCTTTCTGTATCTATTACCATGGCATTCTCTCTTTGGGCCAGAAAATGTGGGTTATTTCCTGTTTAGGAGAAGGAATGCATGCTGGGATTGGTTAAGTGAATCCTATTGGATGTGCTCTGCTGTATGTGAGCCCTGGGAGGCACATAGAAAGGGGGAACTGCTGAACATATACACAGAGCACGTTGATCGCCATTGTTTGCAAGGACGTTTGGACCAACTACATTTCCCATCATTACTGCATCACCTTCCTCTTTGTCAACAACAGACCTTGTTCCTCCTTGGGATGCAGAGCTGATCAAGAATGTCACTCAAACGGTGGGAAAAGGAGTAGTGGATGGACAGAGTCCTGGTGAAGGGTGTGGACTTGGATATTTTTTAAATTAAAAAAAATTGACGGACTTGAGTTTCATGCCTTATATTTTTGTAAAGTTATTGTGTATTTGATTTTCTGAGTTATTGAGTGTCCTATGTTGAACTTTTTCTTTTTATGATGCAATCTATATAGTTGGTGTGAAATGGGTCCAATTTGTATGAAAACTAAGCATTTTATCCATAGCAATTATGTAAAAATTTACATCAACCAAAAGACTTCGGTTTTTGTTAAATTATTTTAATTTGGTTTACCTTGTCAAAAAGCATAAACCTAACACCACCGTATGTCATGTAGCTTATTCTAATATTTTGTGTCCAGTCATACATTAAGTACTTCTCTGTGGCGTTGGTGATTTGTAATGTTGTTCCCGGATGAGGTTAGGTGATTTGTCACCCTGAATACATCACCACAGTGAGCAAAGATGTTACTGCTACTTTTTTCCCTAACAGTTTAGACTATTCTGGCTTAAATCATTCAAGCAGTGATAGTCTACTGGCATGCTTTCATGTCAGCATTTTTATTGATTATTGTATAACTCACTTGTTCGTTTGCGAACAAAACTATTGATTTGTGTTACTTCCAACTAATGAACACAAGTTCACACACACATTTTAGCTCAGCTTATTCTGGAAAAGAATTAAATTCATTTTCTGGGGGTGACTGAATAAAAATTGACACACACACACTCAGAGGAAGTAGTTGAAGCTTAACCAAGGTCTAGACTCCTCCTGAGAGCTGCTACAAAGCTGGAACATAGCCTTAATCCACTTCCTCACTCCGCATGGCTGGCTCTCTTTGCTCTGTCAGTTAGGTGCCTTGATATGATACATGTATGGAACTAAAACTCCAGTCCTGAAGGGCTGTGTGTCGAGCCAAGTATACATCTCAAGCTGTTTTTTTTTTACATTTACTTTAATGGTATTGTACTCTTACTTCTTTTGGACACCCAAATCAAAGGCTTGTAAAGTGATTTGAAGTAATGGGGTTAGTGAGATGAGATCACTAAGTAGCTTGTCGAGCATAGGTACACACAAACATCCCTCCAAGACTTGCGTTTCCGATCCTTGCTATTATTCTTTGTAGTGTTATGTGGCTTTGTCACCTGTGCAGATTCAGTGAGAATCAATGGTATGAATAGAGGGCTTTGTCTTTTCCTAGAGGATGGCTGAACTACAATACGGTCAACAAAAAGGAGATGGACAAAGTGTTGATAAAACTTCTGAATAATTAATGAAGGATTAATGGCTAGAACCTCCACTTTCCTATTCAGAAATGTAGAGAGCAATGAGAGACTGGGAAAATATATATTTTGATGTTAAATACTGCAATCTAGGGTGTATTTACTAGGAACCAAATGCAAGCAAACGGGTCAAAACGAGGACGGCTTGACCTGAACTTGTCCAATAAGAAAGGGCTGGTTTTAGTTTCAATGTTGTCCGTTGCGAAACGTTTTGCTACATGCCCTTAGGAATACACCCCTGTAGTCAAGAACTGACTGGGGTGTATTCATTATGTCTTGCAATGGAAATGTTTACCGTTTGATACCAGCAGGGAGGGCCCAACCTGAATTTGTCCAATAGAAACTAGTTTTCATTGTAAAACATCTTCCGTTTGCAGTGAACGGGATCGCAACAGAATCTGTGTAATGAATACACCTGTCTGCCTTTTTATATGCAGTAGTCTTGTGAATGTTGTGTGTGTTACTGTGATGATGATGTTTAATAATATCACAGAACTGGGGAAGAATTACACATGTATTGTAAATTTAAGATTTATTGTAAATAGCTCGCTATCATATCAATATACATATACTGAGGCACTTCGATTTCTGTATCTATCCATATAAATTTAGATTTTGTGAGATTTGTGGTTTCATTAAAAGCTGATAAGAATTCCTGGTTGTTTGGAATGTTGTATGTTTATTTTATTACTAAACCTTTTGTGTATATATAAATAAGGGAATAAAATGTATTTCCAAATACAAGGGGAAATCTTCGTGAAAAACATTCAAGTAAAAAGGTCTAAACCATGTTTCAACTTGTTCATGTATTGAAGTCATATTGATGATGAAATATTCCACCTGCATTTTATTTATTTGTTATTAGCATCAAATATAACTAAATATACAGTCAAACTTTACAACACAGTATACAAAATAAGAAACTTTATAGTCAGGGATATAAATCTAATTTTATTGGTCACATGCAGATGTTATTGCGGGTGTAGCGAAATGATTGTAATACACATTTAAACAAAAATACATAAGACCTCACAGGTATTTCGTTTTTTAATTTTTTTTATTCCATTTTAAAAACTAAGAATCTTGGCTTTTCTTTAGCCCACCTGCATGTATGTATAACATATTTACCATACATAAAGATATTAATTATGCATATTTTGTTCTGATCTAAATCCTGGTTATTAAATAAAAGTAAAACATCTTTACCATCAAGCTTAACCCTATCACCAATTGATCTAAAAAATAAATGCTCAAGATCTGTCCCAAAAAATCTTTGTACAAATACAATAATAAATGGCCGTTTTCCATCTGCCCTGTGATTGCAGCCTGGCTGACGCGACCCACGTGACTCACAGCGCAAGGAGAGCTGGGGTGTAATCATTAGTCCGAACAGTTGCAAAACGTTCAACGAGAGTTTCTATTGGACAAATCTAGGTAGCTGCCTCCCCGTTCTGCTAAGGCATTACAATGAATCCTGTCGATGAATGCCCCGCCCTCAAAGGCACATGAGCCTGAGGATGTGACTGAAGGAGGGGTTGTTTTGATTTATTTTTGTATTTGGTAGTATCTCAATACCCCGTACCGTAGGTGGCGGCAATACACCAATAGATGTAGTCTGTCATAAAACTTTAAAAGAAGAACAATCGGTGTAATAAATAAAAACGTGTTTTCGATGTAGGTGTCAGCCAGACTACTGTGATTTTTTTTTTATTGCCCCCATATTGTAACAACGTTTACATATTCACGACATTGTATTCTTCCTCACCTGTCCATTCGATAACAATTCCGTGGCTCTTGTATGTTTAATCTGTAGTAGCCTATTCTGTCAATTATCCATCGTCAAACGCGAGAAGCCCCCCCCCCTCTGTCACAATGGATTACGTTACCCCTTAAATTACACTCCATTTCCCAAAATGTAGATAGGAACTGTCCTATAATACTGTCACCAAGGGGGTGCTAGTGTAATTGTCGCAAACTGAAAGCCCTTCCCCGCCCACTAATCCCTTGGATTTATATAATGCTCTAATACACTAACAACTACTGCTCATTTAGTTGTGGCCACAGCAGTCGCTTAGCCGTCCTAACCATCCATATTCGACCGAATTCTACTGTGGATAGCGGGTTTCTTTCGGGTCCACTTGTCCCTCGTCACCAGAGCCATCCATTAGGACGCACTTCACCAAAGTAAGCTGTTATTACATTCCCTTACAATTGATTCGTCTTCACCTGTAAACAATGAGTGTAGCCTACTGAAAGAGCAATGACCATATGTCGATACCACGCAATGTGTAGGCTTTGGCATCGGATGGTTTTTTAATTGTTTACATTTTTTATTATTTTCCATAAAAGGTCAAACAACATATTTTGTCTATGCCAGCCTATCACCGCGCCCTGGACTTGTTTGACTAACAACTTGGAACTGATTTTGGCCACTTTAGTCTACAGTGTAATTTTATGTTCGACCTGTAAGACTTCCAATGTATCCATTGTCATTATTTCTCAACTCAAGTGTGTATAAATATTGGTTCGATCTGTGTAGGCTACATATGGAATGATTTACACAGAACAAAATATACATTCCATATAAAAGTAATTTTAAGGATGCTTGTGCTTTTCATACCTTCTGCTCTTAGACCAGTTTCCCTACCCTTCCCACTATTTCCTCATGGGATTCTGCTTTGTCAAAATTGTAGTGTAGGTAAAGTGTGTAGGTGACTGATTGAGTAACTCATTGTATTTGATCCTTGAGTCAACCATGCATTAGAGATGCCACAACTTCATCTCCTCATACTAGATCAAAGCTGGTGTCAAGAATCATGATGTTGGTATACTGCAGCCCACTACTGTATGTCAGAAGTTTTCCTCAACCTGGGTTTCTAAAATATTTAATCTGACATTACTATGTTAATCCAGTAAAGGACATTACAGGATGTACCCTGTCAAGATAGAATGAAATCAAATCAGGGAGTTAAACAATATACCCTTAATCCCAATGTTTGACAATTAACCCAAAACCTTCAAGCCTCTGAATTATTGTATTTTCTCTTTTTGTCATTTTGGTATAATGTAATGTATTCTATTGTCAATTGTTTCATACTAAAAAGGATACCTCTGGAATGTGACTTTAGGCTTATGTGTGTAAAATTCAATTGCAATGCAGGTGCTTCTACACCTGCATTGCTTGTTGTTTGGGGTTTTAGGCTGGGTTTCTGTACAGCACTTTGAGATATCAGCTGATGTAAGAAGGGCTATATAAATACATTTGATTTGATTTGAATTGATTTAGTGACATCCTCAAATGTAGTTATGAAATGAGCAGCAGTGTGCATTATAGTCTGTTGTTGATTCTCTCTTAAGTAATTTGATTTTCCACAAAAGTTTCCAGGCCATCGGAACAAAGTACTGACGTAGAATAAAGACATTTTCCTTGGGTGATGAGAGTCATGCTCAAATGATTCCCTTAATTGGAAGAGTAAACCCAAACAGGCAGGATTCCATTGCCTGGGCCAGCTGGAGATTCGCCATCACATTTTGCCAGTCTCTTTTCATCTGAGTATGAAACTAGAAAGTGTCCCTCAGGGATGTATTTGATTAGAACATGGTTTTGACGTTATCTTGAGATGGGGTGTGAGGAAATAACAAATGTGATAGGCATTAGAGAATTTAGGGCTTAGGTACGGTAGGAAAATGACACACTGGTAAGGAACTACACTGAGTGTACAAAACATTAATAACATCTGCTCTTTCCATGACAGACTGACCAGGTGAAAGCTATGATCCCTTATTGATGTCACTTGTTAAATCCACTTCAATCAGTGTAGATCAGGCCTGGGCAATTATTTTCCATGGAGGGCCACATTAGAATATATTTTTGTTATTGCGGGCCAGAATCATATTACAGGATTATACATCATGTGTTGACAGATATATCTACTGTAAATCACATCCAGATATGCTACTTATTTAACTTTTTTAACATGCACAGAAATAAACTATTTCCATGTTCTCCCTTTGATAGGTATTTTCATTATTAAACATGCAATGAACTACATGGAGGGAAAAGTACACTGTGCATTCAGCACCACGGACAGAACTCTTGTTAACGGTTATGCACGAGAAAGAGAGAGCTCAACATTACATTTAAACTACTCAATCAGTGTGAGGAGTGAAGTGTCTGATGGGCATTGACTAGAGCAGTGAAGCCTGGTATAGTTTCTTGCGTCGCTATGCGCAGGATTGCTGAGAGGTGAGAGTCAGTAAGAGAGGATCTGTGCCTTGACTTATTATATTCCATCACTGAAAATGTCTGTTCACACACATAAGTTGACCCAAACACTACAAACATCTTCTGAGCATGACTTCTAATCCTTAGAAAGTTTTGTTCATCGAGAGAGGCATAGAACATTGTCAGTGACATTGTTTTGAATAGTTCTCCAATCACTGCATCAGACTGGAGATTGATAAATTCAAGTTGCAAGTAGGTGGAAGTGTTATCCACATTGAAGGTGAAAGGAGAGGAACCAACAGCATGTCATTTTCCAACACTTAAAGGAGAGGAACCAACAGCATGTCATTTTACAACACTTTGAAATTCTCAAAACGATGAAAAAATTCACCTTTCAAAGCACGCAGCAGTGATGTATCGCCGCAGTGATGTGTACTTCTCCCGCTCATCATCTGATAGGGAACAGACTAGTAGTGTCAGACATTGGGTGAGATTGTTGGCTTCTACTTGGCGGGTCAGGAGGAGAAATTTTCCCTTGAAGGCTTTGACAAGGCTGTACATCTGATGTGCAAAAAGGCCCTTCCCTTGGAGTTTGGAATTCAGATCATTCATGAGGTCCATGATGTCCACAGTAAAGGCAAAACCAGCCAACCATTCTTTATGTTGCAGTTGAGGGAAATCCACAAATTTTCCCTTTCATTTGCAAATACTCAGCAATCTCCGATTTCAGGTCCCACACCCTTTTAAGCACTTTCCCCAAACTCAGCCATCTCACGTTTGTGTGGTAGGGGAGATTTGCATGACCCGACTTTGTCTCTTCCAACAGTGAGACAAACTGCCTGTGGTTTAAAGATTTTGCGCATATGAAGTTTACCACTTTAGTGACTGTATCCACAACATAGCTCATTTTCAAAACACATTTACAGAGCATCTCCTGATGAATAATGAATAAAATAATTTTCTGATCTGGGTTCAGCTCAGCTACTTGATCTTGTATCCTTTTCAAAAGGCCAACGTTTTTTCCTGTAAAGTATGGGCACCCATCAGTGGTCACACTGGATAACTTTTCAAAACTCAGTCCCAGCTTTGCCACACACTTATTAACCTCCTCCAATAAATCTTTCCCTGTGGTTGCGCTCTTCGTTGACTGCACTGAAGCAAGCTCCTCTGTAATTTCCAAGTCTGGGGTTATGCCTCGTAAGAATATCAACACGTTTGCAGTGTCACGTGCATCACTGGTCTCATCCAGGATCAATGAGAAATAGGTGAAATCCTTTAACTTGTTTTTCAACTGTTGTTCCATATTCTGTAGATGTGCTCAACACGCCGTGTCACTGTTCATCTTGACAGGTAAACATTTTCAAACAGCTCTTTCTTGTCGTGGCAAAGTATTGCTGCAGAGTCAATTAAACATTCTTTAATGAATTTGTCCTCAGTGAATGGCTTACTACAGTTGAAGTCGGAAGTTAACATACACCTTAGCTAACTACATTTAAACTCAGTTTTTCACAATTCCTGACATTTAATCCTAGTACAAATTCCCCGTTTTAGGTCAGTTAGGATCACCACTTTCTTTTAAGAACGTGAAATGTCAGAATAATAGTAGAGATAATTATTATTTTAGCTTTTAATTCTTTCATCACATTCCCAGTGGGTCAGAAGTTTGCATACACTCAATTAGTATTTGGTAGCATTGCCTTTAAATTGTTAAACTTGGGTCAAATGTTTTGGGTAGCCTTCCACAAACTTCCCACAATAAGTTGGGTGAATTTTGGGCCATTCCTCCTGATAGAGCTGGTGTAACTGAGTTAGGTTAAAAGGCCTCCTTGCTCGCACAAGCTTTTTCAGTTCTGCCCACAAATTGTCTATAGGATTGTGGTCAGCGCTTTGTGATGGCCACTCCAATACCTTGACTTTGTTGGCCATTTTGCCACAACTTTGGAAGTATGTTTGGGGTCATTGTCCATTTGGAAGAACCATTTGCAACCAAGCTTTAACTTCCTGCCTGATGTCTTGAGATGTTTCTTCAATATATCCACGTACTTTTCCTACCTCATGATGTCATTTATTTTGTGAAGTGCACCAGTCCCTCCCGCAGCAAAGCAACCCCACAACATGTTGCTGCCACCCCCCGTGCTCCACAGTTGGGATGGTGTTCTTTGGCTTGCAAGCCTCCCCCTTTTTTATCCAAACATAACGATGGTCATTATGGCCAAACAGTTCTATTTTTGTTTCATCAGACCAGAGGACATTTCTCCAAAAAGTATGATCTTTGTCCCCATGTGCAGTTGCAAACTGTAGTCTGGCTTTTTTTATGGCAGTTTTGGAGCAGTGGCTTCTTCCTTGCTGAGTGGCCTTTCAGGTCGATATAGGACTCGTTTTACAGTGGTTATAGATACTTTTGTACCTGTTTCCTCCAGCATCTCCACAATGTCCTTTTCTGTTGTTCTGGGATTGGCACTTTTCGCACTAAAGTACGTTCATCTCTAGGAGACAGATCGCATCTCCTTCCTGAGCGGTATGATGGCTGCGTGGTCCCATGGTGTTTATACTTGCCTACTATTATTTGTACAGATGAAAGTGGTACTTTTAATTTCATTTAATTGACTCTACTTTTTTTTATACGTGCCTTCAAAATAAATGTCCCACAAGCAGTGGGAGTTAAAGGATTACACAAAGGCGAGTATTCATTGGGCTTTTAATTTGAATAACAAATACTTTTTTCAAAACTACTGTAGCAAATTCTTTATGTGATCTGAGCATGATTCCGCAGGCGGTATTGAAATTAGGATGCGGGCCGCATACGGCCCCTGGGCCGGCCTTTGCCCAGGCTTGGTGTAGATGAAGGGGAAGATACAGGTTAAATAAGGATTTTTAAAGCTTTGAGACATGGATTGTGTATGTGTGCCATTCAGAGGTTGAATGGACAAGACAAAATATTTAAGTGCCTTTGAAGGGGGTATGGTGGTAGATGTCAGGTTTGTGTCAAGAACTGTAACGCTGCTGGAATTTTCACAATCAACAGTTTCCCGTGTGTTTCAAGAATGGTCCACCAGCCAACTTGACACAACTATGAGAAGCATTAGGGTTAACACGGGCCAGCATCCCTGTCGAACGCGTTCGACACCTTTTAGAGTCCATGCTCCGACAAATTGAGGCTGTTCTGAGGGCAAAATGGGGGAGGGTTGCAACAAAATATTAGGAATATGTTCTTAATGTTTTGTACACTCAGTATGTGTGATGCTGCGCAAAGAATGGGGACAAACCTGTTTCGTGGGACGTCACGCTCACTATTCATAGATAGTGAATGTCTCAACTATCTCACCTTCTTCGCCGACTTGCTCATTTACTGCTTCTGGACTCAAAGTGGATACATTTATTTTCTCTCATTTCTATTTGTATTTTTTTGGGGTGTAGCGATTCATATTTTTTCTCCTTCTCAGTCACTCTCCTGTCTCTCTACCTCAGTCTCTCTGGCCAGTGTGGGAGAAACTTGCGACCATGGCGACTCCAGACCTAGCTAAAAACACAGCTACAAACCCAGACGGGAGGGATTTGAGCCCTGTGGACTTCATCCAGCTGCAGCAGTACATGGAATGTGAGTGCCATTTTTAATTAAAAGGAAAGGTGGGTCAGATACAATGCTAATACCATACTTCTAGAATTAACTTCAACAGTCTGTGGCTCGAGGTCTAATGAACCTGACTGTAGCTCCCTTCAGTAACCACGAGCACAACCGTTCCTTGATTTTAACTGGCGGCTTTATTCTGTAGTTTTAGTCAGAATTATCACCTTCCGTGAGAACTATAAAGTAAATAAAAAATACCGTTAAGCACACTCTTACAGCCTTATCTTACGAGTGACTTATTAGCTTGGTATAACTCTGAAGTGCTTACATACATAACAGTTTAACCAGCGTTATAACAACGGGTTCAGATTAAATACATGAATAAAGGAAAAATACCTCATTGCCTGCTTATTACAGAAGGGAGGAAATCAAACTTCACACTTATTATTCCTGGCATGAATTCACACTTCATCCTAACATACACTCTTCAACCTTTATGAACTACACCCGATGACATGAAAACTTAGCTAAAGCAGCGCAGGATTGCCTTCCCTCCAAAAGTGTGTTGCTACAATAAGGATCCCCGTTACAACAGTATTAGCTACGTATTTCCGCTTGTATTATAATTTGCCCCGCACAGCGGACACGTAAACAATTCAAACAAAAGACAACGACTTAACCTGTAAATCTAACTATCAATTACACTGACAAAGACCTAGTTGGGTAAAAATGTTGTCCTATTGAATACATGGGAACCACCACCAGGTGGAATATTTTTTCATAGTTTTGATGTCTTCACTATTATTCTACAATGTAGAAAATAGTTTTAAAAAATATAAAAATCCTTGAATGTGTAGGTGCGTCCTAACGTTTGACTGCTACAGTATACATAATTTTTTTCACACCAGATACACACATACACATACAAACAACAATTTACGGAGGCACATAAACAACGACTATATCTCATCTGCCCAGAGCCCCATGAGCCAGAGCCCAGAGCCCAGAGCCCCCCCCCCCCCCCCCCAGTGCCTGCACTATTGTTTGCCATATGGCCTTTGTCTTCCCCCCCCTCGGTTGCCCATGCTATTTCAATAAAAATAATTAGATTTTACATTGTGTTAATGATGGAGGGTTGATTGATTTCCAAGTTTCTATTATACGTTTCTTAAAGGTGAGTGTTGAGAAGAAAATCGTCCAATCCACTGGGTATCTCACTACACCCCCATATGCCACGTCTTGAAAAATGTAGACAGACGGATTAAAGGTTAATTTACATTGTAATACTTCTGACAGCCAACTTTCTAGCTCCGCCCATAACTTTTGGACTTTATAGCATTTCCAGAAAGCATGGATTATTGAGTCATTGTTAGTTTTACACTTAAGACATGATTCTGCTGTTGTGCAATAGAATTTGTGAAATTTGTCTTTTGAATAAGACATTATATACCTTAGTTTATACTGGATTAAGGGTACCTTTTCGTTAACTGTAATTTTGTTAGTTATGCTCCAACATTTGGTATTTTAGTAGGATCCCCATTTGGGATGTACAATATATCGGTGAACATATCGGAATCGGCCAATATTAGCTAAAAATGCCAACATCGGTATCGGCCGATGTCAAGGTTAACGCCGATGTTAAAAACCAATGTCAAAACTACCATGCATACCTATGACGCCACATAAAATTTGCGCTACACGTGCAACACAGCATTCCTAACCTAGCACACACAATGTCTGCTGTGTGGATCGAGCAGTCAACAAGTCGAGCAGTCATTTTGAAGAGTAAGAACATTTCAGCGAGACAACTCAAAGACGAAAACCATTAACGCCAAGATAACGGTATTCATTGCCCTTGACATTCAATTGTTCTCTGTCGTGGGTGATGTTGGCTTTTTCGTCGACTGGTCGAGCACCAGTACACACTACCAAGTGCGCTATTTCTCAGATGTTGCCCTACCGGAGTTACACAGTAATAGCGTCACTGCTATTTGCTTCAAAACATACATACTATGGAATGCTGTTTTGGTCTTTGCGTGTCAAAAAAGATACAGTAGCACTGTCAAAGCTGTACAAAAAGTCTGCAAACAAGCAAACACCGGCCACGAACGATGTGTTTACAATTTAGCATTGGTAATAAAGCATAATTTGCTCGACCGCAACTTATGGGGTAGCTAGCTTTAGCTTGGTACCTAGCTGGCACCAACACAACCAGCCTGAAAACAATGACCAGTAGAAACTGCAGTCATTTTCATTATTCTAAGCAATGATTTAGGAATCCTTGTAAGTATTAGCTAGGTTGCCACTTGTTGTTCGGCTATTGAAATTGAACTTCAGTTCATGAAAATAAATAGCTAGCCAACTACTTAACCCTGTTGCCCATAGCTAACATTATACGATTCAGCTAGCTTCATCTGGCTAGTGAGGCTCGACAGGACCAGGTTATGTGTTATGAAGCTAGCCACAATAAGAATTAGGCACAATAGTGGAATTTGCAGTTTGCCTTCAAAATAAAAGTATGTAATTGACAGTGATGCAAATGAATACAAATAGTAGAACAGTGCCGTACCTTTATTTTGAAGGCTAACTGAAAAGTCCACTATTGTGGCTAATCCTTATTGTGTCTATTTTCACATAGATGGGTCCAACCAACATTAATAAAATAAGAACTGTCTTATAAATTAGGGTAATTTTAGATGATGACACCTAGCTACACAGCTACTAAAACAGATTATGTCGTGTTATTTGACACATATATTTTTTGACACGCAAAGACCCAAATGGCGTTCCATAGACATCCTGGTTGAGAATGAACAAATTAACAACGAAACAGCACAGCAAGTAAGTGAAATAAATAGGTTTTGATTATGTTTTACTGGTAATGGGGGCGTAAATGCCAGCAAAATAACGTTTTGGTCAGTGTGGTGTGTGTGTAACCATTATTTAACTAGTTAAGTTAAGATCAAATTCTTATTTACAATGACGTCCCGGACGACCCTGGGCCAATTGTGCCCCGCCCTATGGGACTCCCGATCATGGCTGGATGTGATCCAGCCTTGATTCAAACCAGAGACTGTAGTGACGCATCTTGCACTGAGATGCAGTGCCTTAGACCGCTGCATCCATGTGTGTGTGTGTTAACTATTTAACTGTACTAGGATGCTTAAATGTCCGCTAAAAATGTAAATATCTTTTATCTGTATCTTTTTGTTTTGGCAAGGATAATATCAGATATCGGTATCGGCCAAAAGTGTCATATCGGTGTATCACTAATCTCCATTAGCTGTTGTAAAAGAAGCAGCTACTCTTCCTGGGATCCACACAAAACATGAAACATGACATAATACAGAACAATAGACAGCTCAAGGGCAGAACTACATACATGTTTTGTTAAAAGGCACATGTAGCCTACATATCAATGCATACACACAAACTATCTAGGTCAAATAGGGGAGAGGCGTTCTGCCGTGAGGTGTTACTTTCTGTTTTTTAAACCAGGTTTGCTGTTTATATGAGCAATATGAGATGGAACGGAGTTCCATGCAATAATGGCTCTATATAATACTGTACGCTTTCTTGAATTTGTTCTGGATTTGGGGACAGTGAATAGACCCATGGTGGCATGTCTAGTGGGATAAGTGTGTGTGTCAGAACTGTGTGTAAATTGACTATGCAAACAATTTGGGATTTTCAACACATTAATGTTTCTTATAAAAAAATAAGTGATGCAGACAGTCTCTCCTCAACTCTTAGCCAAGAGAGACTTGAATCGATATGTTTTGACTACTACAGTTTACAATCTAAGGTAACGCCAAATAACGCCAAATAAGTCTCCTCAACTTGTTCAACAGCCACACCATAGATTACCAGATTCAGCTGAGGTCTAGAACTTAGAACTTAGGCAATGATTTGTACCAAATACAATGCTCTTAGTTTTAGAGATGTTCAGGACCAGTTTATTACTGGCCACCCATTCCAACAGAGACCAACTCTTTGTTAAGGGTTTCAGTGACTGTGGTTGCTGATGCCTATATGGTTGAATCATCAACATACATGGACACACATGCTTTATTTAATGCCATGGGCAGGTCATTGGTAAAAATAGAAAAGAGTAGAGGGCCCAGAGAGCTGCCCTGCGGTACACCAAATGTTACATTTTTGACATTAGAGAAGCATCCATTAAAGAAAACCCTTTGAGTTCTTTTAGATTGATTGCCATATTGTGGATTCAGAGCTGAGGTTGAAAAGCCATAACGCATACACTGCCTGTCAAAAGTTTTTGAACACCTACTCATTCAATGGTTTCTCTTTATTTTTACTAGGTTCTATCATCAAAACTATGAAATAACACATGATTTTATATTTTATATTTGAGATTCTTCAAATAGCCATGATGACCAGACTTTTCACTGGTACTGTATAAAAAAATGAATACTTGGGGAGCATTATACCAGACAGTGTGGATGTACTTTTTGTCCTAAATTATCCTATCTAATCCAGCATGCACCTTGAACCAGTGTTTTTATGGATGTTCTCATACTAATCAACTAAATCTAGGGGTAATGTTCCAAGAGGGTGAACAGGGAGACTGCATGAAAGGGTACTGCTCCCTTGCCTCACTGGAGTTTCATATAGTCAATCAAATTTAAATCAAATGTATTTTATAAAGCCCTTTTTACATCAGCAGTTGTCACAAAGTGCTTTAGAGTTACCCAGCCTAAAAGCTCAAAGAGCCGCACTAGAATGGAACCCAAAAGGCAGAGGTTTATAGATCTTTGAGGGGCATGTATTTTGCCTGTCAGACATCCTGTGTATTTGTTTGATTTATATTACATCTTCTGCTGGTGGTTTACGTACTGCATCTTTGGCCCTGTTGTAAATTGATTTTCAAAGGTGTTGTTGCCAAAATGTACATGTATTTTATCTTTTAGACTTTTCTGCCTGTCCCATATCTGGCTTCTCTTTATATGCTTGTATCCCGTGTTGACTTTCAGTATTGTCCTCTATGCAGATGGCAGTCTGAGAGTGAAAGATGTGATGAAAGAGTTCCATGCAGGCGGGCGGTTGGTCCAGTACAGATTTGGAGAGGTGAGCTTCAAGAGGGTCCTTTCCAACCATGGCCCATCCTTCTGCCAGCACCTTATGTTGACTTGAGATTACACAACACAACCCTTGTTGTCTCTGATGTACTGTTCTGTTTGGAATCTCAGCGAATCGATGCAGTTGGCTTCTCTTTGTTCCTCAAGACCTATCTGGAGGCGGATGACTTCCCTGCTGATTTCTGCCAACGCCTTTTCCACTACTTCCAGAATGCAGAGCGAGATGTTTATATGAGGAGCCCTCCACCCAAAGGGGGTGAGCCCCACCATCCAAACTCTTCTATATTATTACTGTGTATGACATACAGTATAATATAATGTATATGATATGTCTTGCTTATGCCTTCAATATCCATCAATTGCTCTTAAAAAGTGACCGCATTGATGTGAACATTCATGAGTTTACGATATGTTATACTTTGATGCATACTGTATTTGGCTCTCTGCTTGATTATGGGTCTAAGTTGATATGATACAGTACATTCAGAAAGTATTCAGAACCCTTGACTTTTTCCACATTTTGTTATGTTGTATGTTTTTTTACTCATCGATCTGCACACAACAGCCCATAATGACAAAAACAGGTTTCTAGAACGTAAAAAAATCTAAATAAAATGGAAATACAGTATTACATTTACATAAGTACACAGTACTTTTTTGAAGCATCTTTGACAGCGATTACAGCCTTGTATTCTTGGGGGTGATGCTACAAGCTCGGCACACCTGTATTTGGGGAGTTTCTCCAATTCTTCTCTGCAGATCCTCTCAAGCTCTGTCAGGATGGGTAGTGTTGCTGCACAGCTATTTTAAGGTCTCTCCAGAGATGGTTGACCGGATTTAAGTCCCAGTTCTGGCTGGGCCACTCATGGACATTCAGACACTTGTCCTGAAGCCACTCCTGCTTGTGATTAGGGTTGGCTGTGTGATTAGGGTTGTTGTCCTATTGGAAGGTGAACCCCAGTCTGAGGTCCTGAGTACTCTGGAGCAGATTTTTATCAAGGATATCTCTGTACTTGGCTCAATTCATTATTCCCTCTGTCCTGACTGTATCCTAGTCCCTGCACCTGAAAAACATCCCCATAGCATAATCCTGCCACCACCATGCTTCACCGTAGGGACGGTGCTAGGTTTCCTCCAGACGTGATGCTTGGCATTCAGGCCATAGAGTTCTATCTTGGTTTCATCAGACCAGAGAATCTCTTTTCTCATCGTCTGAGAGTCCTTTAGGTGCCTTTTGGCAAACTCCAAGCAGGCTGTCATTTGCCTTTTACTGACGAGTGGCTTCTTTCTGGCCACTCTACCAAGGCCTGATTGGTGGAGTGCTGCAGAGATGGTTGTCCTTCTGGAGGTCCTCCCATCTCCACAGAGGAACTCTGGTGTTCTGTCAGTGACCATCAGGTTATTGGTCACCTCCCTGACCAAGGCCCTTCGCCCCTGATTGCTCAGTTTGGCCGGCCAGCCTGCTCTAGGAAGAGTCTTGGTGTTCCAAACTTCCTCCATTTAAGAATGATGGAGGCCACTGTGTTCTTAGGGACATTTTTTGGTACCCTTCCCCAGATCTGTGCCTCAAAACAATCCTATCTCGGAGCTCTATGGACAATTCCTTCGACCTTTTGGCTTGATTTTTGCTCTGACATGCACTGTCACCTGTGGGACCTTATATAGACAGTTGTGTGCCTTTCCAAATCATGTCCAATCAATTGAATTTACCACAGGTGGACTCCAATCAAGTTTTAGAAACATCTCAAGGATGTTCAATGGAAACAGGATGCAACGGAGCTCAATTTCGAGGCTCATAGCAAAGGGTCGGAATACTTATGTAAATAAGGTATCTGTTTTAATTTTTTATACATTTGCAAAAAAATCTAAACCTGTTTTCGCTTTGTCATTATGGGGTATTATGTGTAATCTATTTTAGAAAAGTCTGAACGTAACAAAATGTGGAAAAAGTCAAGGGTTCTGAATGCACTTTATATAAGTTCCAATTGCTAAACATCTGAATAAGCTCCTGGTTTTGTCTCTCAGGTGGAGTGTACCTCAAAGATGTGTCTTGTTATTTCTCTGTGTTGGAGGAGGGACAGCCGCGAGACAAACTGGAATGTGAGTACTGAGTAGCCTACTGTCTTTTCACCAATGGAATTCTGTGTGATAGTTTGTATTCCATGATAGGTTGATTTTTAGCTGTTTTCAATTAACCAGTGAGGAGAGATAAGGAGTGAGTGAACACAAGAAAGATTTGTTATTGATTTACTCATTTCATCACCTGTTGTGCTTTCAGTTACTTTCAAACTTTATGACAAAGATGGCAACGGTCTCCTGGACAGCTCCGTAAGTGACTGAAATGTACTTTCTGTATTATGAATACATTCTACTCTCATTTTAAATCAAGGTGATGTAGTGAACAGTAGGAGTTGTGAAAGAACAAACTGTGCTTTTACTCTCAATAAGGAAGTGGATCGGATCATCACCCAGATGATGCGTGCGGCAGATTACCTGGGTTGGGATGTGACAGAACTCAGACCGGTAAGACATTCACTTAAATGCCTGTCAACTATCCCTATGGGAATATTCACTGGGTCTTATATTCAAGCAAAACATTCACCCGAGGGGTATACTACAAAGCAGGATCAAGGAGTTGGCTAGCTAACTTGACTAATTATTCCGAAATCATTTTTTTTTAAAGATAATCATGAAATGGGCATGGTCTAATTGACTCAACAACCAAAAAACGCATATCTTAGTTTAGCTTTCTTAATGAATCAGAAAATCAACAGTTAATTCTGTTTTTTTATAATGATGGCTGGCTATAGCTTATTGATCCTGCTTTGTAGTATACCCCTCAGGGTTCAGGGAAGGGTAAACAACAGTGTTGATGTTGGAATTATTATGCCTTTCTTTTTGATTGATGAGGCAAACATTATTTTCATGGAAAGAATTAGACCACATTAATCTAAATACACACTCTCTCAAATTGTTTTGTCTCACCCCAGTAATCTAGTTAGTGGTCTTGATTGAATTGGGCCCAACGCCCCCACCCAGAACCCAGTTACAGTCCTTGTGCAAGTTTCTGGTTGGAGAGTTGTAGTGAATAGCGATGAGAGACTAATGTTAACAGTATTTAGGTACAACATTGCATGTTGCTTACACTTGACATTCCATCAATTCTAATTATCAAAAAAGAGATTAGAGAGATTAGAGAGATTATCAGATAAGAGATTGCATACTTAATATTTGTCAGGTTAGAGTTTGTTCTGGAAGTGAAATTCTATTTAATCTACAAAATGAACCTGAAGTGATGTCCATACATGGAAATTAAGCTTCCAATGAATTAAGATAAGTGAGTCCAAAATTAGATAAACTGTAATTTGGTTTGAGGGTTGATGTTCTGGTTATAGACTTTGGTTCTATACACCTGGCAGCAGTGCAGAGAGACTTGTGATTGGTCAGGAACCAGGATCAGTGGGAGTCTAACTACTCCAATTGGTCCCTAAGGTGCTGAAGGACATGATGACGGCGATGGATGCTGACAGCAGTGGAGCGGTGACCCTGCAGGAGTGGATCCAGGGAGGGATGAACAACGTGCCCCTGTTGGTGCTGCTGGGACTCAAGGCAAGAAGCACTAACAGCCAGACTCCGACTCATCTGGTTAACTCAATCAGTATACATGATTCAGCACATGACAATAGACTCCTTAAGTCTAGAACATTTGCTATGAGCTGTATGGTTCAACTACTGTACATCTCAATAAAGCTTCATTCAATTCCGTTTTGATTATACTTGTAAATGTCACCCCAAAGTTATGTCTTATCTTGTCCCTGTCTTATCCAAAAATCTATATGTTTACGGCCCTCAGACTTTGTTGGCAATACTGTATCAGAAATAAGTCTGCACACATACAAATGGTACTTGTTTGGATTGACGTGCTGTTTACTTTACCATGCTGTTAGTCGATTCAGAGGCACAGCCACGGTGTCTCCCTTACCATGAGCCATGAGTCTACCCTGCTGTTTACATTAGTTGTTAACAAAGACCTGCCCTTTTTTTCTCTCTCTCTATCTATCTATCTATCTATCTATCTATCTATCTATCTATTTATCTATCTATCTCATCTCTCAGATGGCAGAGAGGGACGGGCAGCACATCTGGAGGATGAAGCACTTCAACAAGCCTGTGTACTGCAACGTGTGTCAGAGCATGCTGCTGGGTCTCAGGAAACAGGGCCTCTGCTGTACCTGTAATAGCTCTATACCGTCACAAGGGGCCCCCCTCTCTCTCATATTCATAGATATACTTAGAAGTTCTGAGTAGAGACTGTAGTTCTGTTGTCACTGACTGAAGTGTGGTCCTTGAGAGCTACAGTGTACAGGCCTTAGGGCATACATGCTTTTGTCTCAGTCCAACAACTGACACACTTGCTTCAACTAATCAAGTTATGTATGAGTAGTTGATTCCGGTGTGTTAGTGCTGGGTTAGAATAAAAGCCTGCACATCCTATAGCTCTGCTGGACCAGTGTTAGTGAACACTTCTGTAGTTGTTTATTCCCCATTGGTTCCCTGATTGCTATACAGATCTGTACCATATGCTACTCAAACCTAAGCCCAGTAGGGAAACAATCTTTTTGACTTTTCATTAAAATAGCCAATTTATTATTTATACATTAAACAAGTTCAGCTTCCCTCCCCATGCACTCACAATACAAACCCTCATTTTTCATGATAGACAGGTTGAGTGCAGATCATTTAGTAGTTAATCCATTATCTTGCCTAATGCGAACAACATGCAACAACACAATAACATTTTCAAAGAGAAATGCTTAACAGTGGCCTTGTGCTTCTCTCCCCCTCAGTGTGCAAGTACACTGTCCATGGTCACTGTGCCAACAAGAACCCAGGTCCATGTGCCTGCACCTTTGTTAAATCCAAAAAACAGATTGGGGTGAGCCTTAATAAAGTTCTGTATCACATTTCATTCCAGAATCATGATTTTAAACCTGAATAACAGTAAGTTTCATATCATTTTGATTAATCTGCACACCTGATCATAGTCATGTCCTTTTCAAGAGTGTGTATGCAGTCAGCATAATGGAAAACATAAAAGCCTTCACATCTTGCCCTGGTGGCTATAGTGTTCATATTGTGTTTGTGGATGTTGTCCCTCTGTCTGTCTGCTCCAGATTCCAGCTCACGGCTGGGTCAGTGCTGACTGTGACTCCAGTAAGTGTCACTTCTGCAACAAGAAGATCAAGACCCTGGCAGGGAAGCATTGCGTGTGGTGCCAACAGATGGTAAGTGTGTGTGTGTTTACATTCTTGGCTGTATGTGTACACATATACTGCCACTAGTCTTTACAATGAATGTCTCGTTTTAGCGCCATGACGACTGTGTCAACTTCGGGTCATCATCGTGCGACTGCGGGTCGCTAAGAGACCATATTCTGCCACCGTGGGCCATATACTCATCCTCCAAGGTCAGCCATTGAACACACGACAATCCCATGACTCCATTCCATAAGAGTTGCAAATGAAGTCACACTGTTTATAGCCATTCAGGCTATGCTTCAGCTAAAACCAAAAAATGTTGGTAGATTTTTTTGTCACCCAATAATACTACAGTATGTGTCAAATGTGTATATCCCTTGCTATGCTCCTAACGCTCTCTGTTTCTGAAGAAGGATGAAGAAGGAAGAAGTAGTTCCATGGAGGACACTAACCTGGAGGACATCACCCCAGACGGGCACATTCTGCAGGTAGGGTCCTCTTAGTTCCACTGACAGGGACACCGTGTCATCTACTTCACACACACTACTGGCCCCGTCCCAGGGCTGCCCAACCCTCTTCCCGGAGATCTACCGCCCTGTGGGTTTTCAGTCCAACCCTAATTTCACCTGATTCTACTTATTAGCTGCTTAACAAGACCTTAACTAGCTGAATCAGGGTTGGATTGAAAACCTTCAGGACAGTAGATCTCCAGGAAGAGGGTTGGCAGCCCTGCCCTATCCATTAGCATGTGCTTTAACACAAATGTGTGAAAGCCAGTAATGCATTTTTATTTGCTATGGATCTGCTTCTGTCACTCTTATTGACTGCTATTGTGCTGGCTTCTGCATGGCATGCACACTAGTGCATGCACACGTTCATCTTATCTCCTCCCCATCTCTCTTTGCAGATTGCTCCTATTCCAGACACCCACCCTCTCCTGGTGTTTGTGAACCCAAAGAGTGGAGGGAAGCAGGGGGAGAGGTAAGGAGAGATCAGGACAGACATCATAAAAAAATTCCTAGCCTGCACTAATGTACTCCTGTGAGTGAATGTCATGTATTTTTCAGAGTGCTGAGGAAGTTTCAGTATCTACTGAACCCACGGCAGGTCTACAACCTCTCCAACGGAGGCCCTGGACCAGGGTAACTACACGTGCAGGTTGATCAGGGGTGGGAGGTGGGAAAGTGGACTGTTATGTTATTGTTATGACAGCATTAGGATTCCCTTATGACAGTGGGTATATGGTTTCTTAATATTTTTTTATGAGATATTATATTCATTGGTATTATAAACTTGGTGGGTCGAGCCCTGAATGCTGATTGGCTGACAGCCATGGTATATCAGACCGTATACCACATGTATGACAGCATGTATTTTTACTGCTCTAATTACTTTGGTAACCAGTTTATAATAGCAATAAGGCACCTTGGGTTTTGTGGTATATGGCCAATATAGCACGGCAATGGGCTGTATCCAGGCACTCCACGTTGGGTCGTGCTGAAGAACAGCCCTGAGCCGTGGTATATTGGCCATATACCACACACCCCCGGACTTATTGCTTAATTATAGTATGCTTTTTCTCTATGTGGTTTGGGAAAGGTCACTAAAAGTACTTTGTGACAACTGCTGATGTAAAAAAAAAGGGGCTTTATAAATACTTTTGATTTATTTAATGTGTATGTGTATCCATATCAGACTGCACTTCTTTCGGAACCTTCATGACTACAGGATCCTGGTGTGTGGTGGAGATGGCACAGTCGGCTGGATACTAGATGCTATAGGTGTGGGATGCTTTCTGTCCCCTCAGAGGTTCATGAACAGTAGTCAAGGTCTCTGGGGTTCTCTAAAGCTGAACAATGGCTGCCTCTGTGTGTTCTCAGACAAAGCTGACCTGCCGGTGCGTCCCCCAGTGGCGGTCCTGCCGCTTGGCACAGGGAACGACCTTGCTCGCTGCCTCCACTGGGGAGGAGGTAAGGGCCGTGTTTAACATAATGGTGTGTGTCCTAAATTGCACTCTATTCTCTATGTAGTGCACTACTTTTGACCACGACCCATAGGGAATACTTTGCTATTTAGAATGCATCCCATGGCTTTGGTTAAAAGGAAAGTACCCCAAAATAAACGCTAGTCATGTGTTTCTCTTGTGTAAACCCTCTGTGTCCATGGAAAACCCTGCAGGTTACGAGGGCACAGATCTCAGGGAGATTCTGAAGGAGGTCGAGGAGAGCTCGTTGGTTCCTATGGACCGCTGGAGTGTGCAGGTGATTTCAGAGGACCCCCAGGAGATAGGAGACCCTGTGCCCAACGAGATCATCAATAACTACTTCTCTATTGGCGTGGTGAGTGACGACCTTGGGGTCATAGAGCCTGCTGATTGGATAATGTACAGACTCCAACAGTCAATCACCTGTATGTCTCTCTTAACTGCCTTATCCTGCCTGTCAGTTTTGGTCGTTTGTTTGCAGCAATAAGAAGACATGAGCACACTGGTAGGACAAATCACAATCACAGTGACATCTGTGAGTGATGTAGCTTCAGTGCCTTCGTAAGTATTCAGACCCCTCGACTTTTTCCACATTTTGTTAGGTTATAGGCTTATTCTAAAATTGATTAAATTGTTTTTTTCCCCCTCAATCTACACACAATACCCCATAATGACAAAGCAAAAACAGTTTTTTAGATATTTTTGCTGATTTATTAAAAATTAACTGAAATATCCCATTAATTACATAAGTATTCAGACCCTTTACTCAGTACTTTGTTGAAGCAACTTTGGCAGCGATTACACCCTCGATTCTTCTTGAGTATGACGCTACAAGCTTGGCACACCTGTATTTGGGGAGTTTCTCCCATTCTTCTCTGCAGACCCTCTCAAGCTCTGTCAGGTTAGATGGGGAAAGTCGCTGCACGGCTATTTTCAGGTCTCCAGAGATGTTCGAACAGGTTCAAGTCCGGGCTCTGGCTGGGTCACACAAGGACATTCAGACACTTGTCCCGAAGCCACTCCTGTGTTGTCTAAGCTGTGTGCTTATGGTCGTTGTCCTGTTGGAAGGTGAACCTTTGCCCCAGTCTGAGGTCCCGAGCGCTCTGGAGCAGGTTTTCATCAAGGATCTCTCTGTACTGTGCTCTGTTCATCTTTGCCTCGATCCCGACTAGTCTCCCAGCACCTGCCGCTGAAAAACATCCCCACAGCATGATGCTGCCACCACCATGCTTCACCGTAGGGATGGTGCCAGGTTTCCTCCAGACGAGACACTTGGCATTGAGGCCAAAGAGTTGAATCTTGGTTTCATCAGATCAGAGAATCATGTTTCTCATGGTCTGAGAGTCTTTAGGTGCCTTTTGGCAAACTCCAAGCAGGCTGTCATGTGCCTTTTACTGAGGAGTGGCTTCCATCTGTCCACTCTACCATAAAGGCCTGATTGATGGAGTACTGCAGAGATGGTTGTCCTTCTGGAAGGCTCTCCCATCTCCACAGAGGAACTCTAGAGCTCTTGTCAGAGTGACCATCGGGTTCTTGGTCACCTCCCTGACCAAGGCCCTTCTCCCCTGATTGCTCAGTTTGGCTGGGGGGCCTGCTCTAGGAAGAGTCTTGGTGGTTCCAAACTTATTCAATTTAAGAATGATGGAGGCCACTTCGTTCTTGGGGACCTTCAATGCTGCAGACACTTTTTGGTACCCTTCCCCAGATCTGTGCCTCGACACAATCCTGTCTCGGAGCTCTACGGAAAATTACTTTGACCTCATTGCTTGTTTTTTGCTCTGACATATACTGTCAACTATGGGACCTTATATAGGCAGGTGTGTGCCTTTCCAAATCATGTCCAATCAATTGAATTTGGACAGGTGGACTCTAATCAAGTTGTAGAAACATCTCAAGGATGATGAATGGAAACAGGATGCACCAGAGCTCAATTTCAAGTCTCATATCAAAGGGTCTGAATACAGTAGTAGTTGAAGTTTAAAGTCTGCAGTTTACATACACTTAAGTTTGAGTCATTAAAATGTGTTTTTCAACCACTCCACAAATTTCTTGTTAACAAACTATAGTTTTGGCAAGTCTGTTAGGACATCTACTTTGTGCATGACACAAGTCATTTTTCCAACAATTGTTTACAGATTCCAGAAAATGATGTCACGGCTTTAGAAGTTTCTGATAGGCTAATTGACATCATTTGAGTCAGTTGGAGGTGTACCTGTGGATGTATTTCAAGGCCTACCTTCAAACTCTGTGCCTCTTTTCTTGGCATCATGGGAAAATCAAAAGAAATCAGCCAAGACCTCAGAAAAACAATTGTAGACCTCCACAAGTCTAGTTCATCCTTGGGAGCAATTTCTAAACGCCTGAAGGTACCACGTTCATCTGTACAAACAATAGTACGTAAGTACAAACACCATGGGACCACGCAGCCGTCATACCACTCAGGAATGAGACGCGTTCCATCTCCTAGAGATGAACGAACTTTGGTGCAAAAAATGCAAATCAATCCCAGAACAACAGCAAAGGACTTGTGAAGATGCTGGAGGAAACAGGTACACAATTATCTATATCCGCAGTAAAACAAGTCCTATATCGACATAACCTGAAAGGCCACTCAGCAAGGAAGAAGCCACTGCTCCAAATCCGCCATAAAAAAGCCAGACTACAGTTTGCAACTGCACATGGGGACAAAGATTGTACTTTTTGGAGAAATGTCCTCTGGTCTGATGAAACAAAAATAGAACTGTTTGGCCATAATGACCATTGTTATGTTTGGAGGAAAAAGGGGGAGGCTTGCAAGCCGAAGAATACCATCCCCACCGTGAAGTACGGGGGGTGGCAGCATCATGTTGTGGGGGTGCTTTGCTGCAAGAGGGACTGGTGCATTTCACAAAATAGATGGCATCATGAGTGAGGAAAAGTTTGTTGATATATTGAAGCAACATCTCAAGACATCAGTCAGGAAGTTAAAGCTTGGTCGCAAATGGGTCTTCCAAATGGACAATGACCCCAAGCATACTTCCAAAGTTGTGGCAAAATGGCTTAAGGACAACAAAGTCAAGGTATTGGAGTGGCCATCACAAAGTCCTGACCACAATCCCATAGAAAATATGTGGGCAGAACTGAAAAAGCTTGTGCGAGCATGGAGGCCAACAAACCTGACTCAATTACACCAGCTCTGTCAGGAGGAATGGGTCAAAATTCACCCAACTTATTGTGGGAAGCTTGTGGAAGGCTACCTGCAACGTTTGACCCAAGTTAAACCATTTTAAAAGCAATGCTACCAAATACTAATTGAGTGTATGAAATCATCTGACCCACTGGGAATGTGATTAAATAATTAAAAGCTGAAATAAATAATTCTCTCTTCTATTATTCTGACATTTCACTTTCTTAAAATAAAGTAGTGATCCTAGCTGACCTTAAACTGAAATTTTCCTCGGATTGAATGTCGAGCAATTGTGGAAAAACTGAGTTTAAATGTATTTGGCTAAGGTGTATGTAAACTTCTGACTTCAACTGTATATTTTTTTGATAGACCAATATGTAAATAAGGTATCTGTTTTGAATTTCTTTATAAATTTGTAAAAAAATATATATAAAACAAATGTTTTCGCTTTGTCATTATGGGTTATTTTGTGTAGATTGCTGATATTTTTTTTATTTAATCCATTTTAGAATAAAGCTGTAACATAACAACATTTGTAAATTGTCAAAGGGTCTGTCTGAATACGTTCCGAAGGCACTGATATGACTGTGATTTTTCTTGTCATTGTGCTCTTGTTTTCTTATTGTTACAAATTGCCCTTTTGTGGTGATAAAGATTTATTGAACACATGTAAATGCTACAATGTGTTAATTGACAGGATGCCTCCATTGCTCACCGCTTTCACTCCATGAGGGAGAAGCACCCTCAGAAGTTCAACAGCAGGTGAGAGTGACTGAAAGGTCAAGGATCAAACAAAGAGTGTTGAGTGCGAAGAGTGAAAAATCTGTTATGGCTGGGTGGGAATTTGTTTATCTCTGAGCACTGACCAAAAACATTGTTCTTTTTGTTTTCTCTGCAAGGATGAAGAACAAACTGTGGTATTTTGAGTTTGCCACCTCT
The DNA here is from genome assembly GCF_036934945.1 of Oncorhynchus masou masou. Taxonomy (NCBI): domain Eukaryota; kingdom Metazoa; phylum Chordata; class Actinopteri; order Salmoniformes; family Salmonidae; genus Oncorhynchus; species Oncorhynchus masou. Next base: position 53,222,486 of record NC_088216.1, on the reverse strand, counting down.
GAGACCATCTCTGCCTCCTGCAAGAAGCTAAAGGAGTGTCTCAGCATTGAGGTGAACATTGAAGAGTCTTGAATCCTAGTTATTTTAGTTTGTGGTTAAATGGATCTTACCATAATTTAAGTGTACAGTGTTGTGAAAAAGTATTTGTCCCCTTTCTAATTTTCTCTACTTTTGCATATTTATTGTACTGAATGTTATCAGATCTTCAACCAAAACCTAACCTGAGTGAACAAATAACACCGTTCATATTTCATAAACAAAGTTATGTAAAACCCAATGCCCTTGTGTGAAAAAGTAAGTGCCCCCTTACACTCAATAACTGGTTGTGCTACCTTTAATTTTAAATGTGTTTCTTTTTAGCCATTTTCATGTAGTCTTGATTGTGTGTTTTGGTTCATTGTCTTGTTGCATGACCCAACTGCACTTTAGCTCACAAACAGATGGCCTGACATTCTCCTGTAGAATTATCTGATACAGAGGAGAATTAATGGTTCCTTCCATTAATGCAAGTCTTCCCAGTCCTGAGGCAGCAAAGCATCCCCAAACCATCACACTACCACCACCATGCTTGACTCTTGGTATAGGGTTCTTACTATGGAATGCAGTGTTTGGTTTTCACCAGGCATAATGGGACCCATGTCCACTTGCGACTTTATCATGTAAATCTTGGTGGGGCAAATTCAACATTTTTTTATCATGCATGCCAGCAAAGCCACGGTTCAAAACTAAACAATACATTAATTCCACTATAATGGCGACAAAGGTTACCCACAAACTGTTAGGCCCTACATAAAGCCATCCCAACAGCAGAGCTTTCTTTTCAGCACCACGGAGTGAATCCTTACCATCGCTACACCTAGCTATCAGCAGACCCTTGTCTGGCAGCGAAACAGTTCATTCAGCCTCATTTACTGCCTTTTTTAAAAACATAGCTGAAATGGCTGACTTGCTTAAACAAATGTGGTTTCTACTGACAATTGAGATGTATAAACTATGGCATAAGGGAACAATGAGTGCATAAGAGGCAATCCGTTATTTCGATTAAGACATTAATGAGCGAGCTAGAACGGACGTAGTCAATATAACTATTTTTATCAGCACTTTTGAAATGTACAGCGACAGAATTCAGCACATGGGCCGTTCTTACAGTATTGTCTCTGTACACAAAGTCCGAATCGAAGGATAAATAAAGGGGGAATATAAGCAGACAATGGAAGCTCTTACCATATTCAATGATTACATTTCTCTAAAACAGGTTATAGGCTACATGTGAACCACCAAGTTAGAACAGCAGGCGAAATTAAGAGGGGTAGATAGACCATCTTATTAGGGTGATGCACATAAGCTACTAACATCTTACTACACAACATACACTTAGTATTACTTTCTTAGCTACAGTATACATATCTCCCTGGCATATTTCATCATATATGCAGCAGCATACAAGACATTATTGGACTCACCTTGTTGTGCTGTGCTCACTTGAAAAGGAAGGTGGAGTGGCAGTCCTTCTTGTGGGTAAATTTTGTCATCAAACTTTGTCATCAATGTCTGGCATTCTCTGGATTTATGGTGATTTGAAGACAACTGGGAGGTTGAATCATGACGTCAGTGATCTTCTGGTCGGAGCTCTAGAAAAAGGCCTGGGTTCCAGTTGTCTTGAACTCACTGAAGTATGAGATTTCCGAGTTTCCAGTTGTTTTGAACGTGTCAGAAGTCATGCTGGATTGACAACATGGCCAATGTATTCAACCTTTTCTGGCCCATGGTGTTGATTGTGAATGTTTATCCTTTTTAAGCTTGGAAAAGAGACCCTTAAACCCAGACTTGGACCACACACCCTCTCCACTGATAGTAGGCTATTGATTTCTTTGCAATGCTTGCAGTTAGACACTGATTCCTAAATTTGCGATTTCCAACTTGTTGTGTAATGTTTATGGCCGATGAGCACAGATGTGTTTTATCTATAATTTATCTTCATATGACAAGTATTGAAAAGGATTTGCCAGTTGACTGTCGACTTGATTAATGATGATGACTGCTTGTCTAGCTAAGATTTTGAAAGTATGATGTTGACATGATCAGTCCAATCAAAGCTACGGTAGATATAACGTTATTTCACGTCATTTTATCTGTGGCCAATGACCTTGAGCCTTCTTGGATGGGTACGTCTAATGTAAATCTATGGCAGCACCCAAGGGACTTTAATTTTTGAGCTCTCCCTGTAGATTTTGCGGGAACATCGTGTCCCCATGAGTGACAGAACACTGAGACAATCACGGCGCAACTGGAGAACATTACTAACCCCTACACTCTGTAGGGCTGCCCCACCACCATAGAAAGCACTGAGCTAGGCTGAAAAACAGGCTAAATAAATAGCTAAAACAAATATATACAATACCAGTCAAAAGTTTGGACACACCGACTCATTCCAGGGTTTTTCTTTATTTTTACTATTTTCTACATTGTAGAATAATAGTGAAGACATCAGAACTATGAAATAACACATATGGAATCATGTAGTAACCAAAAAAGTGTTAAACAAATCAAAATATATTTTAGATTTGAGATTCTTCAAAGTAGCCACCTTTTGCCATGATGACAGTTTTGCACACTCTTGGCATTATCTCAACCAGCTTCATGAGGTAGTAATCTGGAATGCATTTCAATTAACAGTTGTGCCTTGTTAAAACTTCTTATGGCTGAGATCCCGTTAACGGGATCGATATGACAACAGCCAGTGAAAGTGCAGGGCGGCAAATTCAAAACAACAAATATCCCATAATTAAAATTCTTCAAACATACAAGTATTTCACAACATTTTAAAGATACACTTCTTGTTAATCCCACCACAGTGTCCGATTTCAAATAGGCTTTACGGCGAAAGCACCACAAACGATTATGTTAGGTCAGAGCCAAGTCACAGAAAAACACAGCCATTTTTCCAGCCGAAGAGAGGAGTCACAAAAATCAGAAATAGAGAGAGAATTAATCACTAACCTTTGATGATCTTCATCGGATGACACTCATAGGACTTCATGTTACACAATACATGTATATTTTGTTTGATAACCTTCATATTTATATAAAAAAATCTCAGTATCTCAGTATACATTGGCGTGTTAGTTCCAAAAACATCCGGTGATTTTGCATAGAGGCACATCAATTTACAGAAATACAAGTGTTATAGATGGAACTTTAGATACACTTCTCCTTAATGCAACCGCTGTGTCAGATTTCAGAAAAACTTTACGGAAAAAACAAACCATGCAATAATCTGAGTACGGCGCTCAGAGCCCAAACAAGCCAAAAAGATATCCACCATATTGTGCAGTCAACAGAAGTCAGAAATAACATTATAAATATTCACTTACCTTTGATGGTCTTCATCAGATTGCACTCCCATGAATCACAGTTCCACAATAAATTGTTTTGTTTTGTAAGGTAACACTCCTTTTGTTAGCGTGTTTGGAAAACAAATCCAAACTCACGAAGCGCGGTCACTAGCAGACGAAAAGTCAAAAAGTTCCATTACAGTCCGGTAGAAACATGTCAAGCGAAGTACAGAATCAATTTTTAGGATGTTAATAACATACAGTGCCTTGCGAAAGTATTCGGCCCCCTTGAACTTTGCGACCTTTTGCCACATTTCAGGCTTCAAACATAAAGATATAAAACTGTATTTTTTTTGTGAAGAATCAACAACAAGTGGGACACAATCATGAAGTGGAACGACATTTATTGGATATTTTAAACTTTTTTAACAAATCAAAAACTGAAAAATTGGGCGTGCAAAATTATTCAGCCCCTTTACTTTCAGTGCAGCAAACTCTCTCCAGAAGTTCAGTGAGGATCTCTGAATGATCCAATGTTGACCTAAATGACTAATGGTGATAAATACAATCCACCTGTGTGTAATCAAGTCTCCGTATAAATGCACCTGCACTGTGATAGTCTCAGAGGTCCGTGAAAAGCGCAGAGAGCATCATGAAGAACAAGGAACCCACCAGGCAGGTCCGAGATACTGTTGTGAAGGAGTTTAAAGCCGGATTTGGATACAAAAATATTTCCCAAGCTTTAAACATCCCAAGGAGCACAGTGCAAGCGATAATATTGAAATGGAAGGAGTATCAGACCACTGCAAATCTACCAAGACCTGGCCGTCCCTCTAAACTTTCAGCTCATACAAGGAGAAGACTGATCAGAGATGCAGCCAAGAGGCCCATGATCACTCTGGATGAACTGCAGATATCTAAAGCTGAGGTGGGAGACTCTTTCCATAGGACAACAATCAGTCGAATATTTCACAAATCTGGCCTTTATGGAAGAGTGGCAAGAAGAAAGCCATTTCTTAAAGATATCCATAAAAAGTGTCGTTTAAAGTTTGCCACAAGCCACCTGGGAGACACACCAAACATGTGGAAGAAGGTGCTCTGGTCAGATGAAACCAAAATTTAACTTTTTGGCAACAATGCAAAACGTTATGTTCGGCGTAAAAGCAACACAGGTCATCACCCTGAACACACCATACCCACTGTCAAACATGGTGGTGGCAACATCATGGTTTGGGCCTGCTTTTCTTCAGCAGGGACAGGGAAGATGGTTAAAATTGATGGGAAGATGGATGGAGCCAACAATGCAATTTTAAGAAAAATAAGTGTTGAGGAAAAAATAGATAAATAAAAGTAACAAATAATTAGAGAGCAGCAGTAAAATAACAATTTTACCTTCATTTAACTAGGCAAGTCAGTTAAGAACACATTCTTATTTCCAATGACGGCCTAGGAACAGTGGGTTAAGTGCCTGTTCAGGGGCAGAACGACAGATTTGTACCTTGTCAGCTTGGGGTTTTGCTGCCCCGTATACAGGGGATACCGGTAGAGTCGATGTGCAGGGGCACTGGTTAGTCAAAGTAATTGAGGTAATATGTACATGTAGGTAGAATTAAAGTGACTATGCATAGATATTAAACAGAGTAGCAGCAGCATAAAAGAGGGAGGGCAATGCAAATAGTCTGGATAGCCATTTGATTAGTTGTTCAGGAGTCTTATGTCTTTTGGACCTCATCCAGCTTCATGAGGAATGCTTTTCCAACAGTCTAAACACTTGTTGGCTGCTTTCCTTCACTCTTCGGTCAAACGCATCCCAAACCATCTCAATTGGGTTGAGGTCGGGTGATTTTGGAGGCCAAGTCATCTGATGCAGCACTCCATCACTCTCCTTGGGTAAATAGCCCTTACACAGCCTGGAGGTGTGTTTTGGGTCATTGTCCTGTTGAAAAAAACAAATGCTAGTCCCACTAAGAGCAAACCAGATGGGATGGCGTATTGCTGCAGAATGCTGTGGTAGGCATGCTGGTCAAATCTGCCTTGAATTCGAAATAAATCACTGACAGTTGCACCAGCAAAGCACCCCCACATCTCCTCCTCCATGCTTCGGAGGAACCACACATGCAGAGATAATTTATTCACCTCACCTACCAAACACTGCATTCCACGATTAAGAGCCTCATACCATCAGTCAAGCATGGTGGTGATAGTGTGATGGTTTGGGAACCTGGAAGACTTGCCTTAATAGACAGAACCATTACTTCTGCTCTGTATCAGAGAATTCTACAGGAGAATGTCAGGCCATCCATCTGTGAGCTGAAGCTGAAGCGCAGCTGAGTTATTTAGCAAAACAATGATCCAAAACACACAATCAAGTCTACATGAAAATGGCTAAAAAGCAACAAATTTTAAGGTTTGGAATGGTCTGGTCAAAGTCCAGACCTAATCACAATTGAGATTTTGTGGCATGACTTGAAACGAGCAGTTCATGCTTGAAAAACCACAAGTGTCGCTGAGTTAAACCAGTTATGCATGCAAGAGTTGGCCAAAATACCTCCACAGTGGCGTGAGAGACTGATCAACAACTACAGGAAGCATTTGGTTGCTGTCATTACAGCTAAAGGTTGCACAGCCAGTAACTGGATGCGTTTCAAACTCAAAGTAGACAGCCCTTGGCCCTAAACCCTGAGCCCTATGCTCTTGGGGTAATCCCCGCGGCCATATTTGTAAATAAATTAGAAATTGTGCTACTAATGCACAAATATGTCTAATAAATGTTTAGTTAGCTTTTGGAAATTATAGAAATAAATGTTTTTCCTTCTTCAGAAGTAGCTAGGCAATGTTAGTTAGCTAATTAATTTGCTAGCTATCATACAGTAGGCGTATATTAATAATTATATAGTTAATATAAGTAGACATGCAATCATAATTGACTGTAGCGCATATAAATCACTCACAAGCTACCGGTGGCTGAAAACACAATCATCGCGGGATGAGCGAGTGAAGAATATCCAAGCAAACACGGTCCATTTAAAAATCATTCCTTCTTCCCTCGCCCCTTGCCCTGCAAGTGTATACTCGTCAGACATCATGATACGTCATCAGAAGTGTCCACTTCATTTGAGGGCTGAGGGGATAGGGTGTGTCTTTTAAGTGTATAGAATGCAGCCGTGAGTGTTAGCGGGCAATTACTTTTTCACATGGAAATTGGGTGTTGCATAACTTTCTTAGTTAAATAAAATAAGTATCCATTTTTGTAGTTATAGGTGAACTTAGGTGCCTTTTAATATTAGGTTTTGGTTGAATATCTGATAACATTCTGTATCAAGATATGCAAAAATAGAGAAAATCAGAAAGGGGGCAAATGCTTTTTCCCGGCACTGTAGATAGTCTAAGCAATAATTCATTTAGTCTCTTTACCCGTTTGTGACCGTGTCTGTCCGTCTGTCTATTTCTCAGTGCTGTGGGACACCCCTGGACCTGAGCGGTCACTCTCTGGAGGGCCTTGCAGTCATCAACATACCCAGCATGCACGGCGGCTCCAACCTGTGGGGTGAGGCTAAGAAGGCAGACAGAGACAATGTGTCAGAAGAGGAACCGCCTGATGTCGTCACTGACCACGACGTTCTGAAAATGAGCTCACAAGGTACTTTCGGGCATGCTTATCTCATACATTGTTGGAGGTTTATTTAGTTGCCTAGTGATATGAATTTTTACTGTAGCATTGTATGTATTATTGTCACTTTTCCCCTTACACAGACCATATGGTCTTTTTTGGAGGGTGGCAGGTAGCCTAGTGTTTAGAGTGTTGGGCCACTACCAAAAAGGTTGCAAGTTCAAATACTTGACAAGGTGAAAAATCTGGCACTTAACCATATTTGCTCCTGGGTCACTGTTGATAATGGCAGACTCTGGCCATGACCCCACTCTCCGCATACATATTAATACACACTTGTACATGCAAGACATAGGACCTATATAAGCACCCACCAAATTATTATGATATAATTTGTATTACAGTAGCTAAGTCACTGTATGTATGAGAATGAATGTCTGCTTAATGAGCTATTGACAATATATTTTCATGTTTCCTTTTCCACCCACAGACCTAAGTGACAAGCGGATTGAGGTGGTGGGATTGGAGGGGGCGATTGAGATGGGTCAGATCTATTCTGGGCTGAAGAGGGCTGGACACAGACTGGCTCAAACATCACAGATCACTATCAGGTAGACTTAATACAGGCTCTATACACATTTCTTCAGGTGTTATGCCTTTTTAACTGTTGGTATTAAAACGTGTCTCTCTCTCTCATTGCCTTTCTCAGGACACATAAAGCCTTGCCTATGCAGATTGATGGTGAGCCCTGGATGCAGCCTCCCTGCACTGTAAGTGTTGTTAATATACCCCTTAAGTGAGTTTGGCCGTGGAATTCCTATGACCAATTGAATTAGAAAGTGTGACAACTGGAGGAACATTTATTCTAAAATAAACATTGTTGATGTCCTTATGTTGGCTTGTTAGTTTTAGCAGTGGGCCAAGTCTCTTGACTCAATTTTATTTCAGAAATACAATGTGATGTACTGGAGATCAGTATTTCCCAACCCTTACCAGACCAGACACATTTTTTTCCTAGCCCTACACTGATGCACCAGACAACTAATCAAGGTCTTGGTGATTCGTTAATTCAGCGATTCTTGAAAGACGGACCAATCTCAAATATTCACAAATATTTGTCTTAATTTTAACACAAATATGAAATATATACAGTTGAAGTCTGAAGTTTACATACACTAAGTTGACTGTGCCTTTAAACAACTTGGAAAATTCCAGAAAATAATGTCATGACTTTAGAAGCTTCTGATAGGCTAATTGACATAATTTGAGTCAATTGGTGGTGTACCTGTGGATGTATTTCAAGGCCTACCTTCAAACTCAGTGCCTCAGGGCATCATGGGAAAATCAAAAGAAATCAGCCAAGACCTCAGAAAAAAAATTGTAGACCTCCACACATCTGGTTCATCCTTGGGAGCAATTTCCAAATGCCTGAAGGTACCACGTTCATCTGTACAAACAATAGTACGCAAGTATAAACACCATGGGACCACGCAGCCGTCATACCACTCAGGAAGGAGATGCGTTCTGTCTCCTAGAGATTAACATATTTGGTGCGAAATGTGCAAATCAATCCTAGAACAACAGCAAACGACCTTGTGAAGATGCTGGAGGAAACAGGTACAAAAGTATCTATTTCCACAGTAAACAAAGTCCTATATCGACATAACCTGAAAGGCCGCTCAGCAAGGAAGAAGCCACTGCTCCAAAACCGTCATAAAAAAGCCAGATTACGGTTTGCAACTACACATGGGGACAAAGATCGTACTTTTTGGAGTAATGTCCTCTGGTCTGATAAAACAAAAATAGAACTGTTTGGCCATAATGACCATCGTTATGTTTGGAGGAAAAGGGGAGAGGCTTGCAAGCCGAAGAACACCATCCCAACCGTGAAGCATGGGGGTGGCAGCATCATGTTGTGGGGGTGCTTTGCTGCAGGAAGGACTGGTGCACTTCACAAAATAGATGGCATCATGAGGGGGAAATGATGTGGATATATTGAAGCAACATCTCCAGACATCAGTCAGAAAGTTAAAGCTTGGTCGCAAATGGGTCTTCCAAATGGACGTTGACCCCAAGCATACCAAATTTGTGGCAAAATGGCTTAAGGACAACAAAGTCAAGGTATTGGAGTGGTCATCACAAAGCCCTGACCTCAATCCTATAAAACATTTGTGGGCAGAACTGAAAAAGCATGTGTGAGCAAGGAGGCCTACAAACCTGACTCAGTTACACCAGCTCTGTCAGGAGGAATGGGCCAAAATTCACCCAACTTATTGTGGGAAACTTGTGGAAGGCTACCCAAAGTGTTTGACCCAAGTTAAACAATTTAAAGGCAATGCTACCAAATAGTAATTGAGTGTATGTAAACTTCTGATCCACTGGGAATGTGATGAAAGAAATAAAAGCTGAAATAAATAATTCTCTCCACTATTATTCTAACATTTCACATTCTTAAAATAAGTGGTGATCCTAACTGACCTAAAACAGGGAATTTTTACTGGGATTAAAACGTCTGGAATTGTGAAAAACTGAGTTTAAATGTTTTTGCCGAAGGTGTATGTAAACTTCCGACTTCAACTGTATATTTTTTTGATAGACCAAAGTATCACCTATTACACCATGTAAAGGAACAACTCCTAATTCTTCAAAACATATCCATAAAATGCAACTAAATGGATTTATGTCAACTCCGTCTGACGCTATAAAAAGCTTTTAATTTTTACATAGTTCAACAAGTGTTTGAAGGCCTTGATTTGTTTAATTCTAACAGATTATTCAAATGTGTAGTACAACTCTCCAAACTTAGTTTTTTTTCTCCGTTTTATACCACTATATAATGCTCCAGGGCTAATTTCGTTAGCATTTTGGCATGGTTTTCTAGAGAAAGAACATAAAACAATATTTTATAAAGCTAACATCATCCCTTTATTTTTCCTCCGTTGCTTTATGACTATAAACCTTAAAATAAATAAACACATCTGAACCAAAATGTATATCCTATCAAGGAGATGGAGCTGACAGTTTATCGTTGTGACCATGGTGATTTCAATATTGCTTGTTTTAAATGTATTAAAAGTAGAGAACTTTACAGACCATGAGCGGTCTTGTTGCACTGCATGTCATGAGGACATGAGGGACCAAACATTTTTACGAGTCACAGTTTTGTGATCAATATTATTTAAAGTTTCAGAGGGCTATTGCAAGAAACGACATAAGATCCTTTTTCAGTTAATATTAATTATTGCCAGTTTATACAATTTAAACACATTTTTTGAGAGTTTGAAATTGGGTTCCTTTGCTCTGGACAAGAGCATTTCCGGTCGTAGAGAGGACATGGAAATTAATAATATTGCAAACATTTAAACAATTCCAAAAACAAGTATTTCCCTTATAAAATTCCCTTAAATTAAAATGAATCTCAAATATTGCTATAAAAATAAAAAGTTTCCCTGCCGGATAAGGATTGTCCCGTCTTCCAATAATAGTTGAATTACTTCAATCAGGTGTGTCCGTGCAGGGATAGGACAAAAATGTTTGCCTACCACAAGAGGGTATGGGGATAAGGGAAACACTGTTGTAGACTGTGATTACTGTAAAACCTCCTGAATTTTCCACCCTGTGTTCAGATCCACATCACACACAAGAACCAAGCCAACATGCTGATGGCTGCTCCTGCCAAATCATCAGGCTTCTTCCACCTCAAGTAGAGGAAAGGTGGACTGCAGCACTGAGACTGAAGAGGTCCGGGTGTAGGGTGAAGTTGCCCTTTGACACTGATCTTGGATCAGTTTTTCATTTTCCCCACTAATGGTTAAGATTTGGATTGGGTGAGTGGATGCTTATCCTCGATCTGTACCTCAGGGAAACTTCACCCAGGAGCAGAGGTCCACTGACTGCTAAAGAACCACTGCCATAAAGGAACCAACATTTGAGTAAAAACATTCTTCATGTCTGAATTTCTTCCTGAAACACTAGTAGCCATTGATTAACATTGATACTCTACTCATTTCCATAACAAAAAACTATCCCAGGCTTGTGTTGATTTGAGTACCCCCATGTTAAGCTTTATATTACATTGCTATTACATTTTGTATCTGTTTGTATTAGTTATGTATAATTCCATAGTACTCCATGAGTTTTATTACTTTTACGCCTTATTATGTCTCAGCACAGTAATAGATTTCCTGTTTGTTTGTCTGCTTTCTGTAGCATTTTCACACAATGTTTTTGTATCCATATTGATTAACGTGATAGGCCAACAGTCTGTGTCGCTATATAATGCCGTTCACTGTCAAATCTAAGTATGTTTTGCCTACTCAGCAAGTTTCTTGTAGAGGATACAGCTCAGACAGCTGAGGGTATCATTCGCGTTGCCCGACCTCACTTAAAGGCCCAGTGCAGTCAAATTATGATTTTTCTGTGTTTTACATATATTTCCACACTATGAGGTTGGAATAATACTGCGAAATTGTGAAAATTATGATAATGTCCTTTTCATGTAAAAGCTGTTCGAAAAGACAGACTGAAATTTCAGGTGGTTTTGATGGGATGCAGTGTTGGCCTGCCTGGTGACATCAGGTAAATTCATTAAAAGACCAATAAGAAAGAGTTCCAAACCTCTGCCAATAACAGCTAGTTTTCTGTTTTCCCCTCCCCACTCAAACCACTCCCTAAGTCTTAGCAAAATTCTTGCTTGAGAAATTGCTCTACCTAAGAAGCTATTTTTGTTTCTTTTTGAGCATTTTGATTGAAAACATTCACAGTTGGATACTTAATTGTTACCCCAAAAAATATTTGATATTGAGATAAAAACAGCTGCATTGGGCCTTTAAACAGCACTTCCTCATTATCACGAACCTAATCTCTTTGCTTAGTGAGACTGCTTCCAAACCACAACTACTGAGATGCTGTCCTCCAGAAAAAAGAGACCTGGCTTTTCTCTTTAAAGAAATAAATGTATAGCCTACAGTATGTGTATTCATGTATCTACCATGGTAAGAGATCTTTAAAAAAGACAGCAATTTCTTATCTCTGCCTGTAACGATGTGCGGTGAGAGTCAGGAAGCAAGTTCAGGGAGTGAGTGTTTTAATAAATAAATGCAACATAAAACACGAACAACGTGGAACAACGTAAACACTGGAACAGAAACAATAACACCTGGGGAAGGAACCAAAAGGGAGTTATATATATAGGGAAAGTTATCAGGGAGGTGATGGAGTCCAGGTGATTCTGATGACGCGCAGGTGCGCGTAACGATGGTGACAGGTGTGCGCTATAACGAGCAGCCTGGTGACCTAGAGGCCAGAGAGGAAGCTCGACGAGCCGGTTGAAGCAGGGGAGCCCGGCTGAGGCATGAAAGCCCGTAGAGGCCCCTGGACCCGACGTCATTCCACCTGACAAAAAAAATACACCCCCTGATGCTTCTCTTAGGTGAGGCATTATTCTGTAATGATGTGAGCTGAGAGTCGGGAAGCAAGTTCAGGAAGTGAGTGTTTTAATAAATAAATGCAACATAAAACAAAACAAGAGCCATGAACAACACACAGACTAAACACTGGAGCAGAAACAATAACACTGGAGGAAGGAACCAAAGGGAGTGACATATATAGGGAAGGTTATCAGGGAGGTGATGGAGTCCAGGTGAGTCTGGTGACGTGTAGGTGCGTGCCATAACGAGCAGCCTGGTGACCGAGAGGCCAGAGAGGGATCACACGTGACACTGCCTTTCTCAAGGTCAGTTACCAGCAGGATATCGCTGTATGTGACAGAATGGGGCGGCAGGGTAGCCTAGTGGTTAGAGTGTTGGACTAGTAACCGAAAGCTGACAAGGTACAATTCTGTCATTCTGCCCCTTAACATGCAGTTCCTAGGCTGTCATTGAAAATAATTTGTTCTTAACTGACTTGCCTAGTTAAATAAAGGTTTTAAAAATGTACTTCTATAAAGGGTGTCAATGGCAGTTGGGCAGCTGTCACAGTGGTGCTGTGTCATACTTAACAGGTTTGTGTTTGTTGGCCATTGGTGTTAATGGCTGTGGGACTCTCAAAGGAGCTCAGAGACAGGGCCAAAGTAGGGTGCCATTTGGTACGAAACCCTGGTCTTCAGGAGTTCCCCTAAAATGACTGCAACACTAGAACTACAGTGAACAAAAATATAAACATGTAAAGTGTTGGTCCCATGTTTCATGAACTGAAATAAAAGATCAGGCATTTTCCATACACACAAAAAGTTTATATCTCTCAAATTTGCCAAGGTAATCCATCCACCTGACAGGTGTGGCATATCAAGAAGCTGATGATCATTGCACAGGCACACCTTCTGCTGGGAACAATAAAAAGGCCACTCTAAAATGTGCAGGCCACTCTAAAATATGCAGTTTTGTCACATAACACAATGCCACAGATGTCTTGAGTTTTGAGGGAGCGTGCTATTGGCATGCTGACTGTAGGAATGGCCACCAGAGCTGTTACCAGAATGTTAATTTTTCTAACATAAGCCACTTCCAACATCGTTTTAGAGAATTTGGCAATAAGAATTTGGCAACCGCCCTCAAACCGCAGACTACGTGTAACCGCTCCAGCCCAGGACCTCCACTTCCGACTTCTTCACCTGTGGGATCGTCTGAGACCAGCCACTCAGGCAGCTGATGGAACTGTAGGTTTGCACAACCGAAGAAAGTCTGCACAAACTGTCAAAAACCGTCTCAGGGAAATTTATTTATCCTTACCAGGGTCTTGACCTGACTGCAGTTTGGCGTTGTAACCGACTTCAGTGGGCAAATGCTCACCTTCAATGGGCACTGGCACACTGGAGAAGTTTGCTCTTGGCGGATGAATCCCGGTGTCAACTGTACCGAGCAGATGCACAAAGAGAGAATCTCACAAATTGTCCTAGAAATATTTCTTCCCATGATCATGTGGCATGATAATCCCAAATTTCCAACACAAATCATGCTCCGTCAGTACGATTGTAAAAATTCAGTGAGAGTTTGAGGAGTCAAGGGGCCCCAAGTGAGTGGACCACCTTCATACAGATCATGTTACTCATCACATACTTCTCTTTTTGGTGGAGTATACTATGTACTCTATGGTACACATGTAGACACACATAGGTACCATACGCTATGTATGGAGAGCATCCCAGTTTCATGTGATCTTTAGAAGGGTGAGGGGTGTATTTCTAGATTAACGGCCCAGGCTTCTTCAGGGGTATCAGAGGGGGTATCAGAATCCAGTCCTAAGGGTTCTCGTTTCAGCATAATAACTCAATTAACACTCATTTGCTCATTAAGACTAAACAATGTTGTTACTAAACAGTGTAATGCAAAGAAGCAAATCTCCAATTGGCGAGGCTATTTTAGGTGACATGGGTAATATAACTGTTCTATAAAACATTTTCCTCATCAATCTACACACAATACCCCATAATGACAAAGCTTTGACATTTTTGCAAATGTTATTAAAAATAAAAACAGATACCTTACTTACATAGGTTTTCAGACCCTATGCTATGAGACTCAAAATTGAGCTCAAGTGCATCCTGTTTCCATTGATCATCCTTCAGATGTTTCTACAACTTGATTGGAGTCCACATGTGGTAAATTCAATTTATTGGACATGATTTGGAAAGGCACACACCTGTCTATAAAAGGTCCCACAGTTGACAGTGCATGTCAGAGTAAAAATCAAGCCATGAGGTCGAAGGAATTGTCCGTAGAGCTCAGAGACAGTATTGTGTCGAGGCACAGATCTAGGGAAGGTTACAACATTTTTTGTTGCACCATTGAAGGTCCCCAAGAACACAGTGGCCTCCATCATTCTTAAATGGAAGAAATGTGTAACCAGCAAGACTTCCTAGAGCTGGCCGCCCGGCCATACTGCGCAATCAGGGGAGAAGGGCCTTGGTCAGGGAAAGATGAACAGAGCAAAGTAGAGAGAGATCCTTGATGAAAACCTGCTCCAGAGTGCTCAGACTGGGGCGAAGGTTCACCTTCCAACAGGACAACGACCCTAAGCACACAGCCAAGACAAAGCAGGAGTGGCTTCGAGACAAGTCTCAATGTCCTTGAGGGGCCAGCCAGAGCCCGGACTTGAATCTGATCAAACATCTCTGGACAGACCTGAAAATAGCTGTGCAGTGACGCTCCCCATCCAACCTGACAGAGCTTGAGAGGGTACGCAGAGAAAAATGGGAGAAACTCCCCAAATACAGCTGTTGCTGTAATTGCTGCCAAAGGTGCTTGAACAAAGTATCGAGGAAAGGGTCTGAATACTTATGTGAATGTGAAAGTTTTTTTTTTTTTTAATAGATTTGAGGAAAAAAAATATATATATATTTTTGCTTTGTTATAATGGGGTATTGTGTGTAGGTTGTTGAGGGAAATAAACAAATTAATTTTCAAATAAGGCTGTAAAAAGTCAAGGGATCTGAATACTTTCCATATGCACTGTATGTTTGAAAGATTTTCATGGTTGTGAATTTTATCTGTGCAATGTGGTGGTCACATCAGATTTGTGTTTGGATCAATGCCCCTACCTTTTTTCTTTAAGGTACTGTATCTGTGACCAACATATGCAATAATGTATTCCCAGTCATGTGAAATAGATTAGGGCCTAATGAATTTATTTCAATTGACTGATTTCCTTATACGAACTGTAACTCTTTGAAATTGTTGCATTTTTATTTTTGTTCAGTGTAGCTAGGAGATGTGTTCCAAAGTAGTGCTGCTCATGAAAAGACAAAATAGGCTGAAATAGAACAGTTATATTACCCATGTCACCTAAAATAGCCTCGCCAATTGGAGATTTGCTTCTTTGCATTACACTGTTTAGTAACAACATTGTTTAGTCTTAATGAGCAAATGAGTGTTAATTGAGTTATTATGCTGAAACGAGAACCCTTAGGACTGGATTCTGATACCCCTTCTGATACCCCTGAAGAAGCCTGGGCCGTTAATCTAGAAATACACCCCTCACCCTTCTAAAGATCACATGAAACTGGGATGCTCTCCATACATAGCGTATGGTACCTATGTGTGTCTACATGTGTACCATAGAGTACATGGTATACTCCACCAAAAAGAGAAGTATGTGATGAGTAACATGATCTGTATGAAGGTGGTCCACTCACTTGGGGCCCCTTGACTCCTCAAACTCTCACTGAATTTTTACAATCGTACTGACGGAGCATGATTTGTGTTGGGAATTTGGGATTATCATGCCACATGATCATGGGAAGAAATATTTCTAGGACAATTTGTGAGATTCTCTCTTTGTGCATGGCTTGCTACAGGCTTCACTTCAAAAGTCATGGTTTGAAGTTATCATCCTTCAAAGATGAGACAAATACTGCACAATATGTCAAGTTCAAGCAAATATATTTGGAACAGCCATCTCTCATTGGCCTGTAATGACATCTTGCAGTGCATGTAATAACGCTAAAACTGAGGGAATCATCCAGTTTAAAAATACAGCAAGAAATGTACAAATTCCCTGTCAGTTAAAGGGGAAAACAGTTCAAAGGATACTATTCAGTTGGATCAAAGCTGATTATACCCACCTGGTCAGCTTCAATTATTGATACACTGTATGAGTTTGTCATTGTGTGAAGGACATTTAATCAAGGAATAATAGTTAATAGGTTTTGACTAAGTTTAATTATATTTTTCCAAATGCACCATTACCAATTGCAGAGCCCAGATTTGAACTGTCATAACCAAGGTAATGAGGCTTTTCACCTGAGGGGATAGAACCGTGATGGTGATGGAAGGCTGAAAATAACTCTCAATTTGCTGAAAAATAAACACAACACTATAAATTCTATAACATCTGCCTTACTGAAATAAGTGAAGCTCTTAACACCCCCATGCTAACCTGATATAGTCTAGGGAGTGGAGCGGGCCAGGGGGGACGACGATACATTGAGAATTCCGCTACCAGAACCTGACCCTCCCCATCCCTCTCTCTTTCTGCTCCCCACACCCCCTCTTTCCCCATTTTCTCTATCTGCCAACCCTTGACTCCCTTCCCATCTCTCCCACACTTTCTCTCTCACTCTTCTCTCTCTCTCTCTGCCCATAGTTGTGTCTAGAGACAGGGGAAATGCCCCTGTAACTTGAGTCCCTCTTCTCCCATGTCCATTCACAGCCACACTGATATGGACCCTTGGTGCCGTTGGCCAGACACAGGCCGTCTCTGGTAGTGCCTGCTTCAAGCAGCTGCTGGGTACGTTTCATGGTGCAAGATATCAAACACTCAAAGACAAATTAGTTATAGCACGAGGCATGGTACCTGTGCATTTGGAACACTATGCAGAAAAGGTATCACATTTTTTAAAACTTTTATCACAATACATTCATGGCCGCTTTAATGAAAATATCAAATAAAAGTGTATGAATAGTGTGTGGCTATCATACATTACTAGTGAGTTATTTGATATAGTGCCCAAAAGGCACTGAGTTCTAGGCAAGTACACTCATAAATCACACACTGCACTATGTTGGGTTCTCGTGTGTGACTCCCCCACTTGTTGATTGATTAGAGTGATATACAGCCATGATGTTGAGTACCAGTTGTTAACCATGCGCCCATATCAAAATAAACCCAAAACACTTTATGATGAGGGAGGGGCAAAACATCCACTCAGCACATTTTGAGATTTGCCTTTTCCTCAACTGCTGTCAAGAGAACCTATCAACATATGTCAATAGGCTTATTCATTTCTGGTACCACAACTAAATCAATAGATATTAGATATTTTACTTACTGTTTGATCTATTGTTAAATTCTTCCCTCTTTCCACCAACTACACTTCTCCCCCCCTCTTGCCACTCCTGCTTTTGGCAACTGTGTGGAGGGATATTGGAAAATATACTGGAGAGCATACAAGAATTCCTCCATGCCATTGGAAGGATTCGGTCACCACTGTCCTTATCATGTTTCACTATGGGATGCTGAACTGCTGATGCAAGTTATTAGACAGTTATATGTTCTTACTAGACAGCACTGTAGATAACCAAGGTCAAGACGCACTTGGCTACTTTTATGCTATTGATTAATCTATTTAATAATGTATTTGTATGTCTGTTAATAAATGCATGTGTTCATTTAGTTTAATGTAAATTTGGTTTAGGTCAGGGGAAACAAGGTAAATGTATTAGAAAAACGAATTATTCATTGATTAAGGAAAGTCTTCAAGGTATCTTCAAGGAAAGAAAATATTCAAGCTTGTAGCCTTGAAAATTACAGTTATGATTCAAACTCAAATAATGGAGTTGTTCAAATTGGAATAAAACATTAACTCCATAGTCTAGGCCTACAAACATGTTTTTCCTCACCAGTCAGTTATATTGTCAAAAGAAATCAACTATTTAATAGGAAAAAAAGTATTTGTAGCAAAATCAAATCAAATTGTATTGGTCACGTACAAGTGTTTAGCAGATCATTGCGAGTGTAGCGAAATACTTGTGCTTCTATCTGTGACGGTGCAATAATATCTAACAATTACACAACATATACCCAATGCACACAAATCTTGTAAAGTAATGGACACTCAAACAAACATAACACTAAAACATTACTAAAAAGCTAAACATTCAGGATATCTATTTATTTACATATTTTTATTTAGCTGGTTATGTTTAAGCCTACAGTATGAGACACAATGAGAACGTATAGGCAAAAGAAAGTGGCATAAAACTTGAAAGCGAGGATGTGGCCCTATCTGACTACAGACATCAGACACAACATTCTTCCGCAAACTATTTTTAGAAACCTGCTTATTCTTTTCTTCGCTTGGATGTCCCGGAGATCGACAGATCTGATCTACATCACATGCAGGGATTCCACCTACGTCAACGGGTACCCTTGATTCACGTCATCGGAGAGACTGGCCTTCGTTGTTCTTCGCGAGACCAGCATTTCCCATTCCATCGAATACTAAAGAGTTAACGGAACAAAGGGGAAATTAATCTAGCTAGAAAACGAGCATCAATTTGCAATAAGAAAATCGGTGAAGAAAAGCCCAATTTGTCTTAAAGACTTTGCTGTTTTGTTGTTCTACTTTAGTTTTTTTTAAATGACTCCAAAGAGAAGAGTAGACATGTAAAACACGCACAGAGGAGAGTACAGATGAACATGAACAAGCGGACCGGCCGGAGTAAAGTGACGATGAGCAGGGTTTTGTGATTGGTGGGAGTGAAGCGAAACTACCATCTAAGAAGATAGTTACAACAACACGGTGAAAAAACCTAGGCACGTTAATGAAAGTTATTTCTAAAGTTGATTTTTTATACAAAGTTATGGTTGAATAAATAGCTTATGTTAATGCAAAATATTTGCATGAATTCGCAACACAAGTACTTTAGCAATGGTGCACGTGCAAATTAACTCATTGAATCATGTCTGTTTCAAATAATAACCAGGACTTGTAATTGTTCAATTCTGTCCATTAACATTTTCAAATGATTTAATACTGGTACTGTATACACATACAGTACCAGTCAAAAATTTGGACACACTTAATCATTCAAGTTTTTTTTATTTAAAAAAAAATATTTTCCACATTGTAGAATAATAGTGGAGACATCAAAACTCTGAAATAACACATATGGAATCATGTAGTAACCTAAAAAGTGTTAAACAAATATATTTTATATTTGAAATTCTTCAAAGTAGCCACCCCTTGCCTCGATGACAGCTTTGCACACACTTGGCATTCTCTCAACCAGCTTCATGAGGTAGTCACCTGGAATGCATTTCAATTAACAAGCGTGCCTTGTTAAAAGTAAATTTGTGGAATTTCTTTCCTTCTTAATGCGTTTGAGCCAATCAGTTGTATTGTGACAACTTAGGGGTGGTATACGGGAGATCAAATCAAATTTTATTTGTCACATACGCCAAATACAACAGGTGAAATGCTTACTTACAAGCCCTTAACCAACAATGAAATTTAAGAAAATACCTAAAAAAAGTAAGAGATAAGAATAACAAATAATTAAAGATAGCCTGGGCAGCCATTTGATTAGATGTTCGGGAGTCTTATGGCTTGGGGTAGAAGCTGTTTAGAAGCCTCTTAGACCTAGACTTGGCGCTCCGGTACAGCTTGCCGTGTGGTAGCAGAGAGAACAATCTATGACTAGGGTGGCTGGAGTCTGACCATTTTTAGGGCCTTCCTCTGACACCGCTTGGTATAGAGGTCCTGGATGGCAGAAAGAGTGCCCCACAGTGATGTACTGGGCTGTAAGCACTACTCTCTGTAGTGCCTTGCGGTCAGAGGCCCAGCAGTTGCCACACCAGGCAGTGATGCAACCTGTCAGGATGCTCTCGATGGTGCAGCTGTAAAACCTTTTGAGGATCTAAGGACCCATGCCAAATCTTTTCACTCTCCTGAAGGGTTTTGTCGTGCCCTCTTCATGATTGTCTTGGTGTGCTTGGACCATGTTAGTTTTGTTGGTGATGTGGATGCCAAGGAACTTGAAGCTCTCATCCTCTTCCACTGCAGCCGCGTCAATGAGAATGGGGGCGTGCTTGGTCCTCCTTTCCCTGTAGTCCACAATCATCTCCTTTGTCTTGATCACATTGAGGGAGAGGTTGTTGTTCTTGCACCACACGGTCATGTCTCTGAGCTCCCTATAGGCTGTCATATCATTGTCTGTGATCAGGCCTACCACTGTTGTGTCATTGGCAAACTTAATGATGGTGTTGGAGTCCTGCCTGGCCCTGCAGTCATGAGTGAACAGTAGGGGACTGAGCACACACTCCTGGGGGGCCCCCGTGTAGAGGATCAGCGTGGTGAGTGTATTGTTACCTACCCTTATCACCTGGGGGCGGCCCATCAGGAAGTTCAGGATCCAGTTGCAGAGGGAAGTGTTCAGTCCCAGGGTCCTTAGCTTAGTCACTAGCTTTGAGGGCACTATGGTGTTGAACGCTGAGCTGTAGTCAATGAATAGCATTCTCACATAGGTGTTCCTTTTGTCCAGGTGTGAAAGGGCAGTGTGGAGTGCAATAGACATTGGATCATCTGTGGATCTGTTGGGGCGGTATGCAAATTGGAGTGGGTCTAGGGTTTCTGGGAAAATGGGGTTGATATGTGTCACGACCAGCCTTTCAAAGCATTTCATCGCTACAGACGTGATTTCTACGGGTCGGTAGTCATTTAGACAGGTTCTCTTAGTGTTCTTGGGCACAGGGACTATGGTGGTCTGCTTGAAAGATGTTGGTATTGCAGACTCGGACAGGTAGAGGTTGAAAATGTCAGGGAAGACACTTGCCAGTTGGTCAGCGCATGCTCGCAATACACGTCCTGGTAATCCGTCTGGCCCTGCGGCCTTGTGAATGTTGACCTGTTTAAAGGTCTTGCTCCCATCGGCTGCGGAGAGCGTGATCGCACAGTCGCCCGAAACAGCTGATGCTATCATGCATGTTTCAGTCTTATTTGCCTCGAAGCGAGCATAGAAGTTATTTAGCTCGTCTGGTAGGCTCGTGTCACTGGACAGCTCTTGGCTGTGTTTCCTTTTGTAGTCCGTAATAGTTTGCAAGTCCTGCCACATCCGACGTCCATCGGAGCCGGTGTAGTATAATTCGATCTTAGTCCTGTATTGACGCTTTGCCTGTTTGATGGTTCGTCAGAGGGCATAGCGGGATTTCTTAAAAGCTTCCGGGTTAGAGTCCCGCTCCTTGAAAGCGGCAGCTCTACCCTTTAGCTCAGTGTGGATGTCGCCTGTAATCCATGGCTTCTGTTTGTGGTATGTACGTACAGTCACTGTGGGGACGACGTCATTGATGCACTTATTGATGAAGCCGGTGACTGATGTGATGTACTCCTCAATGCCATCGGAAGAATCCCGGAACATATTCCAGTCGGTGCTAGAAAAAGAGTCCTGTAGCTTAGCATCTTCTTCATCTGAACACTTTTTCATTGATCGAGACACTGGTGCTTCTTGCTTTAGTTTTTGCTAGTAAGCTGGAAGGATATTATACATTATATTTATATAGATATAATATAAACATATGATTTAGACAGTTTTAGGATTTCCCCTGACTGGTGGCTCTATCCCCATCTCCCAGCCCAAGGTACCATATTTACAGGTGAAATTATTCTAGTTCTGTCTGTGGGAACAATTTGCAGCCTCATAAACAGTTACAAAAATAAGAAAATGTCCAGCAAGAAGCAAGGGCAAAATTAGTGTTGATAAAAATTAATGAGTGACAGTGTAATCACTAATCAGTTTCTTCAAAGTATGTCATGTGGGAGGCCTAATGAATCTTCGAAGCTTAGCTGTGATGACTGTACAGAGCTTCGGTGAAGGGAAATGTGTGTGTGTTTGCGTGGGAGTGAGGGAGACGTGGTGACTATAGAGGCAGCAGCTGCTGTAGCCTGAGAGTTGTCAGCCACTCTTCCATTTCACCCCACAGCCAAATGCAAACAATCTAGGATCACAAGTCCCTTCCTCCCGGATGAGCTTAATTCCAAGCTGGTAGTGAGGACGTAACTACGTACGTGGTGTGTGTGCTTGTGCTCAGGGCTCTTATGCCTGCTGACAAATGTAAGATGGCAGCTGGGCACTGTGGATGGATGGTGGGAGCTGAAGTGTCTGAGCCCGAGGGGCTGCAAAAAGGGCGTGTTGGGGTTCAGTCGTTGCTCAGTTTTACACTTGAAAGTGTAATCTGACCTGTTACTACATGGTGCATGTTTTTCTTATCTACTCTGGGAAAAGTCGGTGTGTGTACCTGTCATGTGTAATGATCAGCAGACACTGTGTATGTCCCAATGATCTCTCCTTACTCGCAGTGTGCGCTTGTTCACTTCCCTTCACTGATTTCAAAGGACATTTGTGGTGTAAAAACATGGTGGAAACTCCCACTCTCCCAGGCCTCCACAATTCAATGCATTTAGATTTATGGGGAGTACTGAAAGAGTGCACAATAGGGTGACCACATTTAAAATACCCAAATGCGGGACAAATGGATGACCCCCCCCCCCCTCCACCCCACCCCAAAAGAAACTCCCGCTGCACCGAAGGAGTTAATTGAAGTGAGCCTATACTCCTTTTCCTCGCGCAAAATTTGAGATACCAAATGTGTGTCTGTTTCATGAAAATCTCAGAATACTTGGCCAAGGAAACATTTCTTGTTGGACTCAGGGAATGTAAAAACAGTTAAGACGGGAGACTTTTAAAAAACAAATTGAGTGAAGTAGCAGACATATGTTTAATGAGCATGGAGAGCCTCACACGTTTGACGAAATCACATATCTTTTCAGTCTAATCACGTATATATTTAGTCTAATACGGCTATTTACTCACCTTTGTAACTCTTTTGCTTTTTGTAAGTAGTTAAATGTTCTCCAAGTTTAGCTGGAATTTAGACTGAAAGGATTTGACAAATGTGATAGGTTGAAGATATTACGTTGGTCTACGTCTCGCGTTGCGCTGCGCTGTGTAGAATATCAGATCTCAACAATGATTGGATAATTGTTTAACCTCACCAGTAACGCAACCTTATGACATAGACCTAAAACTTGTCAAAAGCGCAACGTGACTGTTAACTGAGAACTGTATCTTGACACAGGAGGTTGGTGGTACCTTAATTTTAGAGGACGGTCTCGTGGTAATGGCTGGAGCCGAATAGTGGAATGGTATCAATTACATCAAACACATGGTTTCCATGTGTTTAATGCCATTCCATTTGCTCCTTTCCAGCCATTATTATGAGCTGTCCTCCTCTCAGCAGCCTCCCCTGATGTCTCCGCCCTAACTATGACAATCCTTGTCCCATAGGCGTAAAGGCAGGCCAAAAGGTTTAGGTCCAAAATAAGCCCATTTTGTCGAGAGTGAAACCTCTAGCTTCGCCTCTTCCTCTCTGCTGCAAAATATACAGGTTAGAATGTCTGACTGCAATACGGGACAAATAAACTTTTTGGAATATTAGTGGTATTTGAATGTGTTGATAAAATGCCAGACATGATTGTTTGGTTGCGGGACAAAGGGACAAAATGCGGGTCTCTCCTGCACAATCCGGGACATGTGGTCACCCTATTGCACACTTCAGGAGAAAGGAGATATTAATGGGACACACCTCTACCTTCCTGGACCAGAGGAGTTCCATCTGCTATATTCAACCATAGAAGTAGAATTACTAGATTGGGAATTCCCATTCACGTCAATGTCCTGAGATGGGAAATTATATTTCAATTCAACTACAGGGGAGCAGTATAGACAGTTTAACCAGCCACACACAGGGTGTTTTGTTATCATTGATTTGCAGCTTACATGTCAGAGTTTTTTCTGGAGTCAAATCTACAGGGACATTGGGTCTAGGTCTCATGTCTAACACCAAGCTCTAAGTATAGAATATGAAGCTATATTGTACCCTGAGAGACTGGAAGAGTACTCACTATAGGATATCATATATCTTTCCACCGTGTCGATAGCCTCTATTACACTGAGACGTTAGTTAGGTTAGACTACTGCTGGGGCTTTCCACCCCTCCCACTGTCTACCCAGGTGGTTGGTGAAAACAACAGTTTCTCTCCCCAGGTTTCCCGGCTATGGTGCACCAGTTGAGTCAATATTGACCCTACAGTATAGTGTGTTTTACTGTACATACTGTATGGTGGGATTGGGAGGGAGTCAAAGTCAAGGGAGGAATTTAGAGATTTGAATCATGTCTTTCATTGCACTGAAGTGTCCCCTGGCCTGTCTGCCCTGAGACTGGAAAGAGAGCAGAGTGCAGACACTTTCAGCAAGACTACAGTAGTAAAACTGGACCTATTGTATAAGTTACGGTTGTTCTCTGATATTCTTAGCAACATTACCGCCTTCATACACTGTAAAAAATGTCTTTGGATCAACCAAAAACAATGATTTCAAGTGGTTTCAAATAGTACATTTGTTGAAACCAAACACAGGATTCAATGCCAACTGTTTTATTTGATTATTACCAAACCTGTATTTCCAGTTGGTGCAACCTATTTCTTTCAACACTATTTATTTTCCTTCTTTGGTTACATCTAATGAATAACAAATACAAACTAATATTTCCTGTAAATACAAACAATTTTATCTTGCTCCAAGTTGAGTTTTCACTTTGGAACATTATATCCAAATGACTTCAATTGTGTTACAAGCAAGTAGATCAATTACAATATATACACAAAAGTATGTGGACATCCCTTCAAATTGGCGGATTCAGCTATTTCAGCCACACCCGTTGCTGACAGGTGTATAAAATCGAGCACACTGCCATGAAATCTCCATATTTTTAATTACATTTTTTAAAATGATTATTTAACCTTTATTTAACGAGGCAAGTCAGTTTAGAAAAAAATCTTATTTACAATGACGGTGGGTTAACTACCTTGTCAGCTTGGGGATTTGATCTAGCAAACTTTCAGTTACTGGCCCAATGCTCTAACCACTAGGCTACCTGCCACCCCGCTCCATAGACAAACATTGGGAGAAGAATTGCCTTACTGAAGAGCTCAGTGACTATCAAAGTGACACCGTCACAGGATGCCACCTTTCCAACAAGCCAGTTCTGCAATTTTCTGCCCTGCTAGTACTGCCCCGGTAAACTGTAAGTGCTGTTATTGTGAAGTGGAAACATCTAGGAGCAACAACGGAGTGGTAGAGATGCTCTTAATGATCGGCTATGAAAAGCCAACTGAAATTTACTCCTGAGGTCCTGACTTGCTGCACCTTCGACAACTACTGTGATAATTATTATTTGACCATGCTGGTCATTTATGAACATTTGAACATCGTGGCCATGTTCTGTTATAATCTCCACCCGGCACAGCCAGAAGAGGACTGGCCACACCTTATAGCCTGGTTCCTCTCTAGGTTTCCTCCTAGGTTTTGGCCTTTCTAGGGAGTTTTTCCTAGCCACCGTGCTTCCACACCTGCATTGCTTGCTGTTTGGGGTTTTAGAGTGGGTTTCTGTACAGCACTTTGAGATATCAGCTGATGTACGAAGGGCTATATAAATACATTTGATTTGATTCAAATAAATTTGATTTAAATACATTTTATGTGATAAATAGGCCATGGTGGCGAAGTAATTACAATATAGCTATTAAACATTGGAATGGTAGGGTGTGCAGAAGATGAATGTGCAAGTAGAGATACTCGGGTGCAAAGGAGCAAGTAATATAAATAAATACAGTATGGGGATGAGGTAGATTGGATTGGCTATTTACAGATAAGATATGTACAGGTGTAGTGATCTGTGAGCTGCTCTGACAGCTGGTGCTTAAAGCTAGTGAGGGAGGTAAGAGTCTCCAGCTTCAGAGATTTTTGCAGTTCGTTCCAGTCACTGGCAGCAGAGAACTGGAAGGAGAGGGGGCCAAAGGAAGAATTGGCTTGAGATATTCCTGCTGGAGTGCGTGCTACAGGTGGGTGCTGCTATGGTGACCAATGAGCTGAGATAAGGCAGGGCTTTACCTAGCAGAGACTTGTAGATGACCTGGAGCCAGTGGGTTTGGCGACGAGTATGAAGCAAGGGCCAGCCAACGAGAGCATACAGGTCGCATAGGTGGGTAGTATATGGGGCTTTGGTGACAAAACGGATGGCACTATGATAGATTGCATCAACTTTGTTGAGTAGAGTGTTTGAGGCTATTTTGTAAATGACATTGCTGAAATCGAGGATCGGTAGGATGGTCAGTTTTACGAGGGTATGTTTGGCAGCATGAGTGAAGGATGCTTTGTTGTGAAATAGGAAGCCGATTCTAGATTTTATTTTGGATTGGAGATGTTTAATGTGAGTCTGGAAGGAGAGTTTACAGTCTAACCAGACATCTAGGTATTTGTAGTTGTCCACATATTCAGAGTAGTGATGCTGGACAGGTGGGCAGGTGCGGGCAGCGAACCGTTGAAGAGCATGCATTTAGTTTTACTTGCATTTAAGAGCAGTTGGAGGCCACGGAAGGAGAGTTGTATGGCATTGAAGCTCATCTGGAGGTTAGCTAACACAGTGTCCAAAGAAGGGCCAGAGGTATACAGAATGGTGTCGTCTGCGTAGAGGTGGATCAAAGAATCACCAGCAGCGAGAGCGACATCATTGATGTATACAGAGAGGAAAGTCGGCCCGAGAATTGAACCCTGTGGCACCCCCATAGAGACTGCCAGAGGTCCAGACAACAGGCCCTCCGATTTGACACACTGAACTCTATCGGAGAAGCAGTTGGTGAACCAAGCGAGGCAATCATTTGAGAAACCAAGGTTGTTGAGTCTGCCAATTAGAATGTTGTGATTGACAGAGTCAGGTCAATGAATACGGCTGCACTGTAATGTCTCCTATCGATGGCGGTTATGATATCGTTTAGGACCTTGAGCGTGGCTGAGGTGCACCCATGACCAGCTCTGAAACCAGATTGCATAGCGTTGAAGGTACGGTGAGATTTGAAATGTTCGGTAATCTGTTTGTTAACTTAGATAGGCAGGGTAGAATAGATATAGGTCTGTAGCAGTTTGGGTCTAGAGTGTCTCCCCCTTTGAAGAAGGGGTTGACCGCGGCAGCTTTCCAATCTATGGGAATCTCAGACGATATGAAAAAGAGGTTCAACAGGCTGGTAATAGGGGTTGCAACAATTTCGGCAGATAATTTTAGAAAGAGAGAGTCCAGATTGTCTAGCCCGGCTGATTTGTAGGGGTCCAGATTTTGCGGCTCTATCAGAACATCAGCTATCTGGATTTGGGTGAAGGAGAAGTGGGGGAGGTTAGGGCGAGTTGCTGTGGAGACCGCAGGACTGTTGACCGGGGTAGGGGTAGCCAGGTGGAAAGCATGGCCAGCGGTAGAAAAATGCTTATTGATATTCTCAATTATTGTGGATTTATCGGTAGTGACAGTGTTTCCTAGCCTCAGTACAGAGGGCATCTCCCTACAGGTGCTCTTATTATCCATGGACTTTACAGTTTCCCAGAACTTTTTTGAGTTTGTACTGCAGGATGCAAATTTCTGTTTGAAAAAGCTAGCCTTAGCTTCCCTCACTGCCTGTGTATATTGGTTCCTAACTTCCCTGAAAAGTTGCATATCGCGGGGGCTATTCGATGCTAATGCAGAACACCACAGGATGTTTTTGTGCTGGTCAATGGAAGACAGGTCTGGAGTGAACCAAGGGCTATATCTATTCCTGGTTCTAAATTTTTTGAATGGAGCATGCTTATTTAAAAATTATTTTAAGAATAACTTTTAAACAATAACCAGGGATCCTCTACTGACGGGAGGAGGTCAATGTCATTCCAGGATACCCCGGCCAGGTCGAATAGAAGGTCTGTTCGCTAAAGTGTTTTAGGGAGCGTTTGACAGTGATGAGGGTTGGTTGTTTGACTGCAGACCCATTACAGATGCAGGCAATGAGGCAGTGATCGCTGAGATCTTGGTTGAAAGCAGCAGGGGTGTATTTGGAGGGCGAGTTAGTTAGGATGATATCTATGAGGGTGCCCGTGTTTAAAAAATTGGGGTTGTACCAGGTAGGTTCATTGAAAATTTGTGTGAGATTGAGGGCATCAAGCTTAGATTGTAGGATGGCCGGGATGTTAAGCATGTCCAAGTTTAGGTTACCTACCAGAACGAGCTCAGAAGATAGATGGGGCAATCAATTCACATATGGTGCCCAGGGCACAGCTGGGGGTAGAAGGTGGTCTATAGCAAGCGGCAACGGTGAGAGACTTGTGTCTGGAAAGGTGCATTTTTAGAAGTAGAAGCTCGATTTGTTTTTTACAGACCTGGATAGTAAAGACATAACTTTGCCGGCTCTCTGCAGTAGATTGCAACACCGCCCCCTTTGGCAGTTCTATCTTGGCGGAAAATATTATAGTTAGGGATGGAAATTTCAGGGGTTTTGGTGATTTTCCTAGGCCAGGATTCAGACACAGCTCAGATATCCGGATTGGCAGAATGTGCTAAAGCAGTGAATAAAGCAAACTTAGGGAGTAGGCTTCTAATGTTAACATGCATGAAACCAAGGCTTTTATGGTTACAGAAGTCAACAAATGAGAGCACCTGGGGAGTAGGAGTGGAGCTCGGCACTGCATGTCCTGGATTAACCTCTACATCACCAGAGGAACAGAGGAGAAGTAGGATAAGGGTACGGCTAAAGGCTATAAGAACTGGCCGTCAAGCACATTCGGAACAGAGAGTTAAAGGAGCAGGTTTCTGGGCACGATAGCATAGATTCAAGGCATAATGTACAGACAAAGGTATGGTAGGAAGAGAGTACATTGGAGGTAAACCTAGGCATTGAGTAATGATGAGAGAGATATAGTCTCTAGAGACGTTTAAACCAGGTGATGTCATCGCATATGTGGGAGGTGGAACAACATGGTTGGTTAAGGCATATTGAGCAGGGCTAGCGGCTCTACAGTGAAATAAGACAGTAATCACTAACCAGGACAGTAATGGACAAGGCATATTGATATTAGGGAGAGGCATGCGCAACCAAGTGAATTGTATGGGTCCAGTGAGTGGTTGGGTTGGCTGGGGACACGGCGATTCAGACAAAAGCAGGCCAGGGCTAGCAAACTAGCAGTTAGCAGGCCGGGGCTAGCAAGTTAGCAGAAGTGCCTTAGAGGGATCTTGCGATGGGGGAAAGTCTGTTTTTGCCTGCTCGTGCGGTTACGTCAGTCGATAGACCAGTCGTGGAATTAGTAGGGTTCCAAGTAGCAAAGGGGTCCAAGTCCAATTGTCAAAATTGGTATAGTGGTCCAAGAAACTGCTAGATAGCTAGCAGCAAAGGGTATATAACAAAGTATTGAGAAAAACTTTTGTTATTGACCAAATACTTATTTTACACCATAATATGTAAATAAATTCATTAACAATCCTACAATGTGATTTTCTGGATTTTTTTTCCCTCATTTTGTCTGTCATAGTTGAAGTGTACCTATGATGAAAATTACAGGCCTCTCTCATCTTTTTAATTGGTGGCTGACTAAATACTTTTTTGCCCCACTGTATATGTTTCTGTGGAAACTTCCCCTAGAGCAGCGTTTCCCAAACTCGGGGGGGGGGGAGGGTTTTGTTATTTTCTATCAATTTGTGTCAATTAAGAACTAGACCAGGGAAGTTTCTGACTAATCAGTTACCTTAATTTATCAATTAAGTACAAGGGAGGAACAAAAACCCGCAGGTGGTCGGCCCTCCAGGAATTGAGCTGGGTATTCAGTTCCTAAATTCCGAGAATTTACCTTTCGAGAATATGCCAACACCTTTAACTGTCATCATACTGTTTTTTATATAGGAATAGACCTGTCTGATCTTGTTGGCATAAAACTTGACGTAGCCACGTGCAGATTTTTCCCGCTTGTTGCGCTTCAAGCAGGGCTCAGCTTTTTTTCTTGGCACACACACACTCCACATACCAACACACCCACGCATAATACCGTTTCTCAAGCTGCACCTACTCTGCACCCTTTTCCCTGAAGTATGCACTTGTGCACTCCCCATTGGTGTGAACTGTTACACCAATCCTATGCTTTTAAATCTATGCAGGGAAGTGCACAAGTGCACGTTGGGGAAAAGGGCAGCGATTTGGAACACAGGCTTTGTAGACTGTTAGGCTATAGGCTATGGTAATTATATAGGCCAAATCATTCATAAAAAGGCTTTAAATATTACAATATGTAACATCATTAATGTCTTATGTCATTAATTAGCTTTACCCTTTACATTACAGTGCCATTATTACTGTGTAATTATTAATGTAAGTACAGTTTAAAAAGTATTGTAAGTACTCATTGTTGTTACATTGTACTTAGAAGATAGGCCTACTGCTAGACCTTATTGGGTTAGGCCTAACTGAGCAATTGTGTTTATAAACTCCTTATATGTATGTTCCTGTTTGCAAATGATTTGTTAGACTATACATACTAGCATATATATATATATATATAGGCTACATCGTGTACAATTTGAATAGCCTATAGTTTAAATAGACAAACAAAACATCCCAGCATTTAGGCTTTACAAACGTCTTCCTTGAGATGACAAACCAATAATTATTATTATTTCTGGCACTCATTTGTCAGTTATCAATTTTAAATTCCTTTTTAGCAATACAATGTCATCATCAGACGTTTATTTTTAGCCTATACCAGGCGGTAATAGCACCACGTATGTAAAAAGGTCTAAATTTAGATCAGACAACTCCGCAGGCGCTTGCGTCAATGGAATCCCGAGCGTGCGTCAGAGTGATGAGGACGCCTGTGTGAGAACGATGCCATTGGCTCCTGACCCGGAAAAGTCACCGCCCCGTTTGCCTTTTATGGGAAAAGACACGCCTAGAGCCGGGACTACCTGACGTAACGGCAAAATACAAGTGACTGTATATATTGCGCTGTGCCTCAAGTCTGAAGATTTCATTCCCTTTCAGAATTGTAAACAGCAGTTGTAACACACTTAATGTTTATCCATCACTCGGAATAAATGAGACGTTGGCTAAGGAATTGAGGATTTATACAGCAGGTTAGTAAAAGGTATTTCTTATATTTTGCATGCATGCTTAGTGCGCTTCACTGTTTTTTATGGATCCGATTGGCAGGGATGCCTTTTTATTCTTTGAAAACTTTATCCCACTAAAATGCTTGCTTAATGTAATTATTTGTTGCATTTTAGCCTACTTACAATTGCTGTATTTTTGTTTTCTTGGTAATTAAAAATTTTATATTTTCTAATGGCATACCGCAAATGCAATGTATAGATGCTACGTTCCCATTCGAGTAGGCTACAGCTGCTGAAACTGTTAATCAAATAATAAGTAAATAACATGTCAGACCAAATGCTAGATGTCGTGGATATCGTTGTAGACTTGACTGCATTCAACATTGAGCGCTGTCACACTTGTGACTTGCGTATGTGTTGGTCAGTGTTGTGACCAGCCGCAAACTCCCTGTTATAGGGCTATTATATAGGTCCTTTTATATGGAGGCAATAGGGGTGTATTGATGGTCTTGAAATAGCCCAAGTGTTGTTTGCTGTGTAGCCTTTATGATTACATCATTTCGAGGCTTGAAATATTGAAAGGAAATAGTTGAGCATGTGAGTGGTTGGATATTTCTAGTTTTGTATGATTTGCTCTTCATGGTCAGTTATTTGAAACTTAATCCATCTGTATTATTTTAAATAAATAGGTTTATGCGTCACATTGCTACCAATTTATGCTACTATTATGAAAGGCTGACAGGTGGCGATATGGCCAGTCGTTTTACTGTGTTCAAGAGGCGGTGGCAATATCGGATGTCTCATTGTTGTATCCCTCTTGTCTTCAGTTTATCAGACGATGCACACATATCCTTTGCATGCATGTTCCACACAGAGTTCAGAAGTTAACTTGTGACCTTTTGATGTTGGTACCCTTTTCATAGGTCAACGATGTTTCTTACTTTAGTTTGTGTGCAACAGGTGTATAGTTCTCACCAAAGCACATGCTAAGAGAAAACAGTCACAGCTTAGGGGCAGAAGAGCCTACACCCAGACATGTTGTTGACGATGATATAACAAGGAAAAAGCAGTGTCTTCCATTTCAGGGATTGCACATAAATGAAAGTGTTTAGGATAATTGTTTATTTTACATGGTGTCTAGTCATGCAAGGATGTCTTGAGATAATCAAAGCTTTGACTGATTGACCAAAAGCCTTCATTGTGGTTTAACTGACATTGAATTAAGACAATAGTTAAGAGATTAATTGGATCAGATGATTATAGCTACAGTTCCGTGAGATAACACCTCATGGAGAAAAGTCCACCAGATCCAATATTGATCTGATATCGACAGTTCCGAGGTAGACATGAAACGCACACATGTCCAGCTGCTAAATACACCCTAGCACCCCCCTCCCCTCAAAGCCCTCTGCTCTGCCTGCCCTGTCACCTTCCTCTCTTCAGCTGGCATTTAGCCCACCCTGAAATCCAATCCCCTGGACTCCTTAGTACTGTCAGTCCTTGGGGAGGAGGGTTGCCCTGTTCATAATCGTAGCATTGAAAGCCAGTAACGCAATATCCTCCAGCAAGACGATCTCCCCATCATCCGGACAACTGGTTTTCCAGGCTTTCTCAGAATCACCAAAGGGGTACCAACAGGCCTAAAGATGTGTCAGTGTGAGGAAGGGGGATAGAAGTGTTTCTGTATGGGATGATGTCGAGGTGCACTGTTGGAGAGGTGTTAAAAAAGGGATTCCTAAGACCGGTTAAGTTTCTTCAGTGTTGTTGACTTGTTTATGGTTATTGCACCTGGTTTGACTGGGGTGATGGTGAGCTTGGAGTGTACGGCAGGTTGGCCTACATGACTCAACATTACTGGCACCATTTCAATTATTTGAATGGTGAATGTCTTTGAAATATTTTTATTAAATATTGTTTTCAATTCTTTTTTAGCGATGCCCTGTGTTCAAACTCAGTATGGAACTGTGCCCTACGACAACAACTACTACAGCTCTGAGTTCCTGAACCCTGAACTCAGTGCTAAGCTGACCATGGACATTGGTGCCGAGCAGGACCAGCTCACCGCCTCCTCCCTCCCCAGCATCAACACCCTGGTGGGCAGCGGCTATGTGGGCGAGTTTGACACCTACTCCTGCCAGATCACCACCTCCACCGCCCCCTCCGGCCACTCAGCCGGCAGCACCTCCAGCCCTCAGGCTCAGCACTCAGCCTTTAAACTGGACGACATCCAGGTATATAGCTGCTACCCGGGCTCCTTCGCCCTCAGCTACCTCGACGAGACGTTGTCCTCCTGTGGCTCCGATTATTATGGCAGCCCTGCATCAGCCGCCCCCTCCCCACCCACCCCGGGCTTCCAGAGCCAGCCTGGCCCAGTCTGGGACTCACCCTTCAGCCCCTACTCCCCAGACCCTGGGTGCTGGGTGACCGATAAGTCAAGCCTGGCTCAGCAACCCTCCTTCTTCACCTTCATCCCCACCACAGAGCAGCACTCCCCCCTGGGGCAGCACCAGGGCCCCCAACAGGGTGAGGAGGACCCTTTTTTTCAGCCCTCCCAGAGGCATGCCTCCCAGCTCCATTATGCCCCCTTGTCCCTAGACCAGAGGTCCATGGACAGCCCCGGGCTCATGGAAAGGCACATGTTGTCCCCTAAGACCGGCAGCCCCGGTGCCAACGAGGGTCGCTGTGCAGTGTGTGGGGACAATGCCTCCTGTCAGCACTACGGGGTCCGCACCTGTGAGGGCTGCAAGGGCTTCTTTAAGGTAGGATGCTTCACAGTAGTTATATTATTATTATTTTATGATTTTTATGATTCATTTACACATAATAACATCTTTAATATTCATACATTTACTTGGTTCCAGTTTCAGTATAAGTGCTCACTATTAAGAAACTGATTATAAAAGAAAAAGGGGAACTTTGACAAATGCGCAGGAAAATAATCACACTGTTCTTTGTTATTGCAGCGAACTGTACAGAAGAATGCTAAATATGTGTGCCTAGCCAACAAAGACTGTCCAGTAGACAAGCGGCGAAGGAACCGCTGCCAATTCTGCCGTTTCCAGAAGTGCCTGGGGGTGGGAATGGTGAAGGAAGGTAATGCCATGTCACACTCCCTTAAAGCCTTCAGTGTCTAGTATATGTGACGTGAAAACCAAGTTGCAATGACAATCATGTGAAACCCAAGCTAAGAATGAAAGCCATGCGAAACTGAAGCTTTTTTATTTGATTTAACCTTTATTTAACTAGGCAAGTTTACTGTGCCCAGTCGTATAAAAATATCAACTGAAATGGATATAGCCGTTATTCAGTGAAACGGAGGCTTGCGGTGACAGTCACATGAGAATCTCAGACAGGTACAGTCAGTGAGAGTATTATTTTTTTCTCTCACTTACAGTCGTCCGCACAGACAGCCTGAAAGGTCGCAGGGGTCGTCTGCCCTCTAAATCCAAGACAGTGCAAGAGTCAGTGTCCACCACCCCACCCGTCAACATCATCGCCTCTCTTGTCAGGGCTCACATAGACTCCAACCCCGCCATCGGAAAGCTGGACTACTCCAAGGTAGGACCTCCAGACATGTGACTCATGGAACATCATATTATTAGTTGTCTGAATCTCTCTCAGAATTTAGCCAGTTGCTGCTGTTAAAGTTAAGCTTCTCGCTATAATATAGTTATGCAATTAAGCTTCTTTGATGGCAGT
The DNA here is from genome assembly GCF_036934945.1 of Oncorhynchus masou masou. NCBI lineage: Eukaryota > Metazoa > Chordata > Actinopteri > Salmoniformes > Salmonidae > Oncorhynchus > Oncorhynchus masou. Next base: position 53,187,401 of record NC_088216.1, on the reverse strand, counting down.
GATCTCGATCCCATTTCACACTACATGTTGTGAAGAGAAGGACATCAGAGGCAGTGAGTCATCCCTTTCTTTCTTCTATCCACTCCTCAGTACCAGGAGACGGTGGCCAGCCTATCAGAGAAAGAGGATGCCAATGACATCCAGCAGTTCTACGACCTGCTGACAGGCACCATGGATGTGATTCGGAAATGGGCCGAGACCATCCCAGAATTCGTCGCCTTCTGCCCAGAAGACCAGGAGCTGCTCTTGGAATCTGCTTTCGTGGAACTCTTTATTCTCCGGCTAGCATACAGGTATAATTACCACTGTAACCATTGTCTGCATCCCAAATGGCACCTTATTCCCTATGGGCCCTGGTCAAAAGTATTGCAGTAAATAGGGAATAGTGCCATTTGGGATGCATACATTTACTCTGTAAAAAAACACAAAGGTGTGCCCAATGTTTCTACAATATATGTTAAGACTGTTCTGTGTCTAGGTCTAGTCCTGAGAAGGACAAGCTGATCTTCTGCAACGGCGTGGTACTTCACCGTATGCAGTGTGTGCGAGGCTTTGGCGACTGGATCGACTCCATCATGGACTTCTCCCAGAGCCTCCACCGCATGAACTTGGACGTGTCCTCATTCGCCTGCCTTGCAGCACTGGTCATCATCACAGGTGAGACACACAAACACACACACACACATTTTTAGTGAGCCACTTATTTGTTCCACTAGGAGCTGAAAGGAATAACTCTTAAGTGTACAGTGCCTTCAGAAATTATTCACACCCCTTGACATAAAATAGATTACATTTAGATTGTGTGTCACTGGCCTACACAGACATAACCCATACGGTCAAAGTGTAATTATGTTTTTAGAAGTTATTACAAGTTAATGAAAAATTAAAAGGCTGAAATGTCTTAAAACCTCTTTGAGTTAGGGGGCCGTATTTTCACGTCCGGATGAAAAGAATGCCCAAAGTAAACTGCCTGTTACTCAGGCCCAGAAGCTAGGTTATGCAATACATGGTAGTATTGGATAGAAAACACTCTAAAGTTTCTAAAACTGTTAAAATAATTTCTGTGAGTATAACAGAACTGATTTGGCAGGCGAAACCCCGAGCACAATCCATCCAGGGAAACATTTATTTTGAGGTCATTGTGTTTTCCAATGCTTTTCTATGGGAAACTTGATTTATTAGGGCCCATATTGTAGTTCCTATGGCTTACACTAGATGTCAACAGTCTTTAGAAATTGTTCAATGTTTTTCTTTTGAAAAATGAAGAAGTCGTCTTATTCTTTCTATGCATCACTCAGGTGGACTCTAGTCTTTTGGTGCACGTGAACAGGAGCGCGCGCTCCTCTTTGTTTTTCTCCGGTATTGAAAACAGTTTTTTCTGTCTTAAATTTGATCGATTATTTACATTTTAGTGTACCTGAGGTTGGATTAGATGTTTGGACCAAGTTTATAGGGAATTTATTAGATATTTAGTCATGTTGGGCGAGTTGGAACCGGTGTATTTCTGAATCAAACGAGCCAAATAAATTTTGTGGATATAAAGAAGGAATTTATCGAACAAAATGACCATTCATTGTGTCACTGAGACATTTGGGATTGCAAAAAGATGAAGATCTTCAAAGGTAAGGCATTTATTATATCGCTATTTCTTACTTTCCTGCCTGGTTGAAAAATGGTTATGTTGTTGTATGTGGGGAGCTGTCCTCAGATAATCGCATGGTGTGCTTTTGCCGTAAAGCCTTTTTGAAATCTGACACAGCGGCTGGATTAACAAGAAGTTAAGCTTTATTTTGATGTATTACACTTGTGATTTCATGAATGTTGAATATTTATATTTCTGTAGTTTGAATTTGGAGCTCTGCAATTTCACCGGATGTTGTCAAATCTATCCTGTTAACGGGACTTGATCCGTAAGAAGTTAATAATAACTATTCAATAACTATTCAACCCCTTTGTTATGGCAAACCTAAATAAGTTCAGGAGTAAACATTTGCATAACAAGTCACATAATAAGTTGCATGGATTCACTCTGTGTGCAATAATAGTGTTTAACATGATGTTTTACTACCTCATCTCTCTACTCCACACATACACTTATCTGTAAGGTCCCTCAGTCGAGCAGTGAATTTCAAATACAGATTCATCCGCAAAGACCAGGGAGGTTTTCCAATGCCTCCAAAGAAGGGCACCTATTGGGTAAAATGGATAAATGAGTCCAAAAAATTATAATACAGACATTGATTATCCATTTGTGCAGGGTGAAGTTATTAATTACACTTTGGATGGTGTGTCAATACACCCAGTCACTACAAACATCCTTCCTAACTCAATTGCCGAAGAGGAAGGAAACTGTTTTTTTATTTTATTTTACCCCCTATTTCTCTGCAACTCCCCAACAGTCTCGGGAGGCGAAGGTTGAGTCATGCGTCCTCTGAAACATGACCCACCAAACCGTTGTTCTTAACAGCCGCCCACTTAACCCGGAAGCCAATCGCACCAATGTGTTGGAGGAAACACCGTTCAATTGATGACCGGGCGTTCAGCCTGCAGGTGCCTGGCCCGCCACAAGGAGTCACTAGAGTGTAATGAGCCAATTAAAGCCCCCCCCAGCCAAACCTTCCCCTAACCTGGACGACGCTTGGCCAATTGTGTGCCGCCCTATGGGATTCCCGATCATGGCCAGTTGTGATACAGCCCAGGATCGAACCCGGGTCTGTAGGGACGCCTCTAGCACTGCGATGCAGTGCCTTAGACCGCTGCACCACTTGGGAGGCCCACCGCTCAGGGATTTAACCATGAGGCCAATTGTGACTTTAAAACCGTTACAGTTTAATGGCTGTGATAGGAGAAAACTGAGAATGGATCAACAACATTGTAGTAACTCCACAATACTAACCTAACTGACATTGAAAAGAAGGAAGCCTGTACATAAATAAAATATTCCAAAACATGCATCCTGATTGCAACAAGGCACTAAAGTAATACTGCAAAACAAATGAGGCAAAGCAATTAACTTTTTGTCCTGAATACAAAGTGTTATGTTTGGGGCAATTCCAAAACAACACATTGCAGAGTACCACTCTCTATATTTTCAAGCATAGTGGTGGCTGTGTCATGTTATGTGTATGCTTATAATCGTTAAGGACTCTGGAGTATTTCAGGATAAAAAAATCAATGGAATAGAGCTAAGCACAGGAGAAGAAAAACTGGTTCAGTCTGCTTTCCACCAGACACTGGGAGATGAATTCATCTTTCAGCAGGACAATAACCTAAAACACAAGGCCAAATCTACACTGGAGTTGCTTACCAAAAAGACAGTGAATGTTCCTGAGCTGCCGAGTTACAGCTTCGTCTTAAATCTAATTGAAAATCTATGGCAAGACCTAAAAATGGTTGTCTAGCAATGATCAGCAACCAACCTTGAATAATTTTGAAAAGAACATGAGCAAATGTTGCGCACTCCAGGTGTGGAAGGCTCTTAGAGACTTACCCAGAAAGACTCACAACTGTAATCGCCGCTAAAGGTGCTTCTACAAAGTATTGACTCAGGGGTGTGAATATATATGTAAATTAGATATTTCTGTATTTCATTTTAAATAAAGATGTTTTCTCTTTGTCATTATGGGGTATTGTTTGTAGATGGGTGAGAAATAAAATCAATTTAATACATTTTGAATACAGGCTGTAACACAACAAAATGTGGACTAAGTCAAGGGGTATTAATATTTTCTGAAGGCACTGTAGTTCTAACACTGAAACAAGCATAACATATGCATGTGATATAGGCTATAGCCAAATCAAAATCAAATGAATCAAAGTTTAATGCTCACATGCACAGCAGTTGTAAATGGTACAGTGAAATGCCCATTCACGTTTCTCATCAAAATGTTTCTCCTTATGGTTTCTCCTCAGATCGCCATGGCCTTAAAGAGCCCAAACGGGTGGAGGAGTTCCAGAACTGCCTCATCACCTGTCTGAGGGACCATGTGACCAGCAGTGGCTCCGATGCGGGGAGGCCCCAGCCCAACTTCCTGTCCCGACTACTGGGGAAGCTCCCTGAGCTGCGCACCCTCTGCACCCAGGGCCTGCAGCGCATCTTCTACCTGAAGCTGGAGGACCTGGTTCCCCCACCGCCCATCGTAGACAAAATCTTCATGGATACCTTACCTTTCTGAAAGGACAGATAAAAAGATGAAGAGGAGTGATTAAGTGTTGATGTGAGGGGACACAAATACGATAAATCTGAGGAGGTGAATAGGGGGCCGTTGTCCGAGTCCATTACATTTGGGACTTCTGAGTGTTGAATATGGATAGGAGGCACCCCCCCTCTCCACTGAAGTGGCGTGGACTTGCCCCTTTCCAGTGCACTGACTTAATGACAAGTGTCTGATTCTGCCTGTATTTTTCTCACGTTTCGTTTTAAAAACAAAGACCTGTGGGTGGCAGAATTGGATGTCTATTTTCCTATCTGTGGAATTCTCATGGACATCATCCAACAAGAGAGAAGAAGACACGAGTGGACATTTCAAGTTTTTGGTCTCTTTTGTAAGTGTGAGTTTGTGGAGTGGCTTTATCGCTATGCAAAATGTTTACGTTTGTTTCTTTGTGGGTTGCAAAATATTGGGAGACAGTTGGTGTGAATGTACAGCTCTGAGGGAAATAAACTGCATATGTTCACACCTGAACACCCACTTAAACCCAAGTTCTCAAAAGTCCTATGGAGTCTTCATATCCCAATAGATTTAATTTAGCAGGTGTTCAAAGTTGACGCGTCGGGAGACAAACAGAGTCAAACACTGGGGTCTCCAGTTCACAAGCCTTTCTTAACGACAACTGTTAGGTCCTACATTTCAAAAGTGAATATTTCATTAAAACTGTTATAATAGCCATTTGTAGTCCTGATACCACACCTTGACAAGGTATTGGACCAAAGGGAAATGTTCCATCTGTCTCTCTGTGGTGATAGCTAGCTATTGTTGTGACATTTACAGCTCATCAACCCTAAAGCCTTAATGTATCTAAAAAGGTGCCACCATTTTTACTCACACCACACTGCAACATTTCTTGTGGGTTTTAATGGCAGGAGAATCATATTACTGAAACAAAACAATTATTTTCCTTAACTCTAATGTTATTTTAATTTTATTTTGCCTTTATTTAACGAGGCAAGTCAGTTAAGAACAAATTCTTATTTTCAATGACGGCCTAGAAACAGTGGGTTAACTGCCTGTTCAGGGGCAGAATGACAGATTTGTACCTAGCCATAGCCATGAGTCCTTAAAAAGAGAAACATGCCAGCAGATTTAATGTTTGAAAAGTGCCTTTAAAAAAAGTTTCAAATCATTAAATACTGACGAACTCCTGCGTATTTAGGTTTTCATTCCAACCATCTCACTGCTATAAAGTCTGTAAATCTAAAACATTCAAACAGACTTGGTGAAGTACGATTGACTGAAATGAAAATGTGCATACCAAGAGATACTTGAAAACAGAGGTTAGGAATCCCATGCTTTGGAATAGCCTAATAGTCCAGGGATAAAAATCATAAATACATTTATTTTTATGAATGAATGATTATAGCATAGTATAATTTCACAGTATAGCTGTAACATGGATCCACTCAAACATGTGACTCTATAGCTTTCTATCCTTAACTATGTGTGTATATAAACCTCTGCTACTGCAAATGTTGCCTTACACACGCTCCTTCAGGAGGAGTGTGTACAGTTTTATTATATGTTGTTTTTATTTTGTTCTTGAAATGAACTTCAAGTGATTTCTTAAGTCATTACATGGTGAAATGTGACAAAACCACGAGCAGCTAAGAGCACTTCAGCGTTCTAACACAGTATACAGATGTATAAAAATGTTTCCTGCTTCTTTTTCTGTGTGTATACTTATAACATAAATACTTTATATTTGTGAGTTTTCGTAATGTGGTAGATATATATATATATATATATATATATATACACACACACACAGAGGAAGAAAACGTTTAATATTACATTTAATATTAAAATACAATTTCAAAATACAACATTTGTTGCCATTTTTCTTAAATGTCATATTATTTCACAGACATCATTTTTACTACACACATCATCATAAAAGTAACACCAGATTATGAGTTATCTGGTATCTCCAAAGAAATACGTGGTTTCACTGCTTAAGATAATGATAAAACCACAGGCAGCCCGGTGGTACCTTAACTGGTGAGGACGGGCTCAACAATAAATGGAATGGTAACGAACACATCAAACACATTTCAACCATTATTATGAGCTGTCCTCTCCTCAGCAGCCTCCTGTGGATAAAACTCTTTCCTCTAGTTTAGAGGCTGTCTGCAGCCGAAGTTGTACACCATTGGTTTGATTTTCATGACATCATAACCGGGAGCCGTTCCTTCCTTTCAGTAAAACCACTTGCTTAGTTTCTAGATAAGTTTGATAGAAAGGGAACTGTCATGCTCTGTGCCACACAGGGGCACATGACGTCATAACTGTGTGGGTGTCTGTATCTTTTCCATAGTGTTGTCTAGGCATATTATATGATGTACTCAAAGTAGCTGATACTAACACCTTACAATATGAATTTTGGTTGTTCCCCTTTGAGTTTCTTTGTTATTGGGCTGTATAAACCACACAATGTATTACTGTACATAGTATGGCAGAGCTATTCTGTAGTATCCCATATGGGAAAATAATATAATTAAATAGATTGGGAAAATCTAATATATATGGAAAAAAATATATGTACATATATTTGTAAAATATATGCATAAAATACACACACTCCTCACAACCTTCCCTAATGATAATGTTGAGTCTCTATTGACCTATGGTACCTGAGCATTGGGTTCTGGAAATTGTGTTTTACATGCAAAAGATGGATCATTGAGTTGTAGTTAAAAATGTATTATACAGTTACTGAGGTATGGCCTACCTGCCACTTATGAAACAGTACAAATAAATTAGGTGTTTAAAAGACACTTGGAATCTATAACATATATTTGTATATATTTTTTCCGGGCTGTCAGTCAAAATTTGAAATGTTCCCGAGCCCTGCCTTTAACTGACAGAGCAGCAATTGCAATTTAGAATTTTCTTCAGAAGGAGACGAGCAGCTGCCATCCTCAAAAATATCTCTTGGATAATGCCATTTTAGTTGATTATACATTCTTAACATTTAATTAAAATGCTTTTAACCTGGTGGGTGACAGAGGAAGAAGTGATTTATTCAACTGGCAAGCAAGAGTTTTTGTCGAGCTAGCTAGCTCCTTCTTTAGCTTGCCACAGAAGTGCAGTGTGACTGACCAAGGTAAGAATTGTTTTGAAAATGAAAGTTGAGTAGAGTTAATGTCATGTTTGTATTAGATATAATTTAATTGCCAAAGCTATTGTTTAATTTTCTAGGCTAACCAAGCGTTGCTTGCTAGGTAGCTAATTTAGCTAGTTTTAGTGAGGGTTGGGTGTCAGGACTGGCTAGCTAACGTTAGATAGGATTATTTTTTGCTTGAAATAATCTATTTTTCTCTCCTGCAGTGTATCCTTCTGGTCTGGATCCTCAACTGCCAATGGACAGACCCCAGCCAATTTAAGTAATATTTTGTATCATTTTGCTTTGATGTTCATGAACATTAACCCCTCATTTATTCTTCATCTTCTGTGGAATATTTTCACTGACTGTCTCTGCTTTATCCAAAGGGCCACTGTCAACTTGTGTCTGAAAATGGACACGAGGTGAAGGAATCAGTTGTAACACAATACATTATTTTCACATACAGATGTTAAGTGCACAGAGATCATTTGTACATTATATTTGTGTTTCAGATACGACTTTACAAGTGACTCAGATGCCACAATTCACCACGGGTTATTTGAGCAAGAAATAAAGATTATTGAAAGCACTCTTGTAGTTGTCAGTCACTAGTCATTCATTCATAACTTGTTAAAGTATACCACAGCATGCCATTGTGATTTAATCCTGAAATGTGTAGTTTTATGCATTGGATTTTAATGTAGCCTAGCTACAGTATGTAAGGTAAAAAAATATACATTTTTCATTCATTAAAATACATGGCAACATATATTTCTGAAATATTTTGGACTATATTTTACTAGCTATCACAGCATGCTGTCAAAATGTATTCCCACAGCATATTTTTAAATATATAAACATATGTCGAAATATATGAAAACAGGCAATTTAGTTATATGTCCATATATTTTTGTACATATAGTTCAATATATGAACAATGGAGATTACTCACTCCATCCACTACCACTGTGCATCAACCCCCTGGCTGGATAAGAGGCTACAAAGCAGATTAATCAAGATCAGACATACAGTAGGGCAAGATGTGATCATGTGAGCACCGAGCTGTCTGCTTGAACTGCTGACCACAGCTCGGACACCCATGCATACCTCACAAAACATGCCACAAGATGTCTCTTCACAGTCCCTAAATCCAGACTATGGGAGGCGCACAGTACTACATAGAGCTATGACTACATGGAACTCTATTTCACATCAAGTAACTGATGCAAGCAGTAAAATATGATATATTTTTTTTTAAACATAAAAATGCACCGTATGGAACAGAGGGGACTGTGAAGCCACACAAACAGGCACAGATACATGCATATTCACACACATGTACACATGGATTTTGTACTGTAGATATGTGGTAGTGGTGGAGTAGTGTTGTGAAATCTGAATATATTGTTATGTTTTTAAAATTATATGAACTGCCTTAATTTTGCTGGACTCCAGGAAGAGTAGCTGCTTTGTAGCAGCTAATGGAGATCCATAATAAATACAAATCAAAGCGAGCAATATGTTGCTGTTATCAAGACTTGCTATTACCACTGTGGTGCTTTTTGAAATTGGTCTGTCAAGGGGAGAGGTGTGCAAAATGTGTTAACATTGGCACAGCACCCATGATCAGCAGTCTATCCTTTGCCAATCACAGCCCAGGGAAATTGGAAACCGTGTTCAGCCAATACTCCCCTGGACATCCGATCTCAGACCACACTCCAGTCATCTGGATTTTAATGTTGGCAGCCAGAGTGGAAAATGGGGGCATGAGGAGAAAAGAAGGGGAGGCTATATAAAAGCTCACATAGAGACATGTATTACAATTAAAAAGTCCAGTCATGCTGCCCACAATCTGATGGGTACAGTGAGTGGATGGACATATGGGTGTAGTCCCCATTCAGGGTTGACAGAGGCTAGACATCTTCAGAGACCAGTAGACATAACCTAGGGACTATTCTGTACACCATCTCTACCTTCATTAGGAATACAGCGTGTGTCAATATACAGTCGTATACACATGTAGTATACACTTGGCATCTGGTCATTTTGGCAGACGCTCCTATCCAGTGTAAGATTTGCAGGAGTGCACATGGTGGTATCTAGCGGTAAAGGGAATATTGACCTTTGGACAGATACTGTAAATGTTATCCAGAGTGACTTACAGTTCATTCAGTATACAGTGCATTCGGAAAGTACTCCGACCACTTGACTTTTCCCACATTTTCTTACGTTAAAGCCTTATTCTAAAATGGATTAAGTTCCTTTCTTCCTCATCAATCTACACAAAATACCCCACAAAATGTTCATTATTGTGTGTAGATTGATGAGGAAACAAAACAATTCAATCCATTTTAGAACAAGGCTGTAACATAACAAAATGTGGAAAAAGTCACGGGGTCGGAATACTTTCCGAATGCACTGTATGTGGAAATCAAATCCAGACCCCTCTGGTGATGTAAGAACCAAACTACAACCAACAGAGCCAGTGGAACAACATGTTCGAGCCAGTGGAACCACACAAAGGTAAAGGAGTCCAAACTTCTTTGTTACTCATCATTTGAATGGGGATCGATGTACTGGATTTGTCCATTGTTTTTGATAGGCAAGCCTAAACTATAGATCAAGTCTTATTTACTATGCTATTTGTTCCGTAAACTAATTTCAAAATGAGTTGAAGATGGGTTAAAGCTGTAAAATAAGGTCATCCTGGAACGATGGTGATTTAAAATCAACCCCTAAGGTTTGACCTGACAATAACTATTCCATTCCACCCAGACAACCCATACTGTATCATACTAACATTTCACTCACATATCATACTACTAATGGGTAAAATATGTTCACACTAATGACATAAACTGGTGGCCAGTTTTCTGGCCTTTAGAAGTGAAATGTTAACACGCACATAATCATATGGTGTTGTTTAGTTTAGCTGGGGTTTAGAGTGAACTGAAAACCAGACACTTTGCTGGTTTAGCACGGCGCTTTGCTTTAAGGTAAACGACAGAGCGACACTGCAACAGCCGCAGAAACTACTTCTGAACATTTATTGTGGATGTTTCGGTCAGAGTCGTATGTTCTGGCCTGGCCATGACTGCCAAGTGTCATTTTCAGGTTGGAATTCCGAGTTGGATAACAGTCCAAAAATATTTTTCCCAGTCCGAGCACAGATTTCTCCAGAGTTCCCAGTTGTCTTGAATGCACTGAAAGTCTGAGATTTCTGAGTTCCGAGTAAGGCTGTTACGGTGACCATATTACCGCCACACCATCATGACGGCAGTCAAATTCTACGTGACTGTCACGTCTACTCCCGCCCCCCGCTCTGGCTCTCAACCGGTCCTGGCAACACATCATTATGCACACGTGCGCCTCATCAGGCACACCTGGACTTCATCATCTCCCTGAATACTTCCTCTTTATCTAGCAAGCCGTTGTATCACCCATCAGGCAGTATTGTTTCTGTGATCATGTTCAGACGCTACTCTTGCTCTTGTATTTGCTCTGTTTGTTCAGATTAAATTCACAGACTGCACCTGCTTCCTGACTCCCTGCGTCTTCATTCCGCGTTCTTCAACGTCTAGAACATCCTCAAAAGGCATCACCTCCAACAAGTGGAGGATTCACTACCACGAGACAACTCAGTGAGCCAACACTTCAGACTATTCAGCAGTCAGCCTCGGTCAACGATGCATGTTTGTCACTCCCGGACAAATATGACGGGACTCCATCCAAATGCCGTGGCTTCCTCCTTCAGTGCTTCCTTTATTTCACTCATCAGATGGGAGCCCCACCACAAGAGGTCCAAGTTTTCCACTGTTATTTCCTTGCTGAGCGGGTGGGCGTTGGAGTGGGCTACGGCCATTTGGGAGAGAGGAGAGGAGGACTCTGTTCAGAGGAGTCTAAAATCATCCACCGGAGGGCAGTGAAGGGGTTGAGCGCCTAGTCCAACTACAGCAGGAAGGCCAGACCACTGCGGAGTATGCCCTCACCTTCTGTACAGTGGCTGCATCCAGTGGATGGAATGAGCCAGCACTCCGCACCTTATTCAGTAGAGGATTGCGCAAAAAGGTCCAGAGTTTGCATGCCGAGAGGACACCCTCTCCTTGGACGGACTCATCACGATGGCCACCCGCATGGATAACATTCTGCGGGAACGTCGTACCACCAAGTACCGCTACCCTCTCCCGTTGGTGCCGGCCGCCATCGAAACAACTCCGCGGGGCCCGTTTTTATACTAAACAAAACCTGCAGAGTGCCTACAATCTTATTTGCATCCGGGAGATACAAGTACTTGGTGATGCCTTATGGATTAGCCAATGCTCCATTGGTGTTCCAGGCATTCGTGAACGAGGTGTTCCGGGAAATGCTCAGGCATCAGGTGGTTGTGCATATCGACGACATCCAGTTCTACTTGGCCACCTTAGAGGATCACAATGCCCACATCCGGGTAGTCCTGGAATGCTACCTGGAGAACCACCTGTATGTCAAGGCGGAGAAGTGCCAGATCTATCAGGATGATGTCTCCTTCCTGGGATACCGGATCAGCCCGCAGGGAGTGGTTATGGATGAAAGGAAGGTTGAAACAGTCAGGCCAGTCCCAACCACCATAAAGGGACTACAATGTTTTTAGGGGTATACCAAGTTCTACCGCCGCTTCATTAAGAACTTCAGCTCCATCGACTCGACTCGCCTCAAGGGTGGCCCCCATAAGTTGGTGTGGAGTCCTACAGCGAATGACGCTTTCCACCTACTGAATGGTCGTTTCACCTCCGCCCCGTTCCTGAAACACCCAGATCCTACCCTGCCCTTAGTAGCGGAGGTGGATGCCTCAGAAGTGCAGGCTGTTCTGTCACAATGACAAGGAAACCCACAAATGTTATCCATGTGCAAATTACTTTACTTCACTTTACTAAAACTGTCTCCAGCAGAATGGCGACCGGGAGCTCCTGGCGTTAAAGTTAGCACTAGAGGAGTGTAAACACTGGCTGGAGGGCGCCAAGGACCCATTTCTCATCCTCAACGACCATCGTAACCTGGAGTACATACGGACAGCGAGGCGGTTGAACCCGCGCCAAGCAAGGTGGGCCCTTTTCTTCACTAGATTGAACTTCACTCGGACATACCACCCAGGTTCAAAGAACATTAAGGCTGATGCCCTGTCCCATCTAAACATTTCAGGAGTGGTTCCTATCCTAAGTGCGCCCATCATTCAGCCCTCCCGAATCGTTGCCCCCCTGCTTTGGGACGTAGATGTGGACATCCAGCAGGCTCTGGAGAAGGAACCTGCATCTGCCACCTGCCCTCCGGAGTGTACTTAAGTTTCCACGGAGGTAAGGGAACAGCTGTTGACCTGGGCACACATCCCTTGTCACTGGACGCCCAGGTATCACCCGCACCGTTCATTCCAGCTCCGCTAAGTATTGGTGGCCAACCTTGGCGCAGGACGTCGCTCGCTATGTCAACTCCTGCTCCGCATGTGCCCAAACCAAATCTCCCTGGCACGCTCCAGCAGGGAAACTCATTCCCGTGCCTTAGCGGCCTTGGTCACATCTGTCCATTGATTTCATCACTGACCTCCCCTCTTCTGATGGTTACACTACTATTATGGTTGTTGTGGACAGATTCTCTAAATCTTGCCCATTCATCCCTCTCTCTGGTCTCCCTACCTCTCTCCAAGTCGCTGAGGCACTGTTCCAGCAGGTCTTCCAGCACTATGGCCTTCTGGAAGACATAGTCTCCGACCATGGACCCCAAGTCAAGTCACGGGTATAGAGAGCCTTCATGGAGAAGCTGGGGTGGGGGTTCAGGGTCAGCCTCATTTCCGTGTACCGGCCTCAGTCCAACGGGTAGGTGGAGAGGATGAACCAGGATCTAGGAAGGTTCCTTAGGAGTCACTGCCAGGACTGGCAGGGGGAGTGTTTCCGGTTCCATTCCTGTGCGGGGTACGCCCAGAATTCATTTTGCCACTCCTCCACTGGGCTGTCTTCCTTCCAGTGCATCCTGGGGTACCAGCCGACCCTGGCTAATTTGTTTATACCTTCCGGTAACCTGCCTCACCCAATGTGATACGGAATCGCTATTATTTTCAACTCAAGAACCTCCAGAAGCTAACCAGCTAAGTAGCTACAAGCTATTTAGTCATTGTTAGTTTTTTTAACCTGGATAACACTCACTAATCCAGCTTCCCTGCCCCCTGAACACTGATCACTTGGCTACATAGCTGATGCACGCTGGACTGTCCATTAATCACGGTACTCCATTCTGCTTGTTTATGTTTTATCTGTCGGCCACTTTGCCTAGTCAACACCATTTTACCTGCTGTTGTTGTGCTAGCTGATTAGCTGTTGTTGTCTCACCTACTGTTTTAGCTAGCTTTCCCAATTCAACACCTGTGATTACTGTATGCCTCGCTGTATGTCTCTCTCAAATGTCAATATGCCTTGTATACTGTTGTTCAGGTTAGTTATCATTGTTTTAGTTCACAATGGAGCCCCTAGTTCCACTCTTCATACCCCTGATACCTACTTTGTCCCACCTCCCACACATGCGGTGACCTCACCCATTACAACTAGCATGTCCAGAGATACAACCTCTCTCATCATCACCCAGTGCCTGGGCTTACCTCCGCTGTACCCGCACCCCACCATACCCCTGTCTGCGCATTATGCCCTGAATATATTCTACCATGCCCAGAAACCTGCTCCTCTTATTCTCTGTCCCCAATGCTCTAGGCGACCAGTTTTGATAGCCTTTAGCCGCACCCTCATACTACACCTTCTCTGTTCCGCGGGTGATGTGGAGGTAAACCCACGCCCTGCATGTCCCCAGGCACCCTCATTTGTTGACTTCTGTGATCGAAAAAGCCTTGGTTTCATGCATGTCAACATCAGAAGCCTCCTCCCTAAGTTTGTTTTACTCACTGCTTTAGCACACTCTGCTAACCCTGATGTCCTTGCCGTGTCTGAGTCCTGGCTCAGGAAGGCCACCAAAAATTCAGAGATTTCCATACCCAACTATAACATCTTCCGTCAAGATAGAACTGCCAAAGGGGGAGGCCTTCCTAATCGACTTGGCCCGGGTATCCTGGAAGGACATTGACCTCATCCCGTCAGTTGAGGATGCCTGGACATTCTTTAAAAGTAACTTCCTCACCATTTTAGATAAGCATGCTCCATTCAAAAATGCAGAACCAAGAACAGATACAGCCCTTGGTTCACTCCAGACCTGACTGCCCTTGCGACCAGCACAAAAACATCCTGTGGCGGACTGCAATAGCATCGAATAGTCCCCACGATATGCAACTGTTCAGGGAAGTCAGGAACCAATACACACAGTCAGTCAGGAAAGCTAAGGTCAGCTTCTTCAGGCAGAAGTTTGCATCCTGTAGATCCAACTGTGAAGTCCATGGAGAACAAGAGCACCTCCTCCCAGCTGCCCACTGCACTGAGGCTAGGTAACACGGTCACCACCGATAAATCCATGATTATCGAAAACTTCAACAAGCATTTCTCAACGGCTGGCCATGCCTTCCGCCTGGCTACTCCAACCTTGGCCAACAGCTCCGCCCCCACCGCAGCTTCTCGCCCAAGCCCTTCCAGGTTCTCCTTTACCCAAATCCAGATAGCAGATGTTCTGAAAGAGCTGCAAAACCTGGACCCGTACAAATCAGCTGGGCTTGACAATCTGGACCCTCTATTTCTGAAACTATCTGCCGCCATTGTCGCAACCCCTATTACCAGCCTGTTCAACCTCTCTTTCATATCGTCTGAGATCCCCAAGGATTGGAAAGCTGCCGCAGTCATCCCCCTCTTCAAAGGGGGAGACACCCTGGACCCAAACAGTTACAGACCTATATCCATCCTGCCCTGCCTATCTAAGGTCTTCGAAAGCCAAGTCAACAAACAGGTCACTGACCATCTCGAATCCCACCGTACCTTCTCCGCTGTGCAATCTGGTTTCTGAGCCGGTCACGGGTGCACCTCAGCCACGCTCAAGGTACTAAACGATATCATAACCGCCATCGAGAAAAGACAGTACTGTGCAGCCGTCTTCATCGACCTGGCCAAGGCTTTCGACTGTCAATCACCATATTCTTATCGGCAGACTCAGTAGCCTCGGTTTTTCTGATGACTGCCGTGCCTGGTTCACCAACTACTTTGCAGGCAGAGTTCAGTGTGTCAAATCGGAGGGCATGCTGTTCGGTCCTCTGGCAGTCTCTATGGGGGTGCCACAGGGTTCAATTCTCGGGCCGACTCTTTTCTCTGTATATATCAATGATGATGCTCTTGCTGCGGGCGATTCCCTGATCCACCTCTACGCAGACGACACCATTCTATATACTTCCGGCCCGTCCTTGGACACTGTGCTATCTAACCTCCAAACGAGCTTCAATGCCATACAACACTCCTTCCGTGGCCTCCAACTGCTCTTAAACGCTAGTAAAACCAAATGCATGCTTTTCAACCGATCGCTGCCTGCACCCGCATGCCCGACGAGCATCACCACCCTGGATGGTTCCGACCTTGAATATGTGGACACCTATAAGTACCTAGGTGTCTGGCTAGACTGTAAACTCTTCTTCCAGACTCATATCAAACATCTCCAATCGAAAATCAAATCAAGAGTCGGCTTTCTATTCCGCAACAAAGCCTCCTTCACTCACGCCGCCAAACTTACCCTAGTAAAACTGACTATCCTACCGATCCTCGACTTCGGCGATGTCATCTACAAAATTGCTTCCAACACTCTACTCAGCAAACTGGATGCAGTTTATCACAGTGCCATCCGTTTTGTCACTAAAGCACCTTATACCACCCACCACTGCGACTTGTATGCTCTAGTCGGCTGGCCCTCGCTACCTATTCGTCGCCAGACCCACTGGCTCCAGGTCATCTACAAGTCCATGCTAGGTAAAGCTCCGCCTTATCTCAGTTCACTGGTCATGATGGCAACACCCATCCGTAGCACGCGCTCCAGCAGGTGTATCTCACTGATCATCCCTAAAGCCAACACCTCATTTGGCCACCTTTCGTTCCAGTACTCTGCTGCCTGTGACTGGAACGAATTGCAAAAATCCCTGAAGTTGGAGACTTTTATCTCTCTCACCAACTTCAAACATGTGCTATCTGAGCAGCTAACCGATCGCTGCAGCTGTACATAGTCTATTGGTAAATAGCCCACCCATTTTCACCTACCTCATCCCCACACTGTTTTTATTTATTTACTTTTCTGCTCTTTTGCACACCAGTATCTCTACCTGTACATGACCATCTGATCATTTATCACTCCAGTGCTAATCTGCAAAATTGTAATTATTTGCCTACCTCCTCATGCCTTTTGCACACAATGTATATAGACTCCCCTTTTTCTACTGTGTTATTGACTTGTTAATTGTTTACTCCATGTGTAACTCTGTGTTGTCTGTTCACACTGCTATGCTTTATCTTGGCCAGGTCGCAGTTGCAAATGAGAACTTGTTCTCAACTAGCCTACCTGGTTAAATAAAGGTGAAATAAAAAAATAAAATAAAAAAATGAACCCCGAACGAGACTGACGCTCCTCCGGTGGACGAGTGTTTCTGGCACGCATAGGAGGCGCTGTCTGCCGCCAGAAGGAGCAGACGGACCCCCACCGCAGTTAGGTTCCAATTTGGTGATCGTGTCTGGCTCTCCACCAGGAACCTGCCGCTCCGCCTTCCCTGCCAGAAGCTGGACCATTCAAAGTCCTCTGGAGGGTCAATGTAACATACCGATTACAGCTCCCCAATAACTACTGGATTTCCCCATCTTTTCACGTTTCCCTCAGGCCAGTGGTTCCTGGTCCCCTGGCAGACGCCGTCCCCCACAACACCCCTCCACCTCCGCTGGACATTGAGGGGAAGCCCTGCCTATGTCCCTCCTGGTCGGCTCCAGTACCTGGTGTACTGGGAGGGGTACGGTCCAGAGAAGCCATGTTGGGTTCCTGTGGACAAAATTCAAGATCCCAACATCATCTGAGATTTCCACCGTCGCCCACCGGCCCCCTCCTCGACCTCGGGGCCGTCCTCCTGGCCAGTGTCATCCTGAAACTGGAGCCGCTAGTTGGGGGTGGACACTGTCATGTCTACTCCCAGTCTACTAACCACCGGTCCTGGCAAACCATCTTTACGCACACCTGGCAACCATCATTACACACACCTGTGCCTCATCATCAGGCACACCTGGACTTCATCACTTCCCTGATTACATCCTCTTTTGTTTCGGTGTTCATGTGTTCATGATCAGATGCTACTCTTGTTCTTGTATTTGCTCTGTTTGTTCATATTAATTTCACCGACTGCACCTACTTCCTGACTCCCTGTGTCTTCGTTACAGTGACCATTTAGTCACTGTAATTAGGCTTCTCCAAGCTCTGATGCTGCTGATGGTCATTCATAGCATACCAAACTTGCTAACTGACTGGTGATCAGGACTCTTGTTTTTTTATTTATTAATTTAACCTTTATTTAACCAGGTAAGCTAGTTGAGATCAAGTTCTCATTTAACACTGCAACCTGGCCAAGATAAAGCAAAGCAGTTCGACACATACAACAACAGAGTTACGCATGGAATAAACAAACATACAGTCAATAATACAGTAGAAAAAGTCTATATACAGTGTGTGCAAATGAGGTAGGATAAGGGAGGTAAGGCAATAAATAGGCCATGGTGGCGAAGTAATTACAATATACCAATTAAACACTGGAATGGTAGATGTGCAAGTAGAGATACTGGGGTGCAAAGGAGCAAGATAAATAAATAAATACAGTATGGGGATGAGGGAGTTGGATGGGCTATTTACAGATGGGCTATGTACAAGTGCAGTGATCTGTGAGCTGCTCGGACAGCTGGTGCTTAAAGCTAGTGAGGGAGATATGAGTCACCAGCTTCAGTAATTTTTGCAGTTCGTTCCAGTCATTGGCAGCAGAGAACTGGAAGGAAAGGTGGCCAAATGAAGAATTGGCTTTGGGGGTGACCAGTGAGATACACCTTCTGGAGCGTGTGCTACGGGTGGGTGCTGCTATGGTGACCAGTGGCTGAGAAGGCGGGGCTTTACCTAGCAAAGACTTGTAGATGACCTGGAGCCAGTGGGTTTGGCGAAGAGTATGACGTTCATCTGTACAAACAATAGCACGCAAGTATAAACATCATGGGAGCACGCAGCCGTCATACCACTCAGGAAGGAGACGCGTTTTGTCTCCTAGAGATGAACGTACTTTGGTGCGAAAAGTGCAAATCAATCCCAGAACAACAGCAAAGGATCTTGTGAAGATGCTGGAGGAAACGGGTACAAAAGTATCTGTATCCACAGTAAAACAAGTCCTATATTGACATAACCTGAAAGGCCGCTCAGCAAGGAAAAGCCACTGCTCCAAAATCCCCATAAAAAAAGCCAGACTACGGTTTGCAACTGCACATGGGGACAAAGATTGTACTTTTTGGAGAAATGTCCTTTGGTCTGATGAAATAGAACTGTTTGGCCATAATGCCCATCGTTATGTTTGGAGGAAAAAGGGAGAGGCTTGCAAGCCGAAGAACACCATCCCTACCGTGAAGCACAGGGTGGCAGCATCATGTTGTGTGGGTGCTTTGCTGCAGGAGGGACTGGTGCAATTCACAAAATAGATGGCATCATGAGGAGGGACTATTATGTGGATATATTGAAGCAACATCTCAAGACATCAGTCAGGAAGTTAAAGCTTGGTCGCAAATGGGGTTTTCCAAATGGACAATGACCCCAAGCATTCTTCCAAAGTTGTGGCAAAATGGCTTAAGGACAACAAAGTCAAGGTATTGGAGTGACCATCACAAAGCCCTGACCTCAATCTCATAGAAAATTTGTGGGCAGAACTAAAAAAGTGTGTGCAAGTGTGTGCAAGCAAGGAGGCCTACAAACCTGACTCAATTACACCAGCTCTTTCAGGAATTCACCCAACTTATTGTGGGAAGATTGTGGCTACCCAAAACATTTGATCCAAGTTAAACAATTTAAAGGCAATGCTACCAAATACTAATTGAGTGTATGTTAACTTCTGGCCCACTGGGAATGTGATTAAATAAATAATTCTCTCCACTATTATTCTGACATTTCACATTCTTAAAATAAAGTGGTGATCCTAACTGACCTAAAACAGGGAATTTTTACTAGGATTAAATGCCAGGAATTGTGAAAAACTGAGTTTAAATGTATTTGGCTAAGGTGTATGTAAACTTGACTTCAATTGTATCTACACTGAATGAAAATATGAACATAATACGTAAAGTGTTGGCCACATGTTTCATAAGATGAAATAAAAGATCTCAGAAATGTTCCATGTGTACAAAAAGCTTATTTCTAACAAATTTGTTTACATGCCTGTTAGTGAACATTTCTCCTTTGCCAAGATAATATGCCACATCGGGCAGGTGGCTAGATTAAGAAACTGATTAAACAGCATGATCATTACACAGGTGCACCTTGTGCTGGGGACAATAAAGAGCCTCTTTAAAATGTGAAGTTTTGTCACACAACACAATGCCACAGATATCTCAAGCTTTGAGGGAGTGTGCTAATGGCATGCTGACTGCAGGAATGTCCACCAGAGCTGTTGCCAGAGAACTTCATGTTATTTCTCTATTATAAGCTGCCTCCAACATCATTTTATAGAATTTGACAGTGTGTCCAAATGGCCTCACAACCGCAGACCACGTGCATGTTACTGTGTGGGCGAGCGGATTGGTGATGTCAATGTCGGTTTAAATTCATCCTCCGCCATCACCTCATGTTTCAGCATGATAATGCATGGCCCCGTGTTACAAGGATCTGTACACAATTCCTGGAAGCTGAAAATGCACTAGTTCTTCCAAGACCTGTATACTCACCAGACATGTCAGCCATTGAGCTGTTTGGGATGCTCTGGATCGACATGTATGACAGTGTGTTCCAGTTCCTGCCAATATCCAGCAACTTTGCACAGTCACTGAAGAGGAGTGGGACAACATTCCACAGGCCACAATCAACAGCCTGATCAACTCTCTCCGAAGGAGATGTTTTGCGGCAAATGGTGGTCATACCAAATACCCGAATGGTTTTCTGATCCACGCCCGTACTTATTTTTTAAGGTATCTGTGACCAACATATGTATATCTGTATTCCCAGTCATGTGAAATCCATAGATTAGAACCTAAAAAATGACAGATTTCCTTATATGAACTGTAACTCAGTAACATATTTGAAATTGTTGCATGTTGCATTTATATTTTTGTTCAGCATAGTTTGACCATCAATGTTAAGCAAGCTAGTTCCCACTGGGCAGACCACGTCATTTCAATATGGAAATTTGGGTAATATTTGGTTGAAATGTTGATCAATGAGATTTAAACCTTTTTTCACCGAGTCAAAAAGCCTGCCAGAAGTTTGCTGAATTCCTAATGTGTTATCACTATGCTCTCAACCATTTAAAAGTGCAACGAAATTCCAATGGAAAAACAATTTCTGACTTTTAGTTGTCATCTAAATGTGCTATCTGCGCTTTCAACCATTTAAAAGTACGACAAAGTCAAAATGGGAATACATCATATATTTTGTATACAACAACGTAATGTGCTATCACTTATTAACAACAAAAAACTAAAATATTACATTTACATAAGCATTCAGACCCTTTACTCAGTACTTTGTTGAAGCACCTTTGGCAGCAATTACAGCCTTGAGTCTTCTCAAGGATGATGCTACAAGCTTGGCGCAAATGTATTTGGGGGGTTTCTCCCATTCTTCTCTGCAGATCATCTCAAGCTCTGTCAGGTTTTTATTTTCAAGTCTCTTGATCGGGTTCAAGTCTGGGCTCTGGCTGGGCCACTCAAGGACACTCAAGGAGACTTGTCCTGAAGCCACTCCTGCATTGTCTTGGCGGTGTGCTTAAAGTCGCTCAGGACTTCATCAATGATCTCTCTACTTTGCTCTGTTGGTCGTCCCCCCAATCCTGACTAGTCTCCAAGTCCCTGTAGCTGAAAAACATCCCAACATGCATGATGCTACCACCACCATGCTTCACTGTAGGGATGGTGCCGGGTTTCCTCCAGACGTGACGCTTGGCATTCAGGTGAATGAGTCCAATCTTAGTTTCATCAGAGCAGAGAATCTTGTTTCTCATGGTCAGAGTCCTTTAAATGCCTTTTGGCAAAATCCAAGTGGGCAGTCATGTGCCTTTTCCTGAGGAGTGGCTTCTGTCTGGCCACTCTACCATAAAGGCCTGATTGGTGGAGTGCTGCAGAGTTGGTTGTCCTTCTGGAAGGTTATCCCATCTCCACAGAGGAACTCTTGAGCTCTGTCAGTGTGACCATCAGGTCACCTCCCTAACCAAGGCCCTTCTCCCCCGATTTCTCAGTTTGGTCGGGCAGACAGTGCTAGGAAGAGTCTTGGTGGTTCAAAACTTCTTCCATTTAAGAATGATGGAGGCCACTGTGTTCTTGGGGACCTTCAATGCTGCAGATTTTTTTTTGGTACCCTTCCCCAGATCTGTGCCTTGACACAATCCTGTCTCTGAGCTCTACGGACAATTCCTTCGACCTCATGGCTTGGATTTTGCTCTGACATGCACGGTCAACTGTGGGACCTTATATAGACAGGTGTGTGCCTTTCCAAATCATGTCCAATCAATTGAATTTACCACAGGTGGATTCCAATCAAGTTGTAGAAACATCATCTCAAGGATGATCAATGGAAACAGGATCAACCAGAGCTCAATTTTGAGTCTCATAGCAAAGGATCTGAATAAGGTATTTCTGTTTTTAATACATTTGCAGAAATGTCTAAAAACCTATTTTTAAATTGTCATTATGGGGTATTGTGTGTAGATTGATGAGGGAAAAAAACATTTAATCAATGTTAGAATAAGGCTGTAACGTAACAAAATTGGAAAAAGGGGTCTGAACACTTTCCAAATGCATAAGAAGAAATATATAGTTACAGTAGGCTAACCTCAAAATTTGGCCATGGATGTGTTACTCATCTTAAGGTTGAATAAATACGGTTTCATCAGTTTATAGGATAGCCTTAACTTTAGGGTATTTACTGTATTAGATTAAAATATTATTGAATTGTTTGTTTTGTTTTACCTTAATGTAACTAGGCAAGTGAGTTAAGAACAAATTCTTATTTACAATGACGGCCTACACTGATTGATAATTGATCATGCAGGTAGTTCATCTGAGCCACTTGTTTAATTCCATTCCTTAACTTTTATTTAATTGGAGATGTGAATCTAACATATTTGTTAACTTGTCAATAGTCTATTTACTGTATTGTAAGTGTGATATTGAATATTGTTTGATGTCAACAAATTCCAGTATGTCTACAAATTAATATTTTATATGTTGGAGTCACCATATCAATTATTCATTTGTAGACAAACAGGAATTAAAGCCAGACTTAGTCAGTGGCACAGACGGAACTATCCAAGCAGAAGATACATCTCCTTCAAATGTTGTTATTTGGTTGCGTTGACAACCAAACACAATTCAATATCCAGTTTGTCTACAAATTAATAATTGATATATGGAGACGTGAATCCAAAGTATTAATGATTAACTTGAAGATTACATTTTAAATAAACAAAAGCTTGAAACCCTAGGCTTATGTATCGTTTATTTTTAGTTGAACCCTGGGTTGAATTGAAACAATAGCTATTTATGACTTTTCAAATGCTATTTAGGTCTAAATATTTCATTTGCTCTGTTAAACCTACCCATTGGAATGACTTTGTAGTCAGTAATGATGCTCACCATAGCACATTGGTAGTAGTAAGTGACAAATATAAAAGCTAAGCAGGGCTTGGTTAAAACCCTTTTATGGGAGACCAAATAAATAGCTGAACGTCAACTCTCCAGTAGGAGGTACTGCCCAGCCTATAGTAAAAAAAAAATGTGATAGTGGAATATATCGTTGAAGATCGGATGTTTTTTTTAAAGGTACAAATTCAACATATTTTAAACAAGGTTTGTCAATGTTCAAAATTGGTTACAATGGTAACAATCTTGTGGTTGAAATTTCACCTTCAAAACAACAGTTTACGTTGATCCAATGTATTTTCAATGTAGATTACGTGTCACAATACGTTGACAAATTATGTTGAAACAACGTAGATTCAACCAGTTTGTGCCCAGTGGGATAACTTTATTATAAGCAACGTTAGCTCGCTTATTAAGGTTGAAGAATTGTTCTAACGAAAAAGCACATGAATGAAACAAAGTTGTATTTCCGTCATGAGGAAATAGGAAGCTCCGAAAAGCATGTGAATGCCACATTAGTCTACTGCCAGTGGAGGCTCCTCAGAGGAGGACCATCCTCCTCAGTGAATTTTTAGATAAAACTACACTAAATATATTCACGCCCCCAAATAATTGATTGAAACACACTGTTTTGCAATCAGGGTCTACAGTAGCCTCAACAGCACTATGTTGGGAAGCACCACGGTGTAGCAGGAGGACAGCTAATTTCTGTCTTCCTCTGGGTACACTCACTACAATACAAAACCTTGGAGGCGCATAGTTCTCACCCACTTCCATAGACTTACACAGTAACTATGACATCTTTCGGAGGACATCCTCCACCCTATCAGAGCTCTTGCAGCATAAACTGAAATGTTCTCCACCTAACCAAAGGATCAGATAATGAATCTAGTAATGAAAGCATAAGCTACAGCTCGCTAGTGCATAAAATGTGGTGAGTTGTTGACTCAAAGAGAAAGACAATATTAATTTCTTAAAAATTGAAGGAGAAGCAAGAGAGCTACCTAACTATATTTTGTTGCATTTTTTCACTTCCACTTAGCTAGCAAATGCAGCTGGCTGGTTTAGCCTATTCAAACACCCGTCTCAGAGAGCGATGCTATGTTCACCAGCTGGCTATGGCTATCCAACACTGGAACTCTTCCAAGCTTTTGGTTTTGCCACTGGGGCCCGCCGGTGTAACTGCTAAACTGCTTCCTGACTGTACACTGTATCGCATGATTGTAGAGGGTTCACTGACTCGTTAGTTCTAGTAGCTATGTTGACTATGATATTAGCTAATATGGTGACAATTAATGTTTTTTTCGCCTGGTCACAGACAGCTGATGTGTTGTGCACTGAAGTCCAAAAGAGAAGGGAAAAGGCGAGAGGAGGAGAGAGCGTAGATGCGAGAAGGAATTGTACAACGAGCAAAATGGTCATGCTTTTGTATGTGGTTGCTATAAAAGTAAACTGTGTTTCCGTGTGACAATGGCTGTATTTATTCCGCCGATTTTGGTTAATTTTTTTGTTTTAAATGGAGGCAAATGTAACAAAACAGGGATAAACATAACTGAACTTGTCCAATAGAGACTCTCGTTTGCAACTGTTTGACTAATGATTACACCCTAGATCAGCTACAGTAGATGCAGGCAAGAGTGTGCAAGGCAGCATTGAATCTGCCACTTGAATGTGTCATTTGATTACTCCAATTTTGCTTTTTGAAATTGGAAACCAAAATCTAAATGTGTCTTGGTCAATGTCTAAAGTGGTCAATATAGACTGACATTCAATAATTCAACAGATTCTTTAACGACTGAGGAAAAGACCCAGACGGCTACCAACTGTTATATGTCTTGAATCTAAAGGAGCATGCACAGAATAAGGATGCTGTAATATGTCAGGTATTCTATCAAGCCCTATATGAAGCTGAAAGTACAGAATTGAAATGTGCAGTCACGGGTGTCCTTAGAAGAACACATATATTCCAACTGTTATTTTGTGTAAAAGTAAAACAGGCTTACCCATTCACCCTCTGAATGGCACCAACTGTTATTTTGTGTACTAATGCCCCCATTGTGCTTTTTGACCTTATGTTTTTTCCCTTGTTCCCCAATTATTTGCAGGCTTACCCAGTTCAGTTCTGTGCTGAATGGCACCCAGCAGTGTTCTGTGTATTCTTGTCGACAGTTGGAAGTTTTGGTTTTTGAGTATCTCTTGAGGCTTTTTTTGTGCTATTCCTACCACCTTTTGATTTGCCACATAAAATACAAGTTTTGTCTGCCTCATCTTCTGACTATTCGTGGCTCAACTGTTTCTAAGACCCAGGTGTATCCTACACCTCCACACATTTCATTAAAACTTGTTTATCTACACCTCCACACATTTCGGTCGGTTATCTACTTTGTGCATGACACAAGCCATTTTTCAAACAATTGTTTACAGACAGATTATTTCACTTAATCATAATTACACTGGGCCAGAAGTTTACATACACAAAGTTGACTATGCCCTTAAACAGCTTGGAAAATTACAGAAAATTATGTCATGTCTTTAGAAGCTTCTGATAGGCTAATTGACATCATTTGAGTCAATTGGAGGTGTACCTGTGGATGTATTTCAAGGCCTACCTTCAAACATTTTGCATGACATCATGGGAAAATAAAAAATAAAATCAGCCAAGAACCTCAGAAAGAATTGGAGACCTCCACAAGCCTGGTTCATCTTTGGGAGCAATTTCCAAACGCCTGAAGGTACCACATTCAGCTCAGGAAGGAGACACGTTCTGTCTCCTAGAGATGAACATACTTTGGTGCGAAAAGTGCAAATCAATCCTAGAACAGCAGCAAAAGACCTTGTGAAGATGCTGGAGCAAACCAGTACAAAAGTATCTATATCCATAGTAAAACGAGTCCTATATCGACATAACCTGAAAGGCCGCTCAGCAAGGAAGAAGCCACTGCTCCAAAACCGCCATAAAAAGCCAGACTACGGTTTGCAACTGCACATGGGGACAAAGATCATACTTTTTGGAAAAATGTCCTCTGGTTTGATGAAACAAAAATATAACTGTTTGGCCATAATGCCCATCGTTATGTTTGGAGGAAAAAGGGAGAGGCTTGCAAGCCGAAGAACACCATCCCAACCGTGAAACACGGGGTGGCAGCATCATGTTGTGGGGGTGCTTTGCTGCTGGAGGGACTGGTGCACTTCACAAAATAGATGGCATCATGAGGAGGGACTATTATGTGGATATATTGAAGCAACATCTCAAGACATCAGCCAGGAAGTTAAAGCTTGATCGCAAATGGGTCTTCCAAATGGACAATGACCCCAAGCATACTTCCAAAGTTGTGGCAAAATGGCTTAAGGACAACAAAGTCAAGGTATTGGAGTGGCCATCACAAAGCCCTGATCTCAATCCCATAGAAAATTTGCGGGCAGAACTGAAAAAGCGTGTGCGAGCAAGGAGGCCTACAAACCTGACTCAATTACACCAGCTCTGTCAGGAGGAATGGGCCAAAATTCACCCAACTTATTGTGGGAAACTTGTGGAAGGCTACCCGAAACATTTGACCCAAGTTAAACAAGTTAAAGGCATTGCTACCAAATACTAATTGAGTATGTAAACTTCTGATCCACTGGGAATGTGATGAATGAAATAAAAGCTGAAATAAATCACTACTATTATTCTAACATTTCACATTCTTAAAATAAAGTGGTAATCCTTACTGACCTACAACTGGGAATTTTTACTAGGATTAAATGTCAGGAATTTTGAAAAACTGAGTTAAATGTATTTGGCTAAGGTGTATGTAAACTTCCGACTTCAACTGAACCCAATCGATGTCTCAATTGTCTCGAGGTTTAAAATCTTCCTTTAACCAGTCTCCTCCCCTTCGTCTCCACACTGATTGAAGTGGATTGAACAAGTGACATCAATAAGGGATTATAGCTTTCACCTGCTCTTTCACATGGAAAGAGCAGGTGTTCATGTTTTGTACATGCAGTGTACACATGCTAATTCTAAAAGGTCTCCAGGGACTCATACTATGGTAAAACAAACGTAGCCAACAAGCACAGACATCACAAGCTAGGATTGGGGATAACTATGCCCTATGATGTCACTTTAAACATGAAGATAGACATACAGTACATGAGACATATATGTGTGAGTGGATGGCGTACAACAGACGCAAGCGCAATGTATGAGAGAGAGTGAGTTACTGAGACATAATCCACAGAGCGCTAGCTGGAGAGGATATTTCAGCATTCCAGGGAGAGGAAAGCCAATAGGCCTGTTTGTGAGGATGCTGCACCTGCCATTTGTTGATGGACTGATCTGTAAATAACTCTGTGAAGCTGTTTGGCGCTCAGCAGGGGGCTCCTGTACCTCACCCTCTCTCTTTCTCTCTCTTGCCCCCTCTCTTTATTTCATTATCTCTTTCATTGGCTCTGTCTCTCATGCACCCACATATAGAAACACCACCATCATTTCTACTCATTTACCAGAAACAGCCAAAATGAGCTCTTACAAGGGGGATGAGTGTGTGTGTGTGTGTGTGTGTGTGTGTGTGTGTGTGTGTGTGTGTGTGTGTGTGTGTTTTTCTCTCGTTCCCAGTGCCACTCTCCTCTCTCCACCCAATCCCCAAGGCCAGGTGTGGACACCTGATCCACTTCCCCTGGCTTACCGGACAACCTTTCTCATCTTGGGTTAGTGAAGAGTCCTGTGTCTGTCCCGTGATTGTCCTATGATCACATTCAATCCCTAATACGTGCGACTCCGCCCATATCTCTGTTCGGTCTGCATGCGTGTGCGGTTTTGTGTGTGGGTGTGTGGAAACCCTCGGGTGAGTGTATTTTTAGCCAGGCCATAGAAACCTCTAGAATCCGATCTCCCCTTTCTGACTGAGAGTCTAGTGATAAATGAGTTGGCAGACACCATCGCTCAAGCAATCCCCACGCATACCATACGGCCCCTATAACTTTCTTATACTCCTAGTGCCCAGGGGATTAAATCCAGAACTGAATGGTAAGCCTCAAGTATTATCATTCTATCAAGCACAATAAAACATGTTAGGAGTCCCACGTGTTCAGCAAAATCCACTGTATACTGTTTATTCCCTTAGTAATATTTATTGATTTGTGACACATGGGATCCTGATTCCACATATTCAAATCAAATTTATTTATATAGC
This sequence comes from Oncorhynchus masou masou, assembly GCF_036934945.1. Taxonomy (NCBI): domain Eukaryota; kingdom Metazoa; phylum Chordata; class Actinopteri; order Salmoniformes; family Salmonidae; genus Oncorhynchus; species Oncorhynchus masou. Next base: position 53,159,119 of record NC_088216.1, on the reverse strand, counting down.
CCTTCGTACATCAGCTGATATCTCAAAGTGCTGTACAGAAACCCAGCCTAAAACCCCAAACAGCAAGCAATGCAGGTGTAGAAGCACGGTGGCTAGGAAAAACTCCCAAGAAAGGCCAAAACCTAGGAAGAAACCTAGAGAGGAACCAGACTATGTGGGGTGGCCTCTTCTGGCTGTGCCGGGTGGAGATTATAACAGAACATGGCCAGGATGTTCAAATGTTCATAAATGACCAGCATGGTCCAATAATAATAAGGCAGAACAGTTTAAACTGGAGCAGCAGCACGGCCAGGTAGACTGGGGACAGCAAGGAGTCATCATGTCAGGTAGTCCTGAGGCATGGTCCTAGGGCTCAGGTCCTTTGAGAGAGAGAAAGAAAGAGAGAAAGAGAGAATTAGAGAGAGCACACTTAAATTCACACAGGACACCGAATAGGACAGGAGAAGTACTCCAGATATAACAAACTGACTCTAGCCCCCCGACACATAAACTACTGCAGCATAAATACTGGAGGCTGAGACAGGAGGGGTCAGGAGACACTGTGGCCCCATCCGAGGACACCCCCGGACAGGGCCAAACAGGAAGGATATAACCAACCAATATTCATTGTTTCTGAAAACTTCTCAAAGTGTGACTAGTGATGAGATGATTGGTTCACACAGAGGGATTGAGAGATTATATGAATAGGTTTTGTAAAACCATTTGTTGATGCATATCTCTCTAGGTAACATTGTGGTTAGATGAGGCTGGCTGATGAAATACAATGTACAGTGGGGCAAAAAAGTATTTAGTCAGCCACCAATTGTGCAAGTTCTATCCACTTAAAAAGATGAGAGAAGCCTGTAATTTCCATCATAGGTACACTTCAACTATGACAGATAAAATGAGAAGAAAAAAAATCCAGAAAATCACATTGTCGGATTTTTTATGAATTTATTTGCAAATTATGGTGGAAAATAAGTATTTGGAAAATACAGTGCCTTGCGAAAGTATTCGGCCCCCTTGAACTTTGCGACCTTTTGCCACGTTTCAGGCTTCAAGCATAAAGATATAAAACTGTATTTTTTTGTGAAGAATCAACAACAAGTGGGACACAATCATGAAGTGGAACGACATTTATTGTATATTTCAAACTTTTTTAACAAATCAAAAACTGAAAAATTGGGCGTGCAAAATTATTCAGCCCCCTTAAATTAATACTTTGTAGCGCCACCTTTTGCTGCGATTACAGCTGTAAGTCGCTTGGGGTATGTCTCTATCAGTTTTGCACATCGAGAGACTGAATTTTTTTCCCATTCCTCCTTGCAAAACAGCTTGAGCTCAATGAGGTTGGATGGAGAGCATTTGTGAACAGCAGTTTTCAGTTCTTTCCACAGATTCTCGATTGGATTCAGGTCTGGACTTTGACTTGGCCATTCTAACACCTGGATATGTTTATTTTTGAACCATTCCATTGTAGATTTTGCTTTATGTTTTGGATCATTGTCTTGTTAGAAGACAAATCTCCGTCCCAGTCTCAGGTCTTTTGCAGACTCCATCAGGTTTTCTTCCAGAATGGTCCTGTATTTGGCTCCATCCATCTTCCCATCAATTTTAACCATCTTCCCTGTCCCTGCTGAAGAAAAGCAGGCCCAAACCATGATGCTGCCACCACCATGTTTGACAGTGGGTATGGTGTGTTCAGGGTGATGAGCTGTGTTGCTTTTACGCCAAACATAACGTTTTGCATTGTTGCCAATAAGTTCAATTTTGGTTTCATCTGACCAGAGCACCTTCTTCCACATGTTTGGTGTGTCTCCCAGGTGGCTTGTGGCAAACTTTAAATGACACTTTTATGGATATCTTTAAGAAATGGCTTTCTTCTTGCCACTCTTCCATAAAGGCCAGATTTGTGCAATATACGACTGATTGTTGTCCTATGGACAGAGTCTCCCACCTCAGCTGTAGATCTCTGCAGTTCATCCAGAGTGATCATGGGCCTCTTGGCTGCATCTCTGATCAGTCTTCTCCTTGTATGAGCTGAAAGTTTAGAGGGACGGCCAGGTCTTGGTAGATTTGCAGTGGTCTGATACTCCTTCCATTTCAATATTGTCGCTTGCACAGTGCTCCTTGGGATGTTTAAAGATTTCCCAATCTTTTTGTATCCAAATCCGGCTTTAAACTTCTTCACAACGGTATCTTGGACCTGCCTGGTGTGTTCCTTGTTCTTCATGATGCTCTCTGTGCTTTTAACGGACCTCTGAGACTATCACAGTGCAGGTGCATTTATACGGAGACTTGATTACACACAGGTGGATTGTATTTATCATCATTAGTCATTTAGGTCAACATTGGATCATTCAGAGATCCTCACTGAACGTCTGGAGAGAGTTTGCTGCACTGAAAGTAAAGGGGCTGAATAATTTTGCACGCCCAATTTTTCAGTTTTTGATTTGTTAAAAAAGTTTGAAATATCCAATAAATGTCGTTCCACTTCATGATTGTGTCCCACTGGTTGTTGATTTTTCACAAAAAAATACAGTTTTATATCTTTATGTTTGAAGCCTGAAATGTGGCAAAAGGTCGCAAAGTTCAAGGGGGCCGAATACTTTCGCAAGGCACTGTAAATATAGGCACACACACGTACAGTTGAAGTCGGAAGTTTACATACACCTTAGCCAAATACATTTAACTCAGTTTTTCAAAATTCTTGACACTTATTCGGAGTACAAATTCCCCATCTTACGTCAGTTAGGATCACCACTTTATTTTAAGAATGTGAAATGTCAGAATAATAGTAGATAGAATTATTTATTTCAGCTTTACATTTTTTCATCATATTCCCAGTAGGTCAGAAGTTAGCATACACTCAATTAGTATTTGGTAGCATTGCCTTTCAAATGGTTTAACTTGGGTCAAATGTTTCAGATAGCATTACACCAGCTTCACACAATAAATTGGGTGAATTTTGGCCCATTCCTCCTGACAGAGCTGGTAACTGAGTCATGTTTATAGGCCTCCTTGCTCGCATATGCATTTTCAGTTCTGCCCACACATTTTCTATGAGATTGAGGTCAGGGCTTTGCGATGGCCACTCCAATACCTTGACTTTGTAGTCCTTAAGCCATTTTGCCACAACTTTGGAAGTATGCTTGGGGTCATTGTCCATTTGGAAGACCCATTTGTGACCAAGCTTTAACTTCCTGACTGATGTCTTGAGATGTTGCTTCAATATATCCACATAATAGTCCCTCCTCATGATGCCATCTATTTTGTGAAGTGCACGAGTCCCTCCTGCAGCAAAGCACCCCACAACATGATGCTGCCACCCCATGTTTCACGGTTGGGATGGTGTTCTTCGGCTTGCAAGCCTCTCCCTTTCTCATCCAAACATAACAATAGTCATTATGGCCAAACAGTTCTATTTTTGTTTCATCAGACCAAAGGACATTTCTCCAAAAAGTACAATCTTTGTCCCCATGTGCAGTTGCAAACTCTAGTCTGGCTTTTTTTAATGGAGGTTTTGGAGCAGTGGCTTCATCCATGCTGAGTGGCCTTTCAGGTTATGTCGATATAGGACTCTGTGGATACAGAAACTTTTGTACCCGTTTCCTCCAGCATCTTCGCAAGGTCCTTTGCTGTTGTTCTGGGATTGAATTGCACTTTTCGCACCAAAGTACGTTCATCTCTAGGAGACAGAACGCGTCTCCTTCCTGAGTGGTATGACGGCTACGTGGTCCCATGGTGTTTACACCTGCGTACTATTGTTTGTACAGATGAATGTGGTACCTTCAGGCATTTGGAAATTGCCCCCAAAGATGAACCAGACTTGCTTTTTCTGAGGTTTCCTTTGATTTTCCAATGATGTCACGAAAAGAGTTTGAACGTACGCCTTGAAATACATCCACATGTTCACTTCCAATTGACTTAAATTATGTCAATTAGCCTATCAGAAACTTCTAAAGAATGACAATTTTCTGGAATTTTCCAAGCCGATACAGTGAAATAAAAGTGAAATCTGTCTGTAAACAATTGTTGGAAAATTTACTTGTGTCATGCACAAAGTAGATGTCCTAACCGACTTGCCAAAACTATAGTTTGTCAACAAGAAATGTGTGGGGTGGTTGAAAAAGGAGTTTTAATGACTCCAACCTAAGTGTATGTTAACTTCGGACTTCAACTGTATACTGTTCAATAGTTTGTGGTCACTTAGAAGTGTCATTGTTTTTGAAAGAAAATCTCATTTTTTTGTCCATTAAAATAATATCAAATTGACCCGAAATACAGTGTAGACATTGTTAATGTTATAAATGACTATTGTAGCTGAAAACTGATGATTTTTAATGGAATATCTACATAGGCGTACAGAGGCCCATTATCAGCAACCATCACTCCTGTGTTCCAATGACACATTGTGTTAGCTAATCCAAGTTTATCATTTTAAAAGGCTTATTGATAATTAGAAAACTCTTTTGCAATGATAGCACCGTAGAAAACGGTTCAGATAAAATAATCAATAATGGCCAGAAATAAAGCACTTTCTTCTGAAACCTGTCAGTCTATTCTTGTTCTGAGAAATGAAGGCTATTCCATGCGAGAAATTGCCAAGAAACTGAAGATCTGGTACAAAGCTGTGTACTACTCCCTTCACAGAACAGCGCAAACTGTCTCAAACCAGAATTGAATGCGGAATTGGAGGCCCTGGTGCACAACTGAGCAAGAGGACAAGTACATTAGAGTATCTAGTTTGAGAAACAGACGCCTCACAAGTCCTCAACTGGCAGCTTCATTAAATAGTACCCGCAAAACACCAGTCTCAACGTCAACCGTGAAGAGGCGATTCCGGGATGCTGGCCTTCTAGGCAGAGTTGCAAAGAAAGAGATATGGCTTTTCTTTGCAACTCTGCCTGGAAGGCCAGCATCCCGGAGTCACCTCTTCACTGTTGACGTTGAGACTGGTGTATTACAGTCTAATACTGCATTTCTGATCGATTTGATGTTATTTTAAGGGACAAAAAAAGTGATTTTCTTTCAAAAACAAGGACATTTCTAAGTGACCCCAAACCTTTGAACAGTAGTGTGTATATATGGACATCCCTTCAAATTTGCAGATTCAGCTATTTCAGCCACAAATGTTGCTGACAGGTGTATAAAATAGAGCACATAGCCATGCAATCTCCAAAGACAAACATTGGCAGTGGAATGGCCTTACTGAAGAGCTCAGTGACTTTCAACGTGGCAACGTCATAGGATGCCACCTTTCCAACAACTCAGTTCGTCAAATTTCAGCCCTGCTAGAGCTGCCCCGGTCAACTGCAGGTGCTGTTATTGTGAAGTGGAAACGTCTAGGAGCAACAACGTCTTAGACCGGCAAGTGCTGAAGCGCGTAACAATCGTCTGTCCTCGGTTGCAACACACACTACCGTGTTCCAAACTGCCTCTGGAAGCAATGTCAGCCCAATAACTGTTTGTTGGGAGCTTCATGAAATACGTTTACATGGCCGAGCAGCCATATACAAGCCTCAGATCACCATGCGCATTGTCATGCGTTGGCTGGAGTGGTGTAAAGCTCCCCGCCATTGGACTCTGGAGCAGTGGAAACTCGTTCTCTGAAGTGATGAATCACGTTTCACCATCCGACAGACAAATCTGAATTTGGTGGACACCAGGAGAACGCTACCTGCCCGAATGCACAGTGCCAACTGTAAAGTTTGGAGGAGAAGGAATAATGGTCTGTTTTTTATTGGTTCAGGCTAGGCCCCTTAGTTCCAGTGAAGGGAAATCTTAACACTACAGCATTCAAGGACATTCTAGACGGTTCTGTGCTTCCAGCTTTGTGCCAATAGTTCAGCATAAAAATGCCCTGTGCACAAAGTGAGGTCCATACAGAAATGGTTTGTCGAGATCGGTGTGGAAGAACTTGACTGGCCTGCACAGAGCCCTGAACCTATTGAACACTTTTGGGATGAATTGGAATGCCAACTGCGAGCCAGGCCTAATCGCCCCATCATCAGTGCCCGTTCTCACTAATTTTGTTGTGGCTGAATGGAAGAAAATCCCAGCAGCAATGTTCCAACATCTAGTGGAAAGCCTTCCCAGACGAGTGGAGGCTGTTAGCAGCAAAGGGGGGGACCAACTCCATATTAATGCCCATGATTTTGGAATGAGATGTTCGACAAGCAGGTGTCCACATACCTTTGGTAATGTAGTGTATATACAGTACATTCAGAAAGTATTCAGACCCCTTGACCTTTTTCCACATTTTGTTACGTTACTGCCTTATTCTAAAATGGTTTAAATTATTTTGTTCTACACAAAATACCCCATAATGACAAAGCGTAAACAGGTTATATATTTCTGCTAATTTATTAACATTTAAAAAAAAAAAAAAAATATAAAAAATAAAAAAAAAATATATATATAAAAAATATATAAATAAATAAATAATATAAATATATATATATATATATATATATATATATATATATATATATGTGTGTGTGTGTGTGTGTGTGTGTGTGTGTGTGTGTGTGTGTGTGTGTGTGTGTGTGTGTGTGTGTGTGTGGATTGTACGGGTCAAATCCAGAGGGATGAAATCGCCTCATTTCATCCCTGTAATAGAAGATGCTGCTATGATCTCAAAAAAGGATACTCTCAGTTTTATGCCATGGTAATACAATTTAACTCTGATAATCAACATATCAAGTGTAGAAGACATTACTGAATCACTCACTCTCTTCCTAAAGAGTAGTACAGACTAACAACCCTCCCTGCTGTACACTGACCTTAACTCGTCACACCTTTCCCCCTGACCTTGAACTCTACTTGAAGGTCTACTGACCTTGCTTCTCTATAGTCTAGAGTCTATGTCAACCATACAGGGCCGAATGGGACAATGTCGAGATGAACATTATATTTCCTTGCATGCCACTAGCAAAGTTTGTCACACCAAGGAACACAATACAACAAGCGCATAATGAGAGTGTGAGAGAGACAGTAGGGTTAGAAGCCAGGGATAATGGTTTTAGGTCTTTTAATCACCATTTGACCATGTTCATGTCCTTAGAAGAGGAAAATGCATCCGTTCATGGGTTGGGGGAGGAAGGAGAAATTGTGCAGCCAAACAAATGTGGTGTACTGATGGTGTCCCACTGATAGTGTCCCAGCCTGACAGTAAGACATCTTCAAAAAGATGATATTACACCCCACCCATCTCATCCCTCAACCGCAGAGCCTGCACACACACACACACACTGTATTGGAAAACTCTCTGCTCGCTGACAGAACATGAGAATGTTACAATTATAAAACAAGAGTGACAGGAAGGCTTGGATTTCACCGGCAGATGACAGCCCCTGGCCGTCCGCCTGGAAGTTGTTCACAGCAATACCACCCTGCCCCACGCTCTCTACCCACAAAATCCGAATGTAAATGGGGAATGAATGGGGTGGGGTGGGGGCAAGGTCACAAGGAGCACATGCCATTGAACACACTCGTCCAGGTGGGAAACCATTGGGCGATGCATTCATTCCCCTCCAAACCTCAACACACAACCGCAAACCATTTGAGCACCATGCCAGAGGCTGACTGGTAGGTTACATAAGTTAGTAATGACTGGAGTTATAATTGTGGAAAGCAGTTTACGCCAAACATATAACCTGTCTAGGAAACCATAGACCTTAGTTATAGGTTATGACTATTGGGGGGGGGGTCGTTTTAGATTCCTTGTATGCATAATTGTTGCCAAAATTATGCCAAGGCATGAGGGTGAGAAAGCGCCCATATGTGGACACATCACATGTAACAAAACATTAACTAAGCAAGCATCACATATCATCCATATGAGCTTCTGGCAACCTGAGAACACATGCATGGGCCCCCGGTCATAGACATTAATTAACATGCTAGCTCTAGCACAATGTGAAGAAAGGGGAGCAACATAACAAAGAAGTGGCCCTCTCAGCACTGTGGAGTTTCAGGAGGATGTCCTTCACCGAGTCGGACACATTACAAACTGTGCGTTCCAAATGGCACCCTATTCCAAATGTAGTTCACTACTACCCATAGGCCTCTGGCCAAAAGTAGTGCACTACATAGGGAATAGGGTGCCATGTGGAATATAACCTAAGTGTTATGTAATACTGCTGGAGGACAAGGACAGGGAGTCGGCGCAGCGCGGCGCCATTTTAGGTATGGTCACTGCCCGCTGTAGAGGACAAAATATATAGCACTCCATTGGGGTGATGCCACCTCCTCTGTACCGCTCGCTGTCTTGGGACAGGAAGTACAAAGCTATTTCTGAAACGATGTGCACCACAACAACACCCTAGCCTGGGTTGTGATTGGAGAGCATTGTTGTATCTGCAAAATATAGCCTGGCAGACTGCAGACAATGGCACAAGCTCAACTCTGCAGCCAGCGTTCATTTTTGGGAAATAAACCATTAGCAAGGGTCACATAGGATCCTGCTCCAGAAGATCCCCGTCTGTGACACGGTGGACAGTGGTGCCAATATATCAATATAACGCCATGTCAAGTGTTCAGAGTCCAAGTACCTATTGACTGTTCACTTGTCTGTTAAATTTATTAGCCTTTCTATATTCATCGCCGTCAGTACAGTATGATTTAATCATATGATACGACAGGTGTTTGTACCAACCATGGCCTCTACCAGGGGTGGTGGGGAGTTGTTGGGGGAATAGGCCCTGGGTAATATATATTATTGCCATAAAGAGTAGTATACAGTAGCTGCAGTATTAGAATAGTATGTAGAAGCACTATCTCCTTCTAGTTGTGCTTGATAAAGTTTTGAACTACAGTGTAGTAGGAAAGCACACAGGCTTATTAAGGGACTCAATTATACAGTATACAGAGAAGCCCATAGCATGAATCATCAAACCAACGCCAACTCCTGCACACAATCCTACCACTGACAAAAACTGACGAAAACCCCCAACAAAAGAATCCAATTTTCCTTCGCTCTTTTTTTGTCACTTTTTTGTTCATACCCCTCCTCACCCTGTAATGGAGACATATTTGAATGTGTGGGCATGGGAAGTCCTGCATCACCAGAAGATTTCATCTCCACTGAATGGATGTTTTTGACAGTTTTTGTTGTTGTTGTGGGAACTGTTTCCCACTGTGCGAGTGGAGAATAAGACATGTTGTTCGACAGAGGAACCATTGCAGCAAATGACGGTTGTGGAGGGAAGACATGAATACAATTATTTAAATGGTTCACTCCCATTCACTTTTGTCTCTGACTCCTTCACCCACTCAGTGTTTTGGAACATGTTTCCATAATGACAGGCTGAGTTCATCCGTAGGACTGGCTTTGTGAAAGACCCCCAAAATGCTAGAAACGGCACTGGAAAAGACCCACACAACAAAATGAGATAAAACCTACTTTGTGAGGGGAAGAAGACAGCAACGAGTTTGTTGACAACACATAAAACCACTCCTTTACCATTTAAATCAAATAAAATTGTATTAGTCACATGTTCTGAATACAACAGGTGTAGACCTTAGTGAAATGCTGACCTATGAGCTCCTAACCAACAACGCAGTTTAACAAAAACGGATAAGAATAAGAAATAAAAGTAACAAGTAATTAAAGAGCAGCTGTAAAATAACAATAGCGAGACTAGTGGTCTACAGCTCACTATCAGGGGGGTACCGGTACAGAGTCAATGTGCGGGGGCAATGGTTAGTTGAAATAATATGTACATGTAGGTAGAGTTATTAGAGTGACTATGCATAGATAATAACAGAGAGTAGCAGCAGCGTAGAAGAAGGTGGGGGGGGGGGACAATGCAAATAGTCTGAGTAGCCATTTGGGGGGTAGAAGCTGTTGAGAAGCCTCTTGGACCTAGACTTGGCGCTCCGGTACCGCTTGCCGTGCGGTAGCAGAGAGAACAGTCTATGATTAGGATGGCTGGAGTCTTTGACCATTTTTAGGACCTTCCTCTGACACCTCCTGGTATAGAAGTCCTGGTGGCAGGAAGCTTGGCCCCAGTGATGTACTGGGCTATTCACACTACCTGTAGTGCCTTGCAGTCGGAGGCCGAGCAGTTGCCATACCAGGCAGTGATGCAACCAGTCAGGATGCTCTTGATGGTGCAGCTGTAGAACGTTTTGAGGATCTGAGGACCCATGCCAAATCTTTTCAGTCTCCTGTGGGGGAATAGGTTTTGTCGTGCCCTCTTCATAACTGTCTTGGTGTGCTTGGACCATGTTAGTTTGTTGGTGATGTGGACCCCAAGGAACTTGAAGCTCTCAACCTGCTTCACTGCAGCCCTGTCGATGAAAATGGGGCGTGCTCGGTCCTCTTTTTCCTGTAGTCCACTATCCTCTTATTTGTCTTGATCACGTTGACGGAGAGGATTTTATTATAGCCTTGAGTCTTCTTCAGTTTGACACTGCAAGCTTGACACAGCTGTATTTGGGGAGTTTCTCCCATTCTTCTCAAGCTCTGTCAGGTTGGATGAGGAGCGTCACTGCACAACTATTTTCAGGTCTCTTCAAAGATGTTTGATCGAGTTCAAGTGCTGTCACCACCATGCTTTACAATAGGGATGGTGCCAGGTATCCTCCAGACGTGACACTTGGCATTCAGGCCAAAGAGTTCAATCTTGGTTTCGTCAGACCAGATAATCTTGTTTCTCATGGTCAGAGCCTTTCAGGCAAACTCCAAGCGGGCTGTCATGTGCCTTTTACTGAGGAGTGGCTTCCGTCTGGCCACTCCACTATAAAGGACTGATTGGTAGAGTGCTGCAGAGATGGTTGTCCTTCTGGAAGGTTCTCCCACCTCCACAGAGGAACTCTGGAGCTCTGTCAGAGTGACCATCGGGTCTTGGTAACCTACCTGACCAAGTACCTTCTCCCCCAACTGCTCAGTTTGGCCATGTAGCCAGTTCTAGGAAGTCTCTTGGTGGTTCCAAACTTCTTCCATTTAAGAATGATAGAGGCCAATGTGTTCTTGGGGACCTTCAATGTTGCAGAAATGTGCTGGTACCCTTGCCCAGATCTGTACCTCAACACAATCCTATCTTGGAACTCTACGGACAATTCTTTCGACCTCGTGGCTTGGTTTTTGCTCTGACATGAACTGTCAACTGTGGGACCTTATATAGACCGGTCTGTGCCTTTCCAAATCATGTACAATCAATTGAATATACCACAGGTGAAATCCAATCAAGTTGTAGAAACATCTCAAGTATGATCAATGGAAACAGGATGCACCTGAGCTCAATTTCAAGTCTAATTGCAAAGGGTCTGAATACTTACATAAGGTATTTCTGTTTTTGATTTTTAATACATTTGCAAAAATTCCTAAAAACCTGTTTGTGTTTTCATTATTGGGTATAGATTGATGACGAAAACAATATTTTAATCAGTTTTAGAATCAGGCTGTAATGTAACAAAATGTGGAAAAAGGGAAGGGGTCTGAATACTTTCACACCCTTAGTATTAATCTCACATCTTTCAAAATAACAGTCCTTACTGCATGTCCACACTCAATTACTGAAACACAACCAAAACAAACAAGTTTGTAGAGTCACAAGCTTGATGTAATCATTGCATGCTAGGAATATGGAGCCAAACACTAAACGTTTGAATACTCCAATACACTGTGAATTTGTTCCCTAAAATTTCTAAAAACGGTTAACCTGATATGGATGAAAATATCCATATAACGCTGATAGTCTGCACTTTAACCTCATAGTCATTGTATATTTTCAAATCCAAATTGCTTGAGTTTATTTTTTTATATATTTGTTTACTTCCGTAACTGACAGAGATGGCCGCCTCGCTTCGCGTTCCTAGGAAACTATGCAGTATTCTGTTTTTTTTTGCGTGTTATTTCTTATATTGGTACCCCAGGTTATCTTAGGTTTCATTACATACAGTCGGGAGGAACTACTGAATATAAGAGCAACGTCAACTCACCATCATTACGACCAGGAATATGACTTTCCAGAAGCGGATCCTGTGCTTAGCCTTCCACCAAGGACAATGGATCGGATCCCAGCCGGTGACCCAAAACAACGACGCCATAAAAGGGGCAAACGAAGCGGTTTTCTGGTCAGGCTCCGGAGACAGAAGCAAGCATCTTTCTGGTAAGAAGAGAGGCGGGGGGGGGGGTATACCTTATGATTAACGAGACGTGGTGTGATCATAACAACATACAGGAACTCAAGTCCTTCTGTTCACCGGACTTAGAATTCCTCACAATCAAATGTCGACCGGATTATCTACCAAAGGAATTATCTTCGATTATAATCACAGCCGTATATATTCCCCCCCAAGCAGACACATCGATGGCCCTGAATTAACTTTATTTGACTCTATGTAAACTGGAAACCACATATCTTGAGGCTGCATTCATTGTAGCTAATCTGAAAACAAGACTCCCTAAATTCTATCAGCATATTGATTGCGCAACCAGGGCTGGTAAAACTGTGGATCATTGTTATTCTAACTTCCGCGATGCATATAAGGCCCTCCCTCGCCCTCCTTTCGGAAAAGCTGACCATGGATTGGGATATGTTCCGCATTGCGTCCAACAACAACATTGGCGAATACGCTGATTCGGTGAGCGAGTTCATTAGAAAGTGCATTGGCGATGTTATACCCACAGCAACGATTAAAACATTCCCAAACCAGAAACCGTGGATTGATGGCAGCATTCGCGCGAAACTGAAAGCGCGAACCACTGCTTTTGACCAGGGCAAGGTGACCGGAAACATGACCGAATACAAACAGTGTAGATATTCCCTCCGCAAGGCAATCAAACAAGCTAAGCGTCAGTATAGAGACAAAGTAGAGTCGCAATTCAACGGCTCAGACACAAGAGGTATGTGGCAGGGTCTACAGTCAATCACGGATTACAAAAAGAAAACCAGCCCCGTCGCGGACCAGGATGTCTTGCTCCCAGACAGACTAAATAACTTTTTTGCTCGCTTTGAGGACAATACAGTGCCACTGACACGGACCGCTACCAAAACCTGCGGACTCTCCTTCACTGCAGCCGACGTGAATAAAACATTTAAACATGTTAACCCTCGCAAGGCTGCAGGCCCAGACGGCATCCCCAGCCGCATCCTCAGAGCATGCGCAGACCAGCTGGCTGGTGTGTTTACGGACATATTCAATCAATCCTTATCCCAGTCTGCTGTTCCCACATGCTTCAAGAGGGCCACCATTGTTCCTGTTCCCAAGAAAGCTAAGGTAACTGAGCTAAACGACTACCGCCTCGTAGCAGTCACTTCCGTCATCATGAAGTGCTTTGAGAGACTAGTCAAGGACCATATCACCTCCACCCTACATGACACCCTAGACCAACTCCAATTTGCTTACCGCCCCAATAGGTCCACAGACGACGCAATCGCAACCGCACTGCACACTGCCCTAACCCATCTGGACAAGAGGAATACCTATGTGCCAATGCTGTTCATCAACTACAGCTCAGCATTTAACACCATAGTACCCTCCAAACTCGTCATCAAGCTTGAGGCCCTGGGTCTCGACCATGCCCTGTGCAACTGGGTACTGGCCTTCCTGACGGGCCGCCCCCAGGTGGTGAGGGTAGGTAACAACATCTCCACCCCGCTGATCCTCAACACTGGGGCCCCACAAGGATGCATTCTGAGCCCTCTCCTGTACTCCCTGTTCACCCACGACTGCGTGGCCATGCACGCCTCCAACTCAATCATCAAGTTTGCAGACGACACTACAGTGGTAGGCTTGATTACCAACAACACCGAGACTGCCTACAGGGAGGAGGTGAGGGCCCTCGGAGTGTGGTGTCAGGAAAATAACCTCACACTCAACAAAACAAAGGAGATGATTGTGGACTTCAGGAAACAGCAGAGGGAGCACCCCCCTATCCACATCGACGGGACAGTTGTGGAGAAGGCAGTAAGTTTTTAAATTCCTTGGCGTACACATCACTGGACAAACTGAATTGGTCCACCCACACAGACAGCGTTGTGAAGAAGGGGCAGCAGCGCCTCTTCAACCTCAGGAGGCTGAAGAAATTTGGCTTGTCACCAAAAGCACTCACAAACTTCTACAGATGCACAATCGAGAGCATCCTGTTGGGCTGTATCACCGCCTGGTACGGCAACTGCGCCGCCCACAACCGTAAGGCTCTCCAGAGGGTAGTGAGGTCTACACAACGCATCACCAGGGGGGGGGGGGCAAACTACCTGCCCTCCAGGACACCTACACCACCCGATTGTCACAGGAAGGCCATAAAGATCATCAAGGACAACAACCACCCGAGCCACTGCCTGTTCACCCCACTATCATCCAGAAGGCGAGGTCAGTACAGGTGCATCAAAGCAGGGACCGAGAGACTGAAAAACAGCTTCTATCTCAAGGCCAACAGACTGTTAAACAGCTACCACTAATATTGAGTGGCTGCTGCCAACATACTGACTCAACTCCAGCCACTTTAATAATGGAAATTTATGTAAAAAAAAATGATCACTAGTCACTTTAAACAATGCCACTTAATATAATGTTTACATACCCTACATTACTCATCTCATATGTATACTGTACTCTATATCATGTACTGCATCTTTATGTAATACATGTATCACTAGCCACTTTAAACTATGCCACTTTGTTTACATACCCTACATTACTCATATGTATATACTGTACTCGATACCATCTACTGCATCGTGCCTATGCTGTTCTGTACCATCACTCAGTCATATATATTTATGTACATATTATTTATCCCTTTACACTTGTGTGTATAAGGTAGTAGTTGTGGAATTGTTAGGTTAGATTACTCGTTGGTTATTACTGCATTGTCGGAACTAAAAGCACAAGCATTTTGCTACACTCGCATTAACATCTGCTAACCATGTGTATGTAATAAATAAAATTTGATAACAAACAAAACATGTGTCACTGTCTCAATACTTTTGTAGCTCACTGTGGTTAATAAATATGCAGGTCAGTGAGGAAGGACAGAGCTTCAGCATACGTCCCAAATGGCTCCTTATTCCACATGGACCCTGGTCAAAAAGTAGTTGACTAAATAAGGAATAGATTGCCATTTGAGATGCTGCCTCAGTAAAAGGAAAATTGTCACAGACTGTGATGAATGGGTCTGACCCATCAGCGGCTGCTGTGGACCACATGCTCAGTCGCTGTCAACAAAGTGTAAGTTAGACTAATGCCGTGTCATTTCTAACACAGGTTTTTTCACTTCCCCTCCAAAGCCAGACGCAAACCCTGCAATAAAGGAACTGAAGTTTATATTCTAACTGATTCAAGTTTTGGCTGAGGGATCACACATAAGGTAACGCCTACTTGTATTTACACCTGACCTAGCATTCCTACACAAACTAGAGGAGTCACTAACTGAGAGGTTGAAGTAATTGTTTCCCTTGCCCTGCAAGGGCTAGGAGAGGGACGGAAGCAAAACTGTTACAAATGTATACCATAGTTGCTGAATATCTTCTCAACTAAACTTGAAAGTTAAGCAGGTGGCAGCGATACCTTGGACATAAACAAATGGGAAAGAAACAGATCTTGAAATAATTCTGACAATTTGGAGGAGAGTATCCCCTCACACATCCCTTGCGTGACCAAGGAGTCATTGACAGCGCGTTCCTCAGGGGGGGGCTCGCATTTTATCTTCGTAGATGCTGGGGAGGACGGAGGAGTGGCAAGGGGGTAAGGCCGGGGCATGGGGGTGGGTGGGTATCATAAGAATGTTTCCAATATTAGCCTTGGTCTGGCTTTAAAAATAGAGCTTCATCACATTAAATCAATAATGCCACTTAGAAGTGATGGCGTGTGTTTTGGCAGCGAGGACCCTCCGTGGATTAGCGCACTCTGTGCTTGGTAATCACTAACACATTTGGATGGCAACAGTACTAGAAAGGCCTGTGGAGAACTCAAGTTTATAAAGCCTATATGAATAATGTTGTCAAGCTTTTATCTTTGTACAATGATCATCTTCAATTTGACTGGCATAATTGATGCTTGATGCTAGAACTGCCAAGAATTTGATGCTAGAACTGCCAAGAATTTGATGCTAGAACTGCCAAGGTTTGATGCTAGAACTACCAAGGTTTGATGCTAGAACTGCCAAGGTTTGATGCTAGAACTGCCAAGGTTAGGCCACTCTTGGAGGTTGCAACCTTGATTCATATAGAATTGAGTCATCAGTGATGAGGCTCTTTTGAGAAATGCTTTCTATGCAAACCCTGTGGTGTGCAGAATCCAGCATTCAGTAATAAATACTTTTCCCTTTCATGAATTTGCAAATATCTTTGCAAACATATCCATTTCCAGGTTGCATCACATCCGGCTGTGATTGGGAGTCCCATATGGCTGCGCATAATTGGACCAGCACCGTCCGGGTTTGGCCGGGGTAGGCCGTCATTGTAATAAGAATTTGTTCTTAACTGACTTGTCTAGTTAAATAAAGGTTAAATAAATAAAAAATATTTAAACAATTCCAAAACTTTCTTGCAACTTTATTCATAGCATTTGCATTCATCAATTTGCAGTTGTGCACTAAAATAATAAGTACTTCAGTTGCATACCACCTGATCACAGAGAACATAATCAATTACACTCAAAAGCCATACACTGATGAGAACCATCATGGTGAAGTGATTTATGGTACAAAACTAGGTAATATCCTCAAAATACACATTGCCTCACTCTCACTTACTCTTTAATGTTAAAAGATAAGACGATGGTTGCGGCGAGAGCTTCGTGTGCACTATAACTTGTCCAACCACAACACGAGATACCCACTGGAATTTTCTCTGAACTAGCCACTACAAATCTTCCCCTGCGATGCTCAGACAGAGACCAATATAGATCCAAGAGAGAGATATCGCATGGCCGATAAACTTGAGGGACAGGCTGACCCCTGGATGCACTGTGGCTCAGTTGAGGTGACACTCTCTGAACCAGGCCCTCCACCAGTGTCTAATTTAGATCAACCGCATGATAAAGCCAGCATTGTATTATAGCACCAGCTATAGGCAAGAGTCTCACTTCTAGCTAGTATCCCTCATCTAATGGCGCAAATGACGGTTTCATACCATGTCATTTTAATAAAGCAGTGTCTGGTATCATATGCATATCTTGTTTTAACTGTGATATGTAAATACCTCACTCTGAACGTTTATTTCACTTTGCAAAGCACTCACTCCGAACTAGTCTTTTTCGGGCTTCACCAGCGGACAACTTGTAGGACCTACTCATCTGACAGACTGCCCTACTCAGCCTGATGTGCAAGATTGACATCTGCTGGCTATTTAGTGTCCCTACAATGGATCCATCCATGGCATCTCAATTGTATCAAGTGAATTCAGTTAAGTTTTAGATAAATGTGACCTACATGCTGAGATTACATGTTGTAGCTACAAAACTATTTAATTTTAGAGTTCACAAGTCAATAATATTCTAAAGATTTCTGAGTGTAGTATACACAACTATATAAACTATTGCATACATTATGGTAATCGTTCCAGCCAATGGAAGTAACGTTTGATCCCTGCTATCTTGTAAGCATGGCAACGACCAGTGTTGTTGCTAGATTTAGCAACTTTTAAGACTACCCTGGCAACTTTTTGTTTTCAAACAGCACCTAGCAACAAATGTAGCTACTTTAAAACATGTATTTGGAACTTTTTGCAACTTTTGAAAAGTGACCCAAACGCTAAAATGCATGTATTTTCCCTCTAAATGACACAAACACGATTTTCTGTCACACACTCAGTCACAACACACGTGCCTGGCTGTAAAAATGCATTGTGAGTGACGTCAGCAGCAGGCCAGCAGCAATTTCAGTACATTGCAAATCATTGTTGGCTAGCTGCAGCAGTACGGGTTTGACGATCCAAACCCAATGAATATAGTTGGTCACGAATGTTTGATCTTGAACAGAACTTACAACATCAATCAACATGTCTCAATCAAAACTGTACAGCAAGAAGTAAAGAAAAGAGTGGGAGTCTGTACCTGAACAAATGTCAAATCACATTTTTTGCCGAGATGGCCCGTAAATTTAAGTAACGTTATTGTGTATTCTACGTAATGACCCGGTTTTACGTTATCACGCAGTGACATCACAACGTCATTTAGCAACTTTTAGCAACAAATCAACCTGCCTCTAACAATTTACCCTGAAAATTTGTTGGCAACACTGGCAACGAGTTTCACGGCCTCACCCACCAAATACCACCATGGCGCTGTGCAAGAGAGAGGTCCAATGCTGTGTAACAACGAAAATATAGTTATCAATTTCAACAGTGTCAATATACACCCCAATGCTAGCCTAACAAAGACTAAGGTACTGAATAACTCGAACATTATTTGAATATTATTGCAAGATGGAGAGTAGCGTGCTCGAAATGCTTTGTCGGTCATTGTCATTCTAGGGCTAGTCATCCTCTGAACCGGTATCTGGGCAGAGGAGACGATGAATATGTAGCCTAGGCAGCGGATAGTTAGTGCATGGGCGCTAGATCTGCACTACCGACTGCCTAGGCTAATAGCCTAGATGCTACCATATATTTTGCCATTAGACAGCAAGCTTTATGTCAAAATACGTTCGTTATCAAGTTTCACTGAGCAACTATCGTAATTTACTGCCGTCCAGCCCGTTGTGTGCTTCCAAAAACATTACATAAATATTTCCAAGCAACCGAAAACATATATTGTCTGGAAAGAATGTATTGTTTTTTTGACCCAAGTGCGCATGCGCCTGGACCTATATAACTAGGCGGTGTCAGAGGAAGGCCCAGTCACCGAAGTATGAGACTGTTCTCTCTGCTACCGCACGGCAAGCGGTACCGGAGTGCCAAATCTAGGTCCAAAGGCTCCTTATCAGCTTCTACCACCAAGCCATAAGACTGCAGAACAATTAATCAAATGGCCAGCCGGACTATTTACATTGACATCCGCCCCCCTTTGATTTTACACTGCTGCTACTCGCTGTTTATTATCTATGCACAGGGTTGGGGAGGTTACTTTCTAAATGTAATCCCTTATATTACTAGTTATCTGTCCAAAATTGTAATCTGTAACGTAACTTTTGGATTACCCAAACTCAGTAACATAATCTGATTACATTTAGTTACTTTCACCTTTAAGCGACATTAGAAGAAGACAAAAATGTATGTTACAAATTGAACGACATCATGTTCAAGTTTACATAGCTGGCCATATATAGATGCTAAATTTCTCCTAACCCGTCACTTACTACTACATATAATAACACGATTAAATTATATATTTACATAAAAAAACAAAGTCTATCAGAATTACAGTTATTCCAATAAATGTTATACCCCTTGATCTTCAAGAATAGGACTTGGAAATATGGAAGTATAGATTAGCCAAATAGTTTTACCTGAGCATAATCCCAAAACGAAGGATTTATTAGCCAGCCCTACTCTGTTGTCATGGAGGACTGATTGGGCTCATTGATTCCAGTTGAAAAATAAATGCTCCGCTCATGGAATGTCATGCTTTGAGCACTACTGAAAAGTGCAATTTACATGTGGAAAATGAATGTCATATGCTGCATTTGCTATAGGCCTATTGTTTACCTTTTTTTGGAGACACTGTGATATATTTCAGCTGTTAAAAGGGCAAATCCATAGATGAAACAATAACAAAACAGTCACCCTCGCCTCTGTTTTTGGTAAAAAACTGAGGGATGGGCCTGGAGAAATGTAACCACACTCAGATTAATAGGCAGAGCTATGGATGCAAAAACTGACCATCCATGATATCAAAATTCTAGTTTTAACCATGTTATGAGGCTATACAGTGTGTGTTTACATTTACAATGTTTACAAACATTGGAGGAAAACAAGCTTATATTTTGGGTTCGCATGGATTGTGACAGTTGAACTAATAAGCTCATGAGGCATTTATAAATTATATTCTTCAAGAATCAATGGATATATTTATTTTTTTGTTTTAATTTATAGGTTAAAAATGGATGTAGCAACTACAAATTGCCCCTTCGAGTCTCGTCTATCAAAAGTGTGCGAGTTTGAGCATGTGTCCATTTTTTTTAAATCAGCATGAATTAGATTGCGCAATAAAAGCCCCACTTTTATTCCATAGTCAACATGTATGGGCCCGGCAGGCACAAGGAGTCGCTAGAGCGCGATGGGACATGGACATCCCAGCCGGCCAAACAGTCCCCTAACCTGGATGACGCTGGGCCAATTGTGAGATGCCTCATGGGTCTCCCGGTTGCAGCCGGCTGCGACACAGCCTGGGATCGAACCCGGATCTGGAGTGACACCTTAGACCGCTGCACCACTTGGGAGGCCCGTCAATAATGTGTTTATGTAATAGGATAACTATTCCTACATCATTGATATTTAGAAGTTTAACTGACAGCCTATACTTCCATATCTGGGGCTATTGCCTGGAAAGCTGTAAAAATATAAATGATTGAATTTGACCTGGATGTTAATTATTTAATTTCCAATTGTGTCACTTGTCAGTCATGCTCATAAATCTCAGATAGTATGCATTATTTTATTTTATGGTGTGTCCTCTTCTCTGTGCTTTCTAGAAACAGAGACATCTTTACTGCTGCACAACATGGTCCTGCTCTCCGTGAACAACCCCAGCCCCTGACCAGAGGAAGAAAGCATGCAGCTGCAACCAGACTCTTTGTTAAATGTATTCATTTGCTCTCAGACTAATTCTAATGGAACAGAAACCATTCATCTAATTTTCTCTGGACAGAGAGGCATAGAATTAAACAAACGGATCAATTGCTAACATGTAGAGAATCAATGAGTCAGTGCATGGATGGCTTTAACTGCTACTGTGCTGTATGTCTTAATCCATTCCACTGTGCATGATACGTCACACATATGGTTTCAGTCACACGTACGTACACACACACACACTCAAACCCTCTCACAATAGACTATTTCCTCTGCTGCCGCACGGCAAGAGGTACCTGTGCATCAAGTCTGACACCAACAGGCTCTTGAACAGCTTCCATCCCTAAGCAATACGACTAATAAATAGCTAACAAAATAACTACACAGACTGAGTTAACCTTGTATCTTTATTGACCTTTTATTTCAATCTTTCCACTGTCTCTGCAAACTCTCAGGGCCCTACACACTCGCACACACTGTCACTCCAACACACACAAACACTCACTCCATCATTTGCTCGCTCAGGCATAATATGCACATCGATTTATACTGACTCTACACACCTGCACACCCACTTGCACACAAGTTGCTGCTACTCTGTTTATCTTATATCCTGTTGCCTAGTCTCCCCTTACCCCTATACATACAGTGCCTTGGGAAAGTATTCGGCCCCCTTGAACTTTGCGACCTTTTGCCACATTTCAGGCTTCAAACAAAGATATAAACTGTATTTTTTGTGAAGAATCAACAACAAGTGGGACACAATCATGAAGTGGAACGACATTTATTGGATATTTCAAACTTTTTTAACAAATCAAAAGCTGAAAAATTGGGCGTGCAAAATTATTCAGCCCCCTTAGGTTAATACTTTGTAGCGCCACCTTTTGCTGTGATTACAGCTGTAAGTCGCTTGGGGTATGTCTCTATCAGTTTTGCACATCGAGAGACTGAATTTTTTCCCATTCCTCCTTGCAAAACAGCTTGAGCTCAGTGAGGTTGGATGGAGAGCATTTGTGAACAGCAGTTTTCAGTTCTTTCCACAGATTCTCGATGGGATTCAGGTCTGGACTTTGACTTGGCCATTCTAACACCTGGATATGTTTATTTTTGAACCATTCCATTGTAGATTTTGCTTTATGTTTTGGATCAATGTCTTGTTGGAAGACAAATCTCCGTCCCAGTCTCAGGTCTTTTGCAGACTCCATCAGGTTTTCTTCCAGAATGGTCCTGTATTTGGCTCCATCCATCTTCCCATCAATGTTAACCATCTTCCCTGTCCCTGCTGAAGAAAAGCAGGCCCAAACCATGATGCTGCCACCACCATGTTTGACAGTGGGTATGAGGTTCAGGGTGATGAGCTGTGTTGCTTTTACGCCAAACATAACGTTTTGCATTGTTGCCAAAAAGTTCAATTTTGGTTTCATCTGACCAGAGCACCTTCTTCCACATGTTTGGTGTGTCTCCCAGGTGGCTTGTGGCAAACTTTAAACAACACTTTTTATGGATATCTTTAAGAAATGGCTTTCTTCTTGCCACTCTTCCATAAAGGCCAGATTTGTGCAATATACGACTGATTGTTGTCCTATGGACAGAGTCTCCCACCTCAGCTGTAGATCTCTGCAGTTCATCCAGAGTGATCATGGGCCTCTTGGCTGCATCTCTGATCAGTCTTCTCCTTGTATGAGCTGAAAGTTTAGAGGGACGGCCAGGTCTTGGTAGATTTGCAGTGGTCTGATACTCCTTCCATTTCAATATTATCGCTTGCACAGTGCTCCTTGGGATGTTTAAAGCTTGGGAAATCTTTTTGTATCCAAATCCGGCTTTAAACTTCTTCACAACAGTATCTCGGACCTGCCTGGTGTGTTCCTTGTTCTTCATGATGCTCTGCGCATTTAACGGACCTCTGAGACTATCACAGTGCAGGTGCATTGATACGGAGACTTGATTACACACAGGTGGATTGTATTTATCATCATTAGTCATTTAGGTCAACATTGGATCATTCAGAGATCCTCACTGAACTTCTGGAGAGAGTTTGCTGCACTGAAAGTAAAGGGGCTGAATAATTTTGCACGGCCAATTTTTCAGTTTTTGATTTGTTAAAAAAGTTTGAAATATCCAATAAATGTCGTTCCACTTCATGATTGTGTCCCACTTGTTGATTCTTCACAAAAAAATACAGTTTTATATCTTTTTGTTTGAAGCCTGAAATGTGGCAAAAGTTCGCAATGTTCAAGGGGGCCGAATACTTTCGCAAGGCACTGTATCTACCTCCATCGCTCCAGTATCCTTGCACATGTTATTGGAACTGACTTTTTAAATATTTCCTGTATATAGTATGCTTACTCACTTAGTTACTTTATTGTGTATTTCATTATGTCTTATTCTTATTTCTTGTGTTTTTTTTACTGATTATTGCATTGTTGGGTTTTGAATTTGCAATAAAGGCATTTCACTGTGCATGTGACAATAAAACTTGAAACACACACACACTTTAAGAAAATGTCATGTGTGTAGTTGGTCGGTACTGTACTGTAGGTGTCACTTCTTTAGTTAACTACTTCACTTTGTAAGTATGGTGCATTGTAAAATGATCAAGGGTCTGTCAGGTCAAAATTGTTTACATAACCATACCACTGGAAACGAAATGAGGAACAGTGGGGTAACTGCCTTGGGGCAGAGGGATTTGCGATTTGATCTAGCAACACTTTCGTTTACTAGCCCACCGCTAGTAAACTAGGCTACCTGCCGCCCCAGGTGGTGGGCTTGTTCTTTGTTTTACCTATATAAAGGTTCTAATCACGGACTTCGTGTGTATATGAGACTATGAGATGTATAACCTTTTGTCTGCATCTGTGCTGATTAATATATGTCCACTTTTAAATCCTTGATTCACCAACTAGGAGGTCAACAATGTGTCAAGTGCTGCTCCGAAGCTCAGCAGTTTTTCCGGAAATAACTCTACTTTACTGTTGTTCTTCTTTTTGAAAGTTCAATAGATGATCCAGTTATAATGGCATTCGGTAAGAACACCTGTTCCTGTTTCGGGGATTATTGTGTTTAACAGGTAGGCTAAAATCAACAGTAAGGCAAGTACTCTCCGCCTCTTCTCAATATATGTAAGATATGAAATCGTGTTCAAAGTGATATCCTGTCGTGTCATTGGGGAAGACCATACAAGGTCGTAAGTTATATTCATCTTCACCTTTGTCAGTTTAAGTGTGTTCACTATGGTGTTTCCATCTTTAAAATGCCTGGACCAAAATGAGCCCAGAGTTTACTTTATCTCAACTTCGTGTACAGTAGATTAAATCAGTGAAAACAACGTCTGAAGTTAGGATAACATGTGCTTTGTTTTCAAGAATTACAGTTGGCTATTTTAAATGTAATGACAGAACATCGCATATGTAGGTTTCCAAATACAACTCTAAAATATCATCATGAAAGTCCTATCTATACACTTCAACATGTAATGTAAGTGGTAATTTGTAGGTTGGATATATCAAACATGCATGGAACTTTAAACATGACCTTATAGAAAGCCTGTACAAGACATGCACATGTAATGACATTGTCTGTGTTTTCCTGGTTTGTTATGAATGTGTTATTAGTGCATTCTGTTTGAGTTCCTTGTAGAGAGTAAGAGTGCATGTACAGTTTACAATTCTTGTCATAAATCGAATAGAATATGCCTCTTGAAAAAGACAAATGTGATTGATTATGTCTGGGGGAAGAAATGTGTTTGAAATACCAAATATCAGTTGTAATTAGTACATTTAGAGCCAGGTATTATTAAACGTGTTCACTGATGTCTATATGTATTTGACTTTGCACGTAAAGAGACACACCAGATGTGTTTTGTAGGATAGGACTCCATTCTCTCCCCTCGACTTGGTTCCATTTTTCCTTATTACTTCCTTCTTTAGACTCAATTTGAGGGGAGGGAACTATACATGGCACATTGCTGACAAAAGCATAACATGCTATAGCATTAGAAAGCTTTAGCATTTTACAATCACAGGAGCAGAAGTCCCTCCTCAAAATCTATTTTTCGGACTGGAACATTATAATTTTTCATGTACATTGTAATGTACGGGTCTCTTTTCAGATGGCTTTGTAAAGATCCCTGTGCTCATGAGATGGAGGAGGCGTACACAGAGCTGTACAGGGAGTTCCTCCAACTGCGCTTGCTGTGTCTGAAGCAGGCTGCTTTACTCAATAAACTCACAGAGAAACTGAGGACACAGCAAGGTCACTCCCATTTCCTTGTTGTCGTACCAAAAATGATATACTTCTCATGCCATGCCTATTCTGCAGGTTCTTATCTTTGTGTTACGATGAGTGTCAAAATCAGTGAATTCAGTGCATATATACAATATCAATGAATCTAGTAGGCTACATTTACATTTTTGTCATTTAGCAAACGGATCTTATCCTGAGCGATTACTTATACGTGCTTATTCCTTCCTTAGGAGGAGCCCCTGTTCCTGATGGAGACCCCAGCGTAATGGCATCAATCCCAATCCAGTGTACCCAGAAGAGCTCTGTTGCTCTCCCTGCATGGCCAGAAACCCCAATGGTCCCAACACACAACCCTGCTGCACACTATGGCATTATAAGGCCATCTGGGTCCATGGGGTCACTCACTAATCTACTGGCTGGGGATTTGGGCAGACTACGGCTGGACTTTGCTCATCCAGGGACAGAAAGGAAGGAGGTCCTCAAAGCCACCCCCCTAGGACCTCTGGACCTACCTGGGGGTAATGAAGAGATGGCACCCTCAAGTGTCTCTGGGGACTCGAAGCAAGCAGGTCGATTTTGGAGTGATGATATGACCCGACAAATGTTCAGGGTAGGTTTCTCCCCTTTAATTTTCTTTTTTTGACTAGTCATGTCATTAAACAAAACATCTGTTTGTCCTCTCCC
Source organism: Oncorhynchus masou masou (assembly GCF_036934945.1). Lineage (NCBI taxonomy): Eukaryota > Metazoa > Chordata > Actinopteri > Salmoniformes > Salmonidae > Oncorhynchus > Oncorhynchus masou. The sequence continues at coordinate 53,133,527 of NC_088216.1, read as the reverse complement.
TCCTCCAATCCCTGTGCCTCCCCTAAAACCTCTCTCTCCTCCCCCCTGCTCAGATGCCCTCGGCATGTGGCTCCTTCCTGGACAGTGAGTTTTTAAGCCAGACCGGGGGGATGATGCTGATGTCAGAGGTGGCGCTGCAGTCTCATGTGTGTGACTTCTGTAATGCTGTATTCCCTGGCCACACCACCACCAGGGGAGACTTCATGTGCCACCTCCACACACACATCACCTAGAACATTATTTCCCAACCAGGGGAAATAAATACTTGAGGAGACCGATGAGACCATGGGCTTACTGGTAAAACGCACATGAGGGTGTAATTCAGGGGTACTCCAGGCAGAGCAAAAAACTGTTTGTGTTACAGTAACCGAAAATGGTTGGGAACCACTGACGTAGAACACTGCTTCCCTGCACAAACTCCATCACACACACATCACCTAGAACACTAGTTCCCTGCACCGACTCCACACACATCATCGAGAACACTGGTTCCCCCATAACATCTCCACACACACGTAATCTAGAATCCCCATAACATTGTTTCTGTATCACCTAGAGTAGCTGTTTCCCCATCACTTAGATTAGTGGTTTCCCCATAATGTTTCCTCTGCATCACCTTGAGTAAGTGGTTTCCCCATAATGTTGCTTCTGCATCACTTAGAGTAGTGGTTTCCGCATAATGTTGCTTCTGCATCACCTTGAGTAGTGGTTTCCCCATAATGTTGTTTCTGCATCACCTTGAGTAGTGGTTTCCCCATAATGTTGATTCTGCATCACCTAGAGTAGTGGTTTCCCTTAAATTTGTTTCTGCATTGTGACCTGCCTGCCTGCCACCTCCACACACATCACCTAGACCATTTATGAGATTTGCTTGTTTTCCCCAAGAAATGTATTATTGATTTCAATGAAAAAGGTTCTTACAACATATATGTATTAATTAAACAGTCTGTTTTCTATGAAACTGAGAAATGTACATATACCACTGTTTTCTTATAGCACTAGAGGGCAGTAACAACATATGGTAGGCTACATCATGGGATTTGTCTCAGTTATCTCGTTATTACTGGTACTGTTTTATTACTAAAAATAATAAAAGGACATACAGTCATTTATAAACAGCTACACAATCCATTATAATGTTACACATAATATATGTATAAACATAGAAATATACTTGTATATTTATCCTATCGTTGCTTTCGAAGGAAAACCTCTTAACTTTGTAACCATTCATTTTTTTCATTGTGCATTGGAATTTTTACATGCATTGACTCTAGGGCCAAGAAAATTTATTCAAAATAGCTTCTGAAGTTTCTTAATTGTATGTTTGTTAATGGTAAAGTATTGCTGTTTTCTATTTTGGAGATAAGAGGTTTCATCCAACACAGACACTATGTAGGTAAAATTTCTGTCATGATTCTCTGTTGAATGTAGAGCTGAATTGATTAATAAATTAGGCCAATTTTCTTCAAATAATACTTTTGATATTGTCTCTTTGTGTATTTATGTAGTTTTTGTAATTGATATGTACATTCTAGTTTGAAAAGATGATGTATTTATTTTTTTGAACATGAAGCTTATTATGTTGCCACAGTGAACAGTCATTTGTGTTTGGGATGTGTCAAATGGCACTATATTCCCTATATTCCCCTGGTCAAAAGTAGCATACTATAGAGAAAATAGGGTGCTATTCGGAATACAACCTGGGTCTTTCACAGTCAGAGCAGCGATGCAAAAGTACACAGCAGAACTCCTCAACGAGCCACCAGGTTGGCAGCTATATCTCGCTATATTTAGTCTGCTCTCTCATTATGATGCTGGTGGGGTGGGGTGGGGAGGGGGGGGGGGACTCACAGGGAGTTGAGGCAGGTGACATCACAAATACAGTCATGTTAGCTTAGAACTGGAAGGAACAAACAACTTGATGGAGCGGAGGCGGTGATGATGATGGTGGTGGTGATAGTGCGGGGAGAGTGGGAATATGACTGTTTGGACCTAGTGCTTTTCTATTAGTTCTGGAATTACTGGCAGCATTCAAATGACGCAGGATTCTTCAGCCTTATCATACATTTGACACTTATGCTCCTCACAAGGAGTGCAACAGATGGGGTGGATGGATTTCCTCACAAGGAGTGCAACAGATGGAGCCACAACAAGAATTTTAAAACAATAAAATAACATTTATTGAGATTTAACTAAATAAATAATCTGCTGTTCAGCATAACAAATGGAGGAGGTTGTTTAATGCTTGTGAGGCAGGAGGTTACAGTTTAGGTACTTCATGGAAATAATGTGTCCATCCAAATTGCACCCTTTTTCCTATACAGTGCACCACCTTTGACTACAGGCAGGCCCTGTTCAGAAGTAGTGCATTATATAGGAAATAGGGGCCCTTTTCAGATGCAGAAAATGTCATGTCCTGGATTCTCCCTGATTTCCTAACCATCCAAACACCTTTCTTTTAAACGTTCATTCCCAGTAACATCTATGCATTCTTACCAAAAAAAGTGAATTCTCCAAAACTTCATAATCAAAGAATTTAGTGTTTGATACGACATACATACTGTATTAAAATAATAACATTGGGAGATGAGCATTCTTGTCATTGCTAACTTAGTAATTGCCTCAAGAGTTATCCAAATTATTGTTGCTTGTTTAAGCCTTATTAAGTTAAATCAAAGAATGTTGAGTTCACCAACAAATTTAATCTAAGGGCTCAATAGTGTTAACATATTAACATCCAAACCCACCCCTCTACATTAACATAGTTTCAGTGGGTGTCAGTGACAGTTGCTGCAGTATTGGAAGAAAAAGGCCTCTGAACCTGATTATCTTCTCTGTACACATTGCCTTTATCATCTAACGGTCAACACTCAAATTAGTGACACTTTGTAAAACCAATCTTTAACGGCAGTGTCATAACAGATACTTATCCTAATCTCAGTGACAACCTTGTATCAACAGAACGAAAATAGCACCAAAAGTTAGTCATGATATCAACATTTTGCATCCATTGTCCTGGGGGCGGGGTGGGGGAGGAGGGGATTATGGGGATTGGGATTATGTTCAAAGTGGGCAAACTGAGACATTATCACATCAGTGTGTGACATACCTCCTACATTTGTGTAAGTGTTACCGTAGCCCTGTGGATGCATGTGGCTAATGCCCCCGCAGGAGTGTTTGGGCACACTATATACAGAGGTAAAGTTGTAGAGTGCCTATCTCTCAATTTCAGTACTGGAAGGCCATAGTATTAGAAGGTTTATGATGTTTTACCTCTCCCTGAACCACCCGATTCAGCTAATCATGGGCTCCGTCCCAAATAACACCCTATTCCCTATATAATGCACTGCTTCTGACCAGAGTTCTGATCAAAAGTAGTGCACTATGTAGGGAATTGGGTGTCATTTGGGATCCAAAATTGATTTAGATTGGAATGATTCATTCCACCTCCCCTCCCCAGTACTCCCAAGTGTCAAGTACAGATGAAAAGCCTGCTGAGTTGTGCCCTCCAAGATCAGAGTGGAGCTGAGAGGCAGGGTTGTCGATGAGTGGTTGGTTTCACTACTTTCCCCTGTGGTCCGAGTCATCTTTGGTGCTGCCAGGGCTGCTGCTGCTGCTGCACGCTGCTATCGAGCCCCTCCTCTCCACCTTGACCTCAAAGTCTGGAAGAACGATAAGGGCTGTTAGCCTATATGGCCGACTGAGACAATATGATAATACATTATTACTCCCCCTGAACATTTGATTGGTATAGAGTACTTCACTTAATCAAAATAATACAAGGGGAAATACAACACCATGCAACTATGGTAGCACTCTTTAATATTTGAAATGTAATATGTCAAGAACTTGAATTTAAATGTCAAGGGTTTTGTCTGCCAAAATGTGAACCCACTTATAAGCTAATAGGATAATACTGTAGATGGAGTCAGTACAGTCAGAGAAGACAAGTCATGTTGCCTTGAGTTAGTGTGAGAGAAATGGAGAAGGAAACCAGAATGAGTGAGAAGAACAACGGACGACGGAGGGGAAGTGAGAAGGAGACCGACGTCATAGAGAGATGAAACATGTCATCTTGGTTGTTTTTCCCCTCTACTTAAGAAGTCGAGGAAGAGGTAGAAAAAAAAGCCTGTGCCATTTCCCTGCCCACAGGTTTTTATTTTTGTTCTCTGTCGCCTGGTGAGTCAATGCAACGCCCCTCCAATTACCACCCACTTCTTAGCCCCCTCTCTCAATCCATCCCGCCCTTCAGCCCACACGCCTAACACAATGTGACATCAGCTGGTGAGGAGTGAGGGGGAGGGGGGTTCCGTTTCTACTGCTCCCACAGCACTTCCTCTGGCCCCCACCATTATTCTCTCTCTCTCTCTCTCTCTCTCTCTCTCTCTCTCTCTCTCTCTCCCACTCTCTCTCTCTGTCTCCCTGTATCTTCTCCACCCTGCCTACTGTGACAGCCCAGTACTACTGCACAGTAGCTTTATTAACATCTCAATGGCTTCACTTTTACATTTTAATGATGAGTGACAAAATGTGACGAGGAAGGGGTTAAGTATAATCATTTTAAGTGTCGCTATTATTAACATATGCTAGAAGACCTCATGGCAATTTGAATAAACTAACATCCATGTCAACTTTCAGTATGACTTTCTAATCTAAACTGTAGCTGGATGCTGCCTCCTCAGCCTCCCCTCTCTATCCCCCAACTAATTTCTCTCCTTTAGTTCTTCTCCAGTCCCAGCTAGAGAAACAGCTCCGGATAGTGGGAGGCATCACCCTAGACAACAATACTGGCTACAGGGGCAGTATGTTAAAGTGATCATGTAGGTTTGTCAAATGTTTTCATACCTCAAAAGTGGTTTAATATCAGGAGACAATGTCCCAGGACATTTGTTGAGTTGATTTAGTTCGATTCTGCTGTATGTCTCAAACTCAAATGAATACGAAAGATAGGCACCGTTTAAAAATGATGAAATTATCTTTCCAATTCAATTGAGATAGAGACATGCAGCCGAATCTACACAACAAATGTTGTGGGATGGACTCATCTCAACATAACACACATTTTTAGGCATGAAAAAGTCAGACTATCACTTTAAGAGTGCTAGCATGATAACTCTTGAATGATAATGTTTGTAAGCCATTATTCAGAAAGTCACCTGTGGTATGTGTCCCCTCTGACCTAAGGCTGATCTTGCCAGCTCGGTCACGTGACACCATCTTAGCCAATCGCAGCCCCTCATCCATGAGCGTTTGTTGCATGAGATGGCGACTCCAGTTGGCAGGGATGGAGGTGTCGGTGGGGGGCGGGGGATGGAGATTGGTTGCACTGTGAGGCTACGTCTATTAGGACAGACAGGGTTAGGTGTAAATGTAATTTTGAACCAATCACATATAGCTGCTTCTTGACAAGACTGTGCTGCGTCAAGAATGGCATCCTATTCCCTATGTAATGTACTATGTTTGACCAGGGCCCATAGGGCTCTATATAGATAATAGGGTACCATTTGGGACATAGCTGGACACTACAGAAAACATTAACTATTATCAATAGTGCTTTGTAGTCAGTGGGGCTCTGTGACATTTAGAGAAACACATAAAGAATGTCTGGGAATGAAATATGATTAAGTGACAGTGTATGTACAGTTGAAGTCAGAAGTTTACATACACCTTAGCCAAATACATTTAAACTCAGTTTTTCACAACATGTTTTTTTCCTGACATTTAATCCTAGTAAAAATTCCCTGTCTTAGGTCAGTTGGGTCACTTTATTTTAAGAATGTGAAATGTCAGAATAATTGTCACAACTCCTACCGAAGGTGGCTCCCCTTCCCGTTCTGGTGGCGCTCGGCGGTCGTCGTCGCCGGCCTACTAGCTGCCACTGATTCTTTCCTCCCCTCCTTGTCTGTTTATTGGTTACACCTGTTATGTATTTTGGTGATTAGTTGGGCTTTATTAGCCAGCTGGCCCGGCCCGCCTGCTCTTTGTGCGGGATTGTTTGTGTGACATTTGTGCACGTTTGAGGTGAACATGTTTTTTCCCTGTTCGTGGGTTTTGCTGGACTGTTTTAGGCCCCGTGTTTGGGGCATTTGTTTTTGTGAGCGCCCAGTGTTTCGTGGGGTGGCTTATGTTCACCATTTGTGCATTAAAGAGCACTACCCTGAACTCTCTGTTTCCTGCGCCTGACTTTGCACCCACTACACCCAGATCGTTGCAATAATAGTAGAGAGAGTGATTATTTCAGATTTTATTTCTTTCATCACATTCCGAGTGGATCAGAAGTTTACATACACTAAATTAGTATTTGGTAGCATTGCCTTTACATTGTTCAACTTGGGTCAAACGTTTCAGATAGCTTTCCACCAGCTTCCCAGCTTTTTTGGCCCATTCCTCCTGACATAGCTGGTGTAACTGAGTCAGGTTTGTCGGCCTCCTTGCTCACACGCACTTTTTCAGGTCTGCCCACAAATTTTCTGTAGGATTGAGGTCAGGGCTTTGTGATGGCCACTCCAATACCTTGACTTTGTTGTCCTTAAGCCATTTTGCCACAACTTTGGAAGTATGCTTGGGGTCATTGTCCATTTGGAAGACCCATTTGCGATCAAGCTTTAATTTCCTGACTGATGTCTTGAGATGTTGCTTCAATATATCCACATAACTTCCCTCCTCATGATGCCATCTATTTTGTGCAGTGCACCAGTCCCTCCTGCAGCAAAGCACCCCCACAACATGATGCTGCCACCCCCATGCTTCACAGTTGGGATGGTGTTCTTCGGCTTGCAAGCCTCCCCCTTTTTCCTCCAAACATAGCAATGGTCATTATGGCCAAACAGTTCTATTTTTGTTTCATCAGACCAGAGGACATTTCTCCAAAAAGTATGATCTTTGTCCCCATGTGCAGTTGCAAACCGTAGTCTGGCTTTTTTATGGCGGTTTTGGAGCAGTGGCTTCTTCCTTGCTGAGCGGCCTTTCAGGTTATGTCGATATAGGACTTGTTTTACTGTGGATATAGATACTTTTGTACCTGTTGCCTCCAGCATCTTCACAAGGCCCTTTGCTGTTGTTCTGGGATTGATTTGCACATTTCGCACCAAAGTACTTTCATCTCTAGGAGACAGAACGCGTCTCCTTCCTGAGCGGTATGACGGTTGCATGGTCCCATGGTGTTTATACTTGCGTACTATTGTTTGTACAGATGTACGTGGTACCTTCAGGCATTTGGAAATTGCTCCCAAGGATGAACCAGACTTGTGGAGGTCTAGAATTTTTTTCTGAAGTCTTTGCTGATTTCTTTTGATTTTCCCATGATGTCAAGCGAAGAGGCACTGAGTTTGAAGGTAGGCCTTGAAATACATCCACAGGCACACCTCCAATTGACTCAAATGATGTCAATTAGCCTATCAGAAGGTCCTAAAGCCATGACATCATTTTCTGGAATTTTCCAAGCGGTTTAAAGGCACAGTCAACTTAGTGTATGTAAACTTCTGACCCACTGGAATTGTGATACAGTGAATTATAAGTGAAATAATCTGTCTGTAAACAATTGTTGGAAAATTTACTTGTGTCATGCACAAAGTTGATGTCCTAACTGACTTGCCAAAGTATAGTTAGTTAATTAACAAGACATTTGTGGAGTGGTTGAAAAACAAGTTTTAATGACTCCAACCTAAGTATAGGTAAACTTCCGACTTCAATGGTACCTTGTGTTAAGCTGTCCAGACTCTCTCCTGATAAGCTGTCCTCGTCAGCCCTCTGGGACACGCCCTCTGAACCCTCCACACCATGGAGGGAGGACACACATTCTGACACTATCACCTGAAACACACACCAAATGTCATAGTGTGTGTGTGGTTCAATGCAATTACTACTGAAATGTACTAATGGCATAAAATTGATATATAGTATAGGGTCGATTGAAAAGTATCTATGGTATAAATTACAGTGTATGAATTTTTGCAATTTCATTGATTTATTCTAATTACAGCTTATTCATTGTCTACCAATGCTGTATGGATCAACATGATACTAATATTACGTTGACAAAACAGCTTTTGTAGACACACTAACAAATTAAAATAGAGTTTGATATAGTTTTAAATCTTTCTTGTTAGGGGTTCAGAGACTTTAGCCCACTCACCTCATGTTTCACTCTCTTTTGGGATGATAAACTGCAGTCATCTGCACTTGTTCTGTAATAAGAGAAATAAATAATAAAGTAAAAGAGCAATCCTCTTGTGCAAACTCCAGGATTCATTTGGCCCTGCTGTCTGTTAGTTCATTAGCAAGTAGTAGCTCATTATATCCAATTAAAATATACAGAATAAAAATCTAAACACAACATGCAAAGTGTTGGTCCCATGTTTCATGAGCTAAAATAAAGAATCCCAGAAATGTTCCACATGCACAAAAAGCTTATTTCTCTCCAATTTTGTGGACAAATTTGTTTACACAACCGTTAGTGAGCATTTCTCCTTTGTCAAGATAATCCATCCACCTGACAGGTAAGGCATATCAAGAAGCTGATTAAACAGCATGATCATTACACAGGTTCACCTTGTGCTGGGGACAATAAAAGGCTTCTAAAATGTGCAGTTTTGTTACACAACACAATGCCACAGATGTCTCAAGTTTTGAGGGAGCATGCAATTAGCATGCTGACTGCATGAATGTCCACCACAGCTTTTGCCAGAGAATGTAATGTTGATTTCTCTACCATAAGCCGCCTCCAACTTCGTTTTAGAGAATTTGGCAGTACGTCCAACCTGCCTCACAACCTCAGACTACATGTAACCATGTCAGCCTAGGACCTCCATATCCGGCTTCTTTACCTGCAGGATCGTCTGAGACTAGGCACTAGGCGTCTGAGACTAGGTACAGCTGATGAAATTGAGGAATATTTATTTCTGTAGTAAAGCCCTTTTGTGGGGAAAAGCGAATTCTTATTGGCTGGGCCTGGCTCCCCTGCCCAGTCATGTGAAATCCATAAATGATGGCCTAATAAATGTATTTAAATTGACTGATTTCCTTCTATGAACTGTAATATCTTAGAAATTGTTGCATATTGCATTCATATTTTCGTTCAGTATATAAAAACTGATGTTGTGTAACCAAAACTTGAGGCGATGTGACTAAACAGTAAACACATACATTATTAATTGATTTTGAAAGATATATAAAAAAATCTTATAGATTATATGAGACGCTTGAGTTTTTGAATGTTTTTTCATTTAGCTGATCACAAAGTATGACTTGGTTTTGGAGCGGATGCACTGACTGCAGTGCTGTCTGACGAGTAGCATGACCTTGGCCAGCCTTAGCTACAGTGCCTTGCGAAAGTATTCGGCCCCCTTGAACTTTGCGACCTTTTGCCACATTTCAGGCTTCAAACATAAAGATAGAAAACTGTATTTTTTTGTGAAGAATCAACAACAAGTGGGACACAATCATGAAGTGGAACGACATTTATTGGATATTTCAAACTTTTTTAACAAATCAAAAACTGAAAAATTGGCCGTGCAAAATTATTCAGCCCCCTTAAGTTAATACTTTGTAGCGCCACCTTTTGCTGTGATTACAGCTGTAAGTCGCTTGGGGTATGTCTCTATCAGTTTTGCACAAAAGGTCGCAAAGTTCAAGGGGGCCGAATACTTTCGCAAGGCACTGTATGTGTGCTAAGTGTATAAGTCTCTCTATATGTGGGTTTCCCTGTGTGCATCCCAAATGGCACCCTATTTCCTACAGATGTAGGATCTTAATTTGAGCCAGTTTGCTTCAGCAGGAACATAATCCTGCAGCAACAGCAAATATGAATTATTATGTGGATTATAATGAATGAACATTTTTGTATGGGGTTGATTCATTTTTCATTGGGGAAAATCAAGTCAGAATTTTCTAAGTGGAAATTTCTAACTTTAGATGCCTTTTTAAAACTCAAATACACTAAATGTTTGTTTTTCTGCTATGCAGGAAAATTCTCAGCAACAAAAGAGTGATCAAATTAAGTTCCTACTTTTGACCAGGGCTCATAGGGGACACAGACTAGTTGTAGAGGAAGAGAAAGAAGGTGAGAGGGTGGGAAGGTCATCAGACGGGGGTAGGGAACCCCCTAAACAGTGGAACCTCGTGCCCTTACCTGGCATGCTTGAGTGTGGAGGTGTAGGCGCATTCTCTTGCCACCTGTCTAGCCAATGAGAAGAGCTCTACCCGTCGCAGAAGCAGAGCGTTGTCACGCATACAGAACTGGGCGGCCGCTTCATTGATGATCAGCTGAACATGAGGAGGACATCAAATAAGGTGAGAGGGGAAAGAGAACATTAGAATGATATGAACACTATGATTTAAAAAAACATACAACCCACTGGGCAAAAACTGGTTGAATCAACGTTGTTTCCAGGTCATTTGAAAAAAAACATTTAATGTGATGACGTTGAAGCAACGTGGAAAACTGATTGGATTTGAAAAAAGTAATCAACGTAATTTTGTGGGGTTTTTCACCCAACTTTTAACCTAAATCCAATGACCTGGTGACATTTTTGATTGATTTCACATTGAATTCAGGTTACTTGACAATTCAAAACTAGACGTTGAACTGACGTCTGTGCCCAGTAGGAATGCTCAAGCCTCACACATATATTAGTACACAGATAACTCTATTAGTGGAAACACTGATGCCCTCACCTCGTGGTGTGTGAGCTGCTTGCCCTCCCTCCTCTTGGAGTCGAAGCGGCCGTAGATGAGGCTGTACTTGCGGATCTCCTCCTCCTTGGCCATGTCCTGGGGTGCCATCTTGAAGATGTGGCCCACCGTCTTGGCCATCTTCTTGTTCATCCTAAGGAGTGTCTTCACCTCTCTGGGGTCCGACCTGGGCAGGGTCCTCAGGAGCCTGTCCACGCTCTCCCCCACTGCCCGTGCCGTCTCCCCGTCCAGCTGGCCCCCAGGCCAGGCTGAGAGGACCACCGGGGAGAGGGAGGAGGAGGAGGCTGGGGGCGTGGAGGGACCTGGGGTACGAGAGGGGAGTAGAGGTGGGCTGGACTGCTCCTCGTCCACCCCTGAGGCTGAGACCGAGGCACTGTTCCCATCTGGCTCTGGGCTGAGCCAGCGGGGGTCCATTGGGGACAGCTTTCCCCTGTAGTGGGTGTCCGGGGGCTGTGGCGAGGCCTGGGAGCAGGGGCTTCTGGGGCTCCCGCTGTGCAAAGGGGTGAGGCACGCCCTGTCCTCCCTGTCGAACGGCGACCCTGGCTGCCCATTGCTCAGGGACCTCCTGGGTCCGCTGGTGGCGGTTCCGCTGGCACCCGTCCCATCCACCTTGAACAGCGGGATGCCGCCCAGGGGCACGTTGGCCAGGGGCTGGTTGTAGAGGGCCGGGTTGGCTGCCCAGTCGCGGAGGGCCTTCTGTAGACGGCGCACGTGCAGTGGCTTGGTCGCCATGCCGACCAGCGCCATGATCTCCAGGAACTCATCCTCTGCAGCCTCACAGAGCTGCTGCAAGTCGTCGCCGCCCTGCTGGATGAAGGTGTCGTAGTAGGCCAACAGGTTGGCCCTCTGCAGCACCCGGTACAGCTGCAGCTCGCCCAGCATACGCGGCAGAGACATGGCGTAGGACTGTAGACAGGAAAGAAGGAACAGACCAGAGGAGAGTTACACAAGACTCCACTTAAGTTTAATAAATGTCTCATCAATGGAAGGAGAAAACAGTTATGATGTATTGTGTTGTGTGGACAGAATGCTTTATTAATTTGTTTGCTACATGGAATAATCCTCCCTCCCTCCTCCATTCTCTCTCCCTGCTTCTTTACCTCCCTACCCCTCTCTCATCCATCGCTCCCCCCTCGCTCTCAATCCCCTTCCTTCTTCACCATCTCCCTCTCTCCCCTTCCCCACTCTCATCTTTCTTTCTCTCTCCCATCACCACCTCTCTCTCTCTCCTCTCTCAAAGCACAGACATGATATTGAAGCATAGATATGTGTCAAGAGAGTTGACACATAAGTCAATATACATTGCATTCAATGCAAAAGGATATTCAGGCAGACAGACAGACTCTAACCTCAACCATAAACCTAACCCTAGCTTCATGTCCACACCTTGGCTCAACCCTAACCCTAGCCATGGGGTTGGAGCTATGGTTAGGGTTGAAGTTGGAGTTAGAGTTGAGCTTGGATGTGGACAAGAAGTTAGGGTTATGGCTAGGGTTACGGTTATGGTTGAGCCAATATGTGGAGATGAAGTGAGGGTTAGTGTAGGGTTGAGCCAGGAATGGACATGAAGCTAGGGTTATACTCTTAGAAAAAATGGTTCCAAAAGGGTTCTTCGGCTATCCCCATAGGAGAGCACTTTTTGGTTCCAGGTAGAACTATTTTGGGTTCCATGAAGAACCCTCTGTGTAAAAGGTTCTACATGGAACTCAAAAGGGTTCTACCTGGAACCAATAGGGTTCTACTTGGAACCAAAATGGGTTCTTCAAAGGGTCCTCCTATAGGGACAGCCAAAGAACCCCTTTTAGGTTCTAGATAGCACCCTTGGAAAAGGGTTTTGGTTAGGTTAAGGGTTGAGCCGGGATGTGGACATGAAGCTAGAGTTAGGGTTAGGCCCTAGACATCACCCTAACCCTAATCCAATTAACAATACATGTATTTGCCCCTACCCCCACTACATGGCAGAAAGGTAGGGTTTATGTGTTTTTGAGTGACATCGGCGGTTGATCCTAGAAACACAATTCACATATGGGATCATTCAGCAGACTCTCCCGATGAACACAAGCCTACACCTGACCGAGGGACCGCCATGATCCGGCAAATGAAAGTTAAAGTCAATCCACCCAAAATAATTGTTGACCTCCATTGGACACAATGGTCTTGCAGTTCTAGAAACGAAGAGTCTTGTTAGAATGAATTCTGAAGACAATGTCAGTAAAAAAAATGTATTGACTTGAAACTTAAAACTGCCTGCCTGCCTGCCTGCCTGCCTGCCTGCCTGCCTGCCGAAAGTCAGAAAGATACGAGAAACAGGAAGGGAAGGAGAGGGAGAGGGGGGACAGAGGGGGAAGGGGTTGAAGGGTGAAAGAGGATGGGGAGATAAAGAGGAGGTAGAGAGAGAGAAAGAGGGAGGCAAAGAGGGAGAGAAAGAGAGAAGATAGAGAGTGAGAAGGAGAGGGGGATAAGAGAAAAGAGAGAGAGACATGTCTGTCTATCTGTCTGTGAGTTTATACAGTGCCTTCAGAAACCCCTTGACTTATTCCACATTTTGCTGTTACAGCTTGAATAACAAATGCATTAAATATATTTTTTTCTCACCCATCTACACACAATACCCCAGAACTACAAAGTGAAAACATGTTTTTTCACATTTTTACAAATGTATTGAAAATTAAATACGGAAATATGAACATACAGTTGAAGTTGGATGTTCACATACACTTACGTTGGAGTCATTAAAACTCATTTTTTTACCACTCCACAAATTTCTTGTAAACAAACTATACTTTGGCAAGTCATTTAGAACATCTACTTTGTGCATTACACAAGTAATTTTTCCAACAATTGTTTACAGACGGGATATTTCACTTATAGTTCACTGTATCACAATTCCAGTGAGTCAGAAGTTTACATACACTAAGTTGACTGTGCCCTTAAACAGCTTGGAAAATTACAGAAAATTATGTCATGGCTTTAGAAGCTTCTGATAGGCTAATTGACATCATTTGAGTCAATTGGAGGTGTGCCTGTGGATCTATTTCAAGGCCTACCTTCAAGGCCTACTTCAGTGCTTCTTTGCTTGACATCATGGTAAAAAAGGAAAAAGAAATTGTAGATATCCGCAAGTCTGGTTCATCCTTGGGAGCTATTTCCAAATACCTGAAGGTACCACGTTCATCTGTACAACCAATAGTACGCAAGTATAAACAAACACCATGGGACAACGTAGCCTTCATACCACTCAGGAAGGAGACGCGTTCTGTCTCCTAGAGATGAAAGTACTTTGGTGTAAAAAGTGCAAATCAATCCCAGAACAAGGACCTTGTGAAGATGCTGGAGGGAACAGGTACAAAATTATCTATATCCATAGTAAAATTAATCCTACATCGACATAACCTGAAAGGCCGCTCAGCAAGGATGAAGCCACTCCTCCACAACCGCCATAAAAAAGCCAGACTACAGTTTGCAACTGCACATGGGGACAAAGATTGTACTTTTTGGAGAAATGTCCTCTGGTCTGATGAAACAAAAATAGAACTGTTTGGCCATAGTGACCATCGTTATGTTTGGAGGAAAAGGGGGAGGCTTGCAAGCCAAAGAACACCATCCCAACTGTGAAGCATGGTGGTGGCAGCATCATGTTGGGGTGCTTTGCTGCAGGAGGGACTGGTGAACTTCACAAAATAGATGGCATCATGAGGAGGGACAATTATGTGGATGAAGCAACATCTCAAGACATCGGTCAGGAAGTTAAAGCTTGATCGCAAATGTGCCTTCCAAATGGACAATGACCCCAAGCAGACTTCCAAAGTTGTGGCAAAATGGCTTAAAGACAACAAAGTCAAGGTATTGGAGTGGCCATAGCAAAGCCCTGACCTCAATCCCATAGAAAATGTGTGGGCAGAACTGAAAAAGCATGTGTGAGCAAGGAGGCCTACAAACCTGACTCAGTTACACCAGCTCTGTCAGGAGGAATGTGCCAAAATTCACCCAATTTATTGTGGGAAGCTTGTGGAAGGCTACCTGAAATGTTTGACCCAAGTTAAATAATTTAAATGTAATGCTACCAAATACTAATTGAGTGTATGTAAACTTCTGACCCACTCGGAATGTGAATGCTGAAATAAATAATTCTCTCTACTATTATTCTGACATTTCACATTCTTAAAATAAAGTGATGATCCTAATTGACCTAAAACATGGAATTTTACTAGGATTAAATGTCAGGAATTGTGAAAAACTGAGTTTAAATGTAGTTGGCTAAGTATGTAAACTTCCAACTTTAACTGTAGGTATTCACACCCCTGAGTCAATACATGTTAGAATCAACATTGGCAGCGATTACAGCTGTGAGTCTTTCTGTGAGTCTCTAAGAGCTTTGCACACCTGGATTGTACAATATTTGCACATTAATATTTGTTTTGTTCTTCAAGACTGTGAAGCTGGTTGTTGATCATTGCTCGACTGCCATTTTCAAATCTTACCAAAGAGTTTAGCCGATTTTAGGCAAAACTTAATATCATTCAATGCCGTCTTGAATCAACTGCATTGTATATTTGGCCTAGTGTTTTAGGTTATTGTCCTGCTGAAAGAGGAATTTGTTTCTGTGTCTGTTGGAAAGCAGACTGAACCAGGTTTTCCTTTAGGATTTTTCCTGTGCTTTGCGCTATTCCGTTTATTTTTATCCTAAAAAACTCCCTAGTCCGTGTCGATGACAAGCATACCAAAAACATGCAGCCATCAACATGCTTGAAAATTTGAAGTGGTACTCAGTGATGTGTTGGATTTCCACAAACATAACACTTTGTATACAGGACACAAAGGGAATTCCTCTGCCACATTTTTTCAGTTTTACTTTAGTGCTTTATTGCAAACAGGATGCATGTTTTGGAATATTTTTATTCTGTACAGGCTTCCTACTTTTCACTCTGTCATGTAGGTTAGTATTGTGGAGTAACTACAATGTTGTTTTTCCATCCTCAGTTTCCCCCGATCACAGCCATTAAACTCTAACTGTTTTAAAGTTACCATTGGCCTCATTGTGAAATCCCTGAAGGGTTTCCTTCCTCTGAGTTAGGAATAATGTCTATATCTTTGTAGTGCCTGGGTGTATTGATAGACCAGCAGAAGTGTAATTACTAACTTCCCCAGGCTCAAAGGGATATTCAATGTCTGCTTGTTTTTTTAAATCTACAAATAAGTGCCCTTCATTGCAAGGCATTGGAAATCCTCCCGGGTCTTTGTGGTTGAATCTGTGTTTGAAATTCACTGCTCGATTGAGGGACCTTGCAGATAATTGTATGTGTGGGGTACAAGGATGAGGTAGTCATTCAAAAATCATGTTAAGCTTTTACTGCAAAATATGTGTTCTTGGTAGTCTTAAACAAATCTATTTTGAAACAAAAGTATAAACCTCACACATGGTTATGGGCTTAAAAAAAAATCTGGCAGTTGAAATGTATGACATTTTTTGTTTGCATCCCAATATGGCACTTTATATACATCACAGAAGACGTTTGGCATTTCCTGTGTAAAAGTTTATTAATTATGAAAAATATAACATTCCACCCATGAGGCCACTAGAGGGCGATTTGGTTAGATGACTGCAGCAACAGGGTGTACCCTATTATTGCACCATGCATGCACCAGGCTTGTAATAACAAATGTGTTGAATACTTCATTTTTATGTTTTATTTTATTTCACCTTTATTTAAACAGGTAGGCTAGTTGTGAACAAGTTCTCATTTACAACTGCGACCTGGCCAAGAAAAAGCAACGCCCCATTTAAGCCCCGTGAGTGCAAAATTCGAGCTGTTTCAAATGGAAGTACCAAATTCGAGCTGTGTCTAAGGAAACCTGGGCCAGTGCAGCACAGTTTCACAACTCGCTACAGCTCGATTAGAATTCGGGCTGGTGGAGCCGTTACTACGCAACCACCAAACTGATCACCGCTGGTCACCGCAGCTCGTCTGGGCTTGTTGCTGTTAGCTAGCACTTAGATAAGCAGTACTGCAGTAGTCAGACATGACACGAATCAGCACCATAGCTGGGTCCTTCATTCATTTTTTGCACTACACAAACTTTTATGAGAACAGTCAGCCCTCAAATGCTAGCAAATCAGAGTTGAAATAAGCTAGCTAGCTAGCGAGAATTTTTGCTGGCCAGGTCGTATTGAAAGCTAACATGGCATCATTTCTTATTTTTGGAGGCAGTGGATACGCAATTTGAGCTGGCCCAGCGAGGTCATGCCAACAGGGTTGATTTCAAAGTGCCAATGCAGACGGGGCTTTATTGACTCAAGACATTTCAGCTTTTCATGTTTTATTCATTCGTAAACATTTCTAAAAACATAATTCCACTTTGCCATTATGGGGTAATGTGTGTAGATCAGTGACACAAAATCTCAATTGAATCCATTTTAAATTCAGACTATAACACAAGACAATTTGGAAAAAGTCAAGGGGTGGGGATACTTTCTGAAGGCACTGTATTGTATGTCTGTCTGTCTGAATTTCACCTGTTTTTGCCTAATGCTCAACCATCTTGATGCATGTTTATGTATTAATTTCGGAGCACATGCGTCAAGACCCATACCTTTTCGCAATGAATGCAATAAATGTATTGAGAAATGTGTCACACCTTTTGATCTGTTATGTTGCAGAATGTCTCATATAAGAACACATGAAGTCAATATCAATCAAATGTCTTGTATAAGAAAACACTAAGTCCATACCATTTTTTATTTGAACCCAGATTACACATGAGAGACTTATACTAGCCTACAAAAGCCTACTTTTCCTGATAGTTTATTATTATTGATGATCATCTTTGACAACACTTCACGTGTGGGTGCCCAATCCTCTATACCTCAAATATGCAGGATGTGTTCTCCAATTACGCATGGCATTGTCATTGGAAAAATGTTTAGACATGCACAATTGTTTGGTTTTTTCAAGATCTGGGAATTAAAAATAGTTTGTTAAAAATAGTTTGTCTATTCTTATGGGGACAGAATTTGCGAGTTCATATGATGCACAAAGCGACGGTTACGAAAATAATAATTTAAAAAACAATGACAATAATTTAAAAAACAATGACAATAGTATTAAGCGAACATCCATAGTGCAAGGCAATAACATATGATCCATCTTTCTACGGGACTAAACACGTATGTGAAATGTAATATTTCATCATACAAATGTAAATAACTCCAGCATAATCTCTCACCTCGTTCAAATCGTCCGATGGCTGAATTGGCAGAGGGGACCTGCGCGCACTGAGTGACCCGAATCCAGTTTTCGCACAATCTGTTGAACCTCGTAATAGGCTAGATTATCTACAAATAAAGTTATATCAGCAATCGTAATTGTTATCTCACTTTTTACCTTATCGAAAGTCTCATCCCTCGACGACTCTTTTTTTAAAGTCCCATCCAGTCCCGTTAACTAAGTTTCCATCAATGTAAGAGATTGGATAAATACATACTTTTTTAAAAGCTATTGTACACAACCTATTGTAAATGCCTTAAATGTATTTATATAGTCGCTTTTATTTTCCTGTAAAAATCGTTATCTTTCTCACTTCTGACTGCTGTTGACACCAGCTAAATCCCATAACTCGTCTGAATTCGTTGGCAGTTATCTTCCCCCGGCGAACCGTATTGGTTGCTGGCTGCCTTTTTGCTGGTTGTGTGGGTGCGAGAAACCTGGGGGCGGACGCCATCTGACCGAAAAAGAGCTTTCCTCTCTCCCAGTAGAGAGGCGGCTTTCAAATTGGAGATGTGGGAGGCGGGGGCTTGAAATACTGAGGTTTGCTTTGTAACCCTTTCATTTTAGGATTTTATTTGCCCACTTTTCAATAAGATGCACCTGTCTAAAATGAGCCTATTTAATAAAAACTGAGGACCACATAGCCTACCTTTCTGCCTGGTCAGTCACAGAAATGTATGAGATGAGCTGTATGCTTCTATAGGCTATACTGCTAGCCTAACCTTCAATTTAATTAATCTCATTTTATTGTACTAGAAAAGTTATTTGGGTGCTGTTTCACAAATAAATATTATTGATCTACAGCACAGTCGTAAACAACATGGACATACAATAATAGCCTAATAGTGCGGCAGAATCATCAAGTGGTTGGCAAATGGTGAAGGACTGTTTCCGATCGTTTGGGTAAATTCTTTGCGTGACGCATGAGATAGGGGATTCCCCGATGACGCAACAGGCATCACTGTGAATTTGATTTACACCAGGTCTACAACATAGCCTATTTATAATGAAAAAACGGCAAACTTAAAGGGGGAATCAGCAGTTGAAACAATAATAAAGCATGATCTCTGCCCTGGCCTGTTTTGATGAAAAGCAAAGGAATGGGGATGGAGAAATGTAACCACTCTTAAAATTCAAAGACAGAGCTATTATCAGGATAAGGTAAAACCCAGACGCAGACCTTGTCGAAGTAACAATGTTTATTACAGCAACAGGGGCAAAGGTACAGGACTGCAGGCAGGCTCAGGGTCAGGGCAGGCAGAGTGGTCAGGCGGGCGGGCTCAGGGTGTGAGGGTGTGTGCTGGTGGCAGGAAAGTCAGGCTCAGGAGATCAAACTTGGTATAAAACGGAGCAGTTTAATAAGTGCTCAAAAACTCAGAAAACCAAAATATACAAAATAAAACAAGTGGGTACAAAACCCGTCGCACACCAGAGCATATCTTGCACAATGCTTACAAACAAACTATCACCGACAAGGACAATGAGGGGGAACAGAGGGTTAAATACACTAACATGTTATGAATGGGATTGGAACCAGGTGTGATACAAGACCAGACAAAACCAAAAGAAAATGAAAAGAGGATCAGCGATGGCTAGAAGGTCGGAAACTTCGACCGCCGAACGCTGCCCGAACAAGGAGAGGGACCAACTTCGGAGGAAGTCGTGACACAGGGTCAGGACAGGCAAGGGTTAAAACCAGGAGGATGAGAAAAGAGAGACTGAGGAAAAGGAGGAGATGAATACAAAAAATGCTGTTTGACGAGACAAACAACATGAACTGGCAACAGACAAACAGAGAACACCGGTATAAATGTAAACAGGAGACAAAGGGCTGTGAGATATGGGTTTAACTCAGGACACATGAAAGGTGGGGTGTATATGAAGGGTACGGGGCAACAGAAGACGAATAGCAGAGGGACTAATCATTTTAGAGATGGGAAACGGGCCAATAAATCGGGGGGGGGGGGGGAGTTTGCGGGATTCCCCCGGAGGGGCAGATCCCGGGTGGATAGCCATACCTTCTGCCCAAGACGATACCGGGGAGCCGGGGGTCCGATGGCGATCCACTTGTCGTCAATACCTGGAGGTGATCTTGAGGGGGGCCGACCGGGCTCTCCTCCAGGTACAACGACAGCGGCGGACAAACATGTGGGCAGAAGGTACGCCAACCTCTTCCTCCTGCTCGGGGAAGAGCGGGGGCTGATACCCCAGGGAACATTCAAAGGGCGATTGGCCAGTGGCAGAGCAGGGAAGGGTGTTGCGTGCGTATTCCACCCACACAAGCTGCTGGCTCCAGGTGGTGGGGTTTGGCGGAGATCAGGCAACGAAGAGTTGTCTGAAGGTCCTGGTTGGCTCGCTCCGACTGGCCATTGGACTGGGGGAGGAACCCAGAGGACAGGCTGGCCAACAACCCAATGAGGGTGCAGAACGCCTTCCAAAACTGGGACGAGAACTCAGGACCCCGGTCGAAGACCATGTCCACAGGCAGTCCATGGATCCGGAAGACGTTCTGCACCATGAGCTGGGCCGTCTCCTTGGCCGAGGGTAGTTTGGGGAGAGGAATGAAGTGGGCAGCCTTGGAAAACTGGTTGACCACAGTCAGGATGGCAGTGTTGCCCTTAGGCTCCAACATGACTGACCGTGATTGTTTTGATTGTTTTAACTTGGGGACAAATTGATTAAATGGTTTATGTTGAGTATATGTGATTTTGTACAAAGCAACATTGTCATGTCCCTCCTTTGGGTCACCATGTAGTTGTTGAAGCATGCTGACATGTTCTATCTGAGCCCTCTCAACCAAATAAGCAGGGCCGGTCCTTGCCTTTCTGCCGCCATAGTCGAGACCAAAAATTGAAAGTTGAAAATACTTATTTTCATGATGTTGAAATATTTTACAAACGTTCAAAATATGTATTTTCTGGATGTTGAAATCAGGCTCATTTTTGGTTCTGAATGAAATTTGAAAATAAGTCATTTATAGACATCTATGTTTGGGCCAAATCAAGGCTGGTCTCGACCGAACAAAATCTGAACCAAACATAGACGTCTAAAAGGTGTCGGTCCTGTACCAAAAAAATATGTCCAAAAGGTGTCGGCGTCGGTCCGTGCTTACTGAGGTGTAGCTTACCGTGTTGTCTGATATTGAATTTTATGAAAGCACATCTATGTGGTAAGCCTACCATTTGTAAAACACAAAAAAACATATCCAGACAGGACCAAAAAATTATGCTTAATTATCACCTTATGCTTACTGGGGTGTAGCCTACCATGTTGGCCTGCAATAGAATTTTATCCATGTAGTAGGCCCACCATTTGTAAACCAGGTAATTGCATTGGTTTATTAGTCCTGATTTCTGTGACTAATCAATTTGGCTATTTAAGCTCTGAATATCAGCTACCCAACTTTATCATGAGCCTATTTGCAATGTGTTTACACAGCAGGAAATGCAGAAGTATTTTATTTTTCATTATGATCAGCTTGTCAAAAATGTGCAGATACAAACTTGAAACCACTGATCATGACAATGGGGTGAAACTAATGGACAACAGATGTGATTGTCCATTCCATATTGTCCATTTTACTTTGACCTGTCCTGCTTTTAGGATACGTTGTTTGTTAACATGACAACAAATGTTTTATTTGATTGAGTGCCATTTAGGTTAGGCTATTTGATCTGAGAAACCTGCATGTTGTTCGTCTCATTACAGTGTCATACATTGTATCTCCAGGCTGTAGGCTACAGAAAAGGCCACATACTGTCTACCATATCCTATATCAGCTACACAATTTATGTTCGGTAATTTTTTTGACGGAACGTTGGTGGAGCACCGCAGAGTTGCTTCTCTCCAACAGCATCCTGGAGAGGCACGCTGGGAATGGACAAAGTGGGCACTGCTTACCAAAGGGCGACATCAGCGCTCACCTAAAAAGCCCATATGCCACTGGTTGAGAGAAATTGTCGGTGTTTTTGGGCAGAATTAAGTGAGGTTTTATGTGTTGTTGTTGGAGGTGCGGCTTGGCCAGTTTAGCTCAGAAAATGCTGCCTCGTCACTCTGCAGCCAGGTGGCCGCCTAATCCTGCCTAATAAGCGGGACAGCCGTGCAAATAAGCAATACTTTTTTCTAGATATCAAAATACATGTGTATGAAATGTATTACTTTGTCTGTTAGACCTATAGTACACTTTCCTAACATTCAAATAATAGTAGGCCTATTAGTTGAACCAGATCTTTCAGATTTAGTTTTGAATACGAAATAATGATTGCCCTCTTAAAATTTCAGATTGGCTATCTTCAAGTTCGTCATACATGTAATTGTGTGAATATAGGTGATATTTTTAGGTCTTCTGAGGCAGAGGACACCCACAGTGTGTTCAGTCCATCCCTCCTCCTTTATATCCATCCATCCCCTGCCTGTCACTGATTGACACAAATCCCCTGGAGAGTGAGCTGTGCCCCCTGCCGGTTGCAAGCCCCCCTTTCCTACCTCTCTCTTCCCCAGACCTACCCCTTCTGAAAGCCCTGGTTGATCTCACAGCCCACACAGACTATTCGCACACACACAAGTACACACTCTCTCACACACACACACACACACACACAGACTATTCTCACACACAAGTACACACTCTCTCTCACACACACACACTTTAATACAGCATCCGGAATGGGCAGAAATAGGCTAGAGAATGCAATGCACTGGGGAGTGTGTGGGTGGGTGGAGAAGGCAGACATGAGAAAATGGATGGTGTTTGACAGTAGGAAAAAGTGACTGCGTGATATCCATGTTTGCATTGTTGAATAAACAATGACTCGTTTTGTTTAAATAGGGAATAAGTCAGAAAATAGTTTGCCTATTATAATTCTAGTCTTTGAATTATTATTTCATTATTAGTCCTTTATAGACTAATTTGAAGATAATTACTTAAAGATAATACACTTGCAGACCCATATCTTTTTGTTTATACAAAGAGAAACATGATTAACGCCACATTCATCCTCTTTTCTTTGTACTCAGTTGCCATTTAAAATAGCATTAGAAACATTTTTGAGTGAGCGTAAACTTGTTCTGGCAAAGATTGGGTTAATCTAGGGGAAACAAGGTTGTGGTTTGTGTACCGTTGGCAAAAATGTCCTTTCCTATTAAAGCCGTAGGCAAAGTCATTGGTCATATTCCCCCTTGCATGTGTTGTTACTTTACTTTCATTCATCTGATGACTGTTATTTATCTAATCAGCTAACAGTTAATTGAATCACGTAACAATTAACTCATTAGGATTTGGGGCACCAGGAGAGCGTTCTTTAAAGAGTTACCATCTCCGGAATTATACTCTAAAGATCTTTACCTATCACATCCATAAACAGTCAACTTATCAATCATAACCTCGTATCATATCATCATTCTTTACAGTCGTAACCTTGCATCTGCAAAAACCTGGGCCTTACTTATGATTCAGTACTACACAAATTGGTTTAATAATTTATTTACTAGCTAACTAAATGGTAACACAGGATAAACATACACACTTAATACATTAGAAATAGGTCCCTAGCGGACTGACAACAACATGGCTGCTTGTTACAAAAGACATGGAGTGGGCGAGAGAGAGAGGGACATATAGACTTAACGTTGGTACATTTAGAACCTACTCTCACTTATACTTTAAGAAACCATGAATGAATTTACGTGAAAATCCTTGTTTTCTCTCGGTAGACAGGGCCTTCTTGGAAAGGGGGTTGGGCCTTTTTGCGGGACGCTTGTAAGGCTCTGAATGTCCAAACGGGGTTCCTCTGTTGTTCTCCTCTGCTGGTCGTCCGGTATCCGGTGACTTGTCGTGTAGTCCTGAACAGAACTACAGAGTTTATTCTACTTACATTCCCTCTGGAAGATGCTTATTTGAAGATAGGCTAGCCAGCCGTGTCGATAGTTCCCAGTGGGGTTGTTGAGAGTAGCGTACTACGGTGATTTGAAAAGAGTAGTAGAATGGTCCCACTTAAATTGACTTTCGAAGATACTTTACTTAGGACAGCTAATCAGCCTTACCAGTGATTGTCTGGGAGGTGACTTTATCGTCTCTACCTCGTGTTGAGATTCAGAGTTCAAACCACTTTAAAGCGAGCTGCAGCTCTACGTCTCTCTGGCCTAATATGTTAATTCTTAACCCATCATTTTATACAGTTCGATCAAAAGGGTGGTTCCGTCAGGCTGACACTGTCACATGGAATGACGCTGGAAAGACGAAGCAGCTACAGGGAGTCAAACGTTTAATAAGGAACGGACATGGAACGAGACAGGAACAGCGTCAGCAACCGAGTAACACAAACAAAAAACAATTAATGCAGAAGCAGGGAACAGAGCAAGGGGACTGACAAATATAGGGGAGGAAATAAACAGCTGATGACTGAGTCCAGGTGAGTCCAATATCACTGATGCGTGTGACGAGGGAAGGCAGGTGTGCATAATAGATGGCAGGAGTGCGTGATGCAGGGCAGCCTGGCACCCTCAAGCGCCAGGTGAAGGGGAAAGGGGGGGTGAGAGGGAGCAGACGTGACAGACGCTCTCTGATCTCACTTAAGGGGGTGGTGACTACTTACCACTCATATCCCTCTCTTAACAGAAACACTTTCATCATTGTTCATATAGCATGCACAACGTAGAGGATAGACATTTTGTAAATGTAGTGTGTTATAGTATTTCCTTTATAACAATTTTAATGACATTACAAAATAACAACCAAACTGACATCAGTGTTATTTTAGGTCACCTCTGACCATTCCCCACGTTCTCTGTTAGAAAGATTGTTCCATTATTCACTTTAGAATGTGTTAGAGTTTCGGTAGGAAAATCTGTGAAACAAAGGCACATTCCTCGGGTGAATTTGGAGAGAAAGAGACCTGAATGTTCTTTCCTTGATTTACAACAGGGCGTGAGCTGTCAACCCCCACCAGTTCCCTTCTCCCCACCTCTGCGGGTGAGAGGGGGTCTGGTTGAAGTTATTTATTTCAAAGCTTATCTGACCAATTTGGATCCTCACAGGACAGTCATGACACATGCATCAACCAATGGTTGCATGCCATGTCATCAACTGTGTAATCGATTGGTATATTTCAGTTATCCCGCTTTCAAAACAACTGGGATCTCGGAATCTCAGACTTCCAACTTCAGTGTGTTCAAAACAACTGGGAACTCTGAAAAAAACTAGCTCAGACTGAGAAAAATCGATTTGAGCGCTCATCTAACTCGGGAACTCGGGCCTCTTTCTAGAGCTCCGACTTTCTGACCTGAAGATCACTGACGTCATGATTTGAGTTTTGAACGTGGCATTTGCTGATACGTAAAATACCTATCCTTTAACGCCAAACACAGGAGATGAGAAGCAGGTACAGGGACAGAACCATTTAATATAGACAGACATACAACGGAACAAGAACAGTGTCTGGACATAATCATGACACGACAAACAATGCTACAACAGGGAACAACCTAGAGGAGCAGACATATATGCAGGGGAAATCAACAAAGTGAGGGAGTCCAGTGAGCACAGCTGAGCGTAATGATGGTAACAGGTGCGTATGATGACGGGTAGCCTGGCACCCTCGAGCACCAGGGAGGGGGAGTGGGAGCAGGCGTTACATATCCAGACGTTGTAAGAATGGGCATGGGTCTGCAATGCTTGGGCAGAGGAACACGCTGCAAATATCTGTCGGATGACTGGTTTACCTTTCTTGAGTGCGTGAAATCACTCCGAGCCCTAACCAAAACACAAAACATGGTGGACAATTTCTCTCGCCTCGGATTTAAAAACAGTAGTAATCATCAACTTCAATGACAGTTATCTTAAAATTAAAAGATATATCTGATTTTCTCGCACCCCAATAACATTGTCGCAGAGGAGAGATTCCAATGTGCACACACTGGCCATGCAATAGCCAACTAGTTAGTTAATAGTTAGCTAATCGTGGACACCAAACGACGACATTAGCTAGACTCGGGAGCTCATGGGCACATGAGCTATAATAACTAACTGGTTAGCAGTGATGTAAAGTACCTAAGTAAAAATACTACTTAAGTATTTAAGTACTACTTAAGTATTTTTTGTGGTATCTGTACTTTACTATTTATATTTTTGACAACTTTTACTTCATTACAAGAAAATAATGTACTTTTTACTCCATACATTTTCTCTGACACCCAAAAGTACTCATTACATTTGAATGCTTAGCAGGACATGAAAATGGTCCAGTTCACGCACTTATCAAGAGTACATCCCTACAGACTCTGATCCGGTGTTTGTGTTTGCCTGAGTGTTGGAGTGTGCCCCTGGCTATGCGTAAATGAAAAATGACACTTGTGCCGTCTGGTTTGCTTTATATAAGAAATTTGTTTTTTTATAATTGTACTTTTACCTTTAATACTTAAGTATATATTAGCAATTACATTTACTTTTTATACTTAAGTATATTTAAAACCACATACTTTTAGACTTTACTCGAGTAGTATTTTACTGGGTGACTTTCACTTTTTACTTTAGTCATTTTCTATTATGGTGTCTTTAGTTTTACTCAAGTATGACAATAAGAGTACTTTTTCCACCACTGCTGGTTCGACATGATGACACCATGGGCAACACTAACTGGTGACTAGTTCTCTTTCAAGCAGAGCAGACGGGCATCTGTGTGACGTCACATATCAAGAAGTCTCAACCTATCCTCCCGACGCCACTCATGAATATTAATCAAATCTGTCAAGTGATTGGTTGAGCCTTTCTTGGGTGCGTGACATCACTCTCATTTCTTACATCCTTATGATATTTTTGCACTTCTTAAAATATATGCTCATTAGGAGTCAATGCATATTATAAGGATCCGCTATGTTTATTTTACTGTAATAAAATGTACAGAAATTTGTGTAAGGTGCAATGTGTATGTCCAATATGAAATTATCAGTGACGATGCTGGGGGTGTGAACTCTGTGGAGTTGCTCCTGAGTAGAATGGGACACAACGTACAGGGTTTTGGTTGGTGTAGGCCACCATTGTAAATAATAAATAATAATAATAATTTCTTAACTGACTTGCCTATTTAAATAAAGATTTTTAAAAAACAATGTGATTTGTAGATCAGTCAGTCGGCATGTCAAACAAACCCAATATCTGTGGGGCTTCTCATGGCAAAATTATTTAGCTGAGTCGATCTTTAACAATATTGTCAATGTAACATTATTTGCTTTAATTAACTATTTTCATTTTTATTGTTTTGTTCGATTGTTAAACTAAATTCCAAATAAAATGTTACGATTTTCGACTAATGTATTATTTTTTTACCATCGTCATTGGCTGACTTTTATTTTGAAGGGAAATGGCCCATGTCACGGCACGGTCTTATTCATGCTAGGTCTTGCTTATTCTTTCTCGCGTCTCAGTAGTGTTTCATGTGAGGTGTCTGCTGCCCTCGGAAGTGAAAAATAGTAAGACAAACAGCAAGGACAGCGATAGCCAAGAACAAGATAATAAAAAATAGATAATATCTGCATAAGCAGAACGAAAACACTCTCCTAATACAGGATAAGAATAGTTTCATACACAATTCAATAACTACATTTTCTTTCTACGACTAGAATTTCTGTTTGCCATATTTGGTCAATTTGAGGAGCAGCTACAGGGCTCGGGTTAGCCACTTCGAAAGGAAGACTACATTTTATCATCTTCCCTTCCTTTACGGAAGATAAAAGTGAGTTGCACTGGCTGTCATCTTTCCCAATGTTATTTCCGTCAGTGTAAGCATTAAAATAGCTCAAATAATATTATCAATAATCCGCTGTTAAGATAATTTAAATTGCATTAGCTACAGTAGCTAGTTAGCTAAACACGAGCAACTAATAATGTTAGCTCGCTGTTAGTCTTGAGACAGTTGGTAATTTTGCTCGCGACGTTGGCGACATAGCTAATTTGCTAGAACCGAAGAGTGCCCCCAGTATTCTCTGATATATTCCATCCCAGTTAGTTATGGTTTTAGAATTTAATTATATTTCTATCTAGTGCAACTACTGACAACCAGAGAGCTTTAGAGTTTGGTTTATCTTTTCAAAATGTCGGCGATGTGAAGCAACTCTGCGGTCATGAAGCGTGCTATGGAGAATATTGATCAAGGCACACTACAGTAGAAAACAATTGATAATAACAATGATACATGCAGATACTCCATATCCTATCATTTCTTTGTGAACTTTGCCTTTAGATTATACCCTTTGTTCTAGTGCAAATAAAGTGAAAGTGTTAAGGCTAATGTTTAAACTTACTTTCTTTTCACAGGCAATAACCAGATACAAGATGAGGCCAGTTGTGCCCAAGGATTGTAATGATTGATCCAATGCCTTCAAAGTTTCTGCATTGGACAGGCTACTGTGGACAATGGCGCCTGCCATTCCAGTATTATTCAGCCGTCCTTATCTGACTCTTCAGCCCTGCTGAAGTGTAGTGTCAGAGAAGGTGCGGTCAGTGAGAATGGGTCAAGGTCCCTGCCTGCCGTGAGATTGGAGACTTTTTTTTGGCACTTTAATCAAGAGACAGGGCTGAAGATGGAGAAAGGGGTGGCTGAGAGCGAGATGGAGGAAGAGACATGGACTGTAGAGGCAGCTGAGGAGAGCCCTGAAGAGCTGCCCTCAGGTGTTCCTACCCTCTCGTCTTCCACCTCCATGCCTGACCAATGGGAAGTCAGAGGAGATGAGGAAACTCATCAACCAGTTCCCAAAGAGGACATGACAGACTATCTCAAAGCTACCCCTCAGGATATCCCGACTCCAATCAACCAGGACTCAGAAGAAGCAGAGTATTGTGGGATTTCAGAGGCCAAAGAGGATGAAGTCTCTCTGAAACAGGAAGGGGCGGAGCATGTGGTCAGAGAAGGCAATGAGGAGACTGAGGGTGGAGATGAAGACGAGAATGGAGGCCGAAACGAAGTTGGGAGGGAGCCTGGCATGAACGGGGAGTCTGGATGGAAGAGCTCAGGGGCCGGAGGGAGGAAAAGCCGTTTCCGGAACAGCGGAGGAGGAATGGTGGCAGCCTCCGAGCAGAATACCCAGGCTACATCCTCATCCTACCTCCCGAAAGGGTCCCTGTCATCGGGTGGTGGGAGGCACAAGCAGGCCCGGAGGCGCAACCACCACCACCACCGGGGCCGGCGGCAGACAGGCACCCAGCTTACCTTGGCCTTCAGGGAGCTGCTGTCAGAGTCGCTCAGCCCCTGGTGCATCTCCTGTATCCACATGGTAGTGGAGCTCATTGTCTCTGTGACCCACCGCTGCGGGGTGGCCGTGGAAGCCGCAGGGGTAGCCCTCTATGACCTCGGCTCACAGCTGCTCAACAAGGTCACAGACGTGCCGGGAATGAAGGC
This sequence comes from Oncorhynchus masou masou, assembly GCF_036934945.1. Classification (NCBI taxonomy): domain Eukaryota; kingdom Metazoa; phylum Chordata; class Actinopteri; order Salmoniformes; family Salmonidae; genus Oncorhynchus; species Oncorhynchus masou. The sequence goes on along the minus strand of NC_088216.1, from coordinate 53,104,177 downwards.
GGACGCCCGGCGCATGCTGGAGAGGGTGAGTTGCACTGGAACGGTCCTGGTGGATAAGAGCATCCGGTCGGTGGAGTGGGTCTGGCAGGTCTCCCTTACCTGCTTCGGACTCCTCTGTGCTGTGGTGCTGCTGGGTTCCCAGTGGGTTCGGTTCACGCTCGTCCGGCTGGGCGGGGAGAGGGGCCAGCGGTGGTGGACAGCCGTGCAGGACTCCAAGGTCTGGAGGAGGGTGGCCTTGCTGGTGCAAAGGATCAGCGGCTGGTTCAGGAGGAGGAGAGGCACCACCACCCAGGTGCCCCCTTTCACCCCAGATTCTCCCGGTGGAGCAGTTAGGTACCAGCCTGGGCAGGAGCTGGAGAGACTGCTGGCGCTGGCTCAGGTCCCTGAAGAGGAGCTGGACCCTTTTATAGTGTTGGGGGTGGAGGCCCACGCAACTGAAGCTGAGCTAAAAAGGGCCTACAGACAGTTGGCTGTCCAGGTGAGTCTAAATGAGATGGGCATTACATTTTATGAGTACAGGTGAATGATAAAAATGAGTGGAACTGATCAACTGTGTAGCCATTATGGTCAAATAATTTCAGCTTTGCCTGTCAGATCACAAACCAAAGCATTTTTGCCCTTAGCTCTGCCTGGCTGCATGTATCTTTGTTGTTTTATTTCCACAACATAAAATGTAATCAGAAAATGACTAGAAGTAGCCAACCTGTTGAGCCTTCCTTAGTTGCTCTAGCTCTTGCACGTTATCTGCACTGCCCCTTACATCTGTCCATCTTTCTCTTTTCCTTCATCTCTCAGATCCATCCAGATAAGAACAAGCACCTGCGCGCTGGGGAGGCCTTTAAGGTGCTCAGGGCTGCCTGGGACATCGTCAGTAACCCAGAGACACGGAGGGAATACGAGCTGTGAGTAGAAGACATCCTAACGACTTGATCAGTAGTTAAATCAAATGCCAGAAACTATGATAAAATGACTGCACCTTCAAGAAAAAACATCTGTTAGAACTCAGGCCTCTCACAATAGGTAATATGTCTTCATCTGAAATTCCTAACTGGTCCTTAGTAGAGGTCTACCGATTATGATTTTTCAACACCGATTCCGATTATTGGAGACCAAAAAAGCCGATACCGATTAACCGGACGATATTTATTTATTTATTTATTTGTAATAATTACAACAATACTGAATGAACACTTATTTTAACTTAATATAATACATCAATAAAATCAATTTAGCCTAGAGTAAATCATGAAACATGTTCAATTTGGTTTAAATAATGCAAAAACAAAGTGCAGGAGAAAAAAGTAAAAGTGCCATGTAAGAAAGCTAACGTTTCAGTTCCTTGCTCAGAACATGAGAACATATGAAAGCTGGTAGTTCCTTTTAACATGAGTCTTCAATTTTCCCGGGTAAGAAGTTTTAGGTTGTAGTTATTATAGGAATTATAGGACAATTTCCCTCTATACCATTTGTATTTCACTAACCTTTGACTATTGGATGTTCTTATAGGCACTTTAGTATTGCCAGTGTAACAGTATAGCTTCCGTCCCTCTCCTCGCTCCTCCCTGGGTTCGAACCAGCAACACAACGACAACAGCCACCATCGAAGCAGCGTTACCCATGCAGAGCAAGGGGAACAACTTGCTCGCTCAGAGCGAGTGACGTTTGAAACGCTATTAGCGGGCGCTAACTAGCCAGCCATTTCACTTCGGTTACACCAGCCTCATCTCGGGAGTTGATAGGCTTAAAGTCATAAACAGCGCAATGCTTGACGCACAACAAAGAGCTGCTGGCAAAACGCACGAAAGTGCTGTTTGAATGAATCTTCACGGGCCTGCTTCTGCCTACCAACGCTCAGTCAGATACTTAGATACTTGTATGCTTGTATGCTCAGTCAGATTATATGCAACGCAGGACACGCTAGATAATATCTAGTAATATCATCAACCATGTATAGTTAACTAGTGATTATGATTGATTGTTTTTTATAAGATAAGTTTAATGCTAGCTAGCAACTTACCTTGGCTTACTGCATTTGCGTAACAGGCAGTCTCCTTGTGGAGTGCAACGAGAGAGGCAGGTCGTTATTGCGTTGGACTATTTAACTGTAAGGTGCAAGATTGGATTACCCGGAGCTGACTAGGTGAAAATCTGTCCCTGAACAAGGCAGTTAACCCACCGTTCCTAGGCCGTAATTGAAAATAAGAATGTGTTCTTAACTGACTTGCCTAGTTAAATAAAGGTATAAAAAAAATTGGCAAATCGGCGCCCAAAAATACCGATATCCGATTGTTATGAAAACTTGAAATCGGCCCTAATTAATCGGCCATTCAGATTAATCGGTCGACCTCTAGTCCTAAGCATTGTATAGTCAATCTAAAGGACTGTGAGATGTTTGGTTTAGTTACTCAGTAACAGGATACATAGAAAATACGTGCTGTGAGTTAATTACTTAATTAAAATGCAGGAAACCGTGATCGAATGACTGCACTGAAGGCCGATGGGATGTTTGGTGTAGTTGATATGGCGTTGACTTGTTTGCCTGGTCCTCTCAGGAAGCGCATGGCACAGACGGAACTCTCCAAGTCGATGAATGAGTTCCTCACCAAACTGCAGGATGACCTGAAGGAAGCTATGAACACCATGATGTGTACGAAGTGTGAGGGTAAACACAGGTATGTCACTCAGACTGAATTAATATCTGTAATATCTTGAAAAAATATCATACATTTACAACCAACACCCTGCAGATTTCTGTGAAAGTGAGGGATTGGAATCGTAATATAATTTACCTGCACTGCAGTCTTGTCATTTACAGTATTTACGTAAATGAATATGGTGACTACTCCCAATCACTAAAATTCTATTTATACATTTAGCTTGCTATGAAATCTTTATTACAGAAAGGAAACACAAGCATAGGCCAGACACAAAGAGCATCCCATTCTGCATGGTTTAGTTTACGTTGCTGACTCCTCTCCCCCTTATTACTCCCTGTGTGTGCAGGAGGTTTGAGATGGACCGGGAGCCTGCTGAGGCGCGGTTCTGTGCAGAGTGTAACAGACGCCACAGCGCCGAGGAGGGAGACCTGTGGGCCGAGTCCAGCCTGCTAGGCCTACGCATCACCTACTTCGCCTGCATGGATGGCAAAGTCTACGACATCACAGGTACTGGATTAAGTATGGCTGTGTTCACGAGCGTCAAAACTGTAATGCATTGTGGGTCAATTTTGAGGTGTTATTTATAATGCAAGGTGATTTGTAGATCAGTAAGTCTGCAATCGCCAACTGCAATGCGGTCGATGTCGAACAAGCCAATTGCTTTGACAAGCCGTGTAACTTTATTTTATTTTTTATTTAACCTTTATTTAACCAGGTAGGCATGTTGAGAACATATTCTCATTTACAATTGTGACCTGGCCAAGATAAAGCAAAGCAGTTCGACACATACAACAACACAGAGTTACACATGTAGTAAAACAAACATACAGTCAATCATACAGTAGAAAAATAGGTCTATATACGATGTGAGATAAGGGAGGTAAAGGCCAAAAAAAGGCCACGGTGGCGAAGTAAATACAATATAACAAGTAAAACACTGGAATGGTAGATTTGCAGTGGAAGAATGTGCAAAGTAGAAATAAAAACAATGGGGTGCAAAGGAGCAAAATAAATAAATACAGTAGGGGAAGAGGTAGTTTGGGCTAAATTATAATGACACACACATGGATAGTTTGGCTCTCATCGATGCTAATGCCATAGCCTTTTGTGTATTGACTTAAAGATGCACTATGCAGAAATCGCTCCGGCATTTCCTGGCTGCAAACATTTGAATAGTTCGGCTAATTTCAGTTTGAGACAAAATAAGCAAGTATAGTGTAGAGAAAGAAACATTGTACCATCTAAACTGTGAAATATATTTTCAATAATAGATGATGAATTTATGTGCCAGACCATGCCTGCGTGAATGTTTATTGGTCATTAGTGGTCATGTTTTTTGAGTTGCTAGACTGGAGAAACATAATTTGTGAGAGCTTGGTGATTGGTCATTCGGTGTCAGAAGAGTAGCGTCTTAAGTGTTTTTCACAAAATTCTAAATGGCGGAAAATCCATCATGGCGGACCTTAAGGGTCCTTGAGGCAAATGTGTTCCTTGTGAGGGGAGGGACCTAAGTACCAAATGTCAGGAGTCTAGGACACTTGGTAAAGGGGTGTGACTTTTAAAAGTTTGCATTTTCAATCGCTTGTTATAGTGCCACCGTGTAGCCATTTTGAATGGCATTGCATGATTGGGTGTAGCTCATGGCCCTTTACCATCTTGCAAAGTTGCACCCTCCTGGGCCTTACATCTCACAAGAATTTGCATTTTTTTCACCAAATCGCCAGAAGGAGAAAAATAATAAACGGCAACAAATACAATAGGGGTTTCACCCAGCTTCGCTGCTTGAACCTCTAACAAGCCAACTGACAGGCTCAAAAGCTCTACAACTAAATTAAATTCTAAGCTACCAAATAATGTTATGTTTCAAGTTTTTATTGTCACATGCACAAGTACAGTGAAATGCCTTTTCTTGCAAGCGCGTTCCCGACAATGCAGTAATAAAGACACCTAAAGTCAGACAGACTGTTTCTCCTCCTAGCTGCTTGCTTCAGTATTGTCACATTGATTATTTTGTCACCTTCTCCGCTCTCACCTTTCAGAGTGGGCCGGCTGCCAGAGGATAGGCATCTCTCCAGACACACACCGCGTGCCCTATCACATCTCCTTCGGCTCCAAGAACAACAGTAGCTCCACGCAGCGCCACAGGTTGGTCCCAGGTTAAGGAGGGTTGCGTTCCAATAATCTCATCTTCCTCATGAAGTCTGCACTCTTTAACTACTTCACACAAATGTAAAAGCATGGTGTAGGCATGGGCTAGAAAAATGGTCCCCGACCTTCTTTTTTTTTACATTAACATTAACCTAATAAAACAGCTCTGTAGAAATTAGGTTTGTGCAGTAGGCCAAATACATTATCACAGCATATTGGCTATATTCCTGTCCTGCCAGTATTTTTCTTCTCAGACCATATTATATATCAAAACTCAAGCTTTGATAACAAACTAGATCAGTTGGTGTAGCACTTGCGATACACAGCTGAGCATAAATTGAAATAATTAGCTAATAATTATCCATTTTATTTTACTGGACTGATGGTTGTGCTTTCAAGACAACTGGGAACTCTGGAAAAAAAGAGGTTGAAGATGCCCGAGTTTCCGAGGATGACCGTTCAAAACGATTTTTCCCAGTCGGATCTCGTTTTTCCAGAGTTTGCAGTTGTCTTGAACACACTGAAGGCAGAAGTCTGAGATTCCTGAGTTCCCAGTTGTTTTGAACATGGCATTAGTCTAAGTGGAGGGAGAGTGCAGCAGAGGGACTGCCTTTCATGGTCCCTGCTCTCTCAATTCCTTTCCTCTGGTGAGACTGACAAGAGAGGGGACACAGTCTTCCTCCTGATGGTGAAACTTGACTCGCACTGCATCTGCCTCCGGCACATTCATGTTGTTCCTATGACTAGAGAAAGTGAAATACTCTTCGATATTAAAATGGACACAACGAGCTGCTAATAATAATAAAAACGCAAGGCTATCGATACACTTGGCTACTCATTCATTGCAGCTGCAGCGCTAGGGGAAGTAGAGAGAAGAGCGTTTTGTAATAGTGTTGAATAAAAAGTGTTGACAGTGCTGAATAAAATATAGACATGAACTTACTCATAAGAAAAGCAGCTCTTTGCTGTATTCTTTGACAGCCTCTCTCTGGTCATGGTTTGTGGACGCTGTAGGTATGCACAGTGGTTTGAGCTGTCTGATTGGCCAGCACAGTAGGCGTGGTCTTGTCGGGTAGACAGTTTGTCTTTTCAGACAAATTAAACGGTTAAAAATGGGAACACTTTACCTACCTGGTGCGCAGGGCTTCTGAATAAAGTGCACCTATTGCCAACAGCGCAACACAAAAAAAAACAATAATGAAAAGGAGTTCGCCTTTAATCGTTGGCTTTTCTACAGAAATGTTTGGTGATCAACTAGGAATGCCTTGAAGATCAACTAGTCAATTGAAATCGACTGGTTGGTGACCACTGGGCTGAAGAGAGTTTCCATATTCCAGTCATTTTCTTTCAAATCCATTAAGGGCACAAGTGCATGTTTCGGGAGAAAGGAGAGATTATTGGGACCCAACCAAGGTGTTATGTGATCGACCGCTCTAAATGAGCACATGCTGTGGTCAGTGCAGGTGCAACTATCTCATTGTGACTTGCATCAGGGTTAAACATAGGCTAGATTAAAATGGAATGAAAGGCCACCCAAGGCTCTGATGAAGCCTGTTTGTCCCATGAATAAAACTCAGATCTATGTAGACGGTGAGTGCTCCTATTTCTTTATTTTCCTGGAGTCACCTGTTGAAGTGTCTTGAGGTAAAGAATGTTTTTAGAATGAATGTTACTTTGCTCCCATGCTTTCCAGGACACCTCCAGGCCCAGAGCACCCTCCTCCAGGCCCGGCCAACCCCGCTGACCTGCAGAACTTCTTCAACCGCATCTTCCAAGGGGGACCTCCCCCCGACATGGCTGCCAACGGGGGTTTCTTCCCCTCAGGACCGACCCCCCACCAGCCCTCTGGTGCTGGACCCGGACCTAGTGGACCTTTCTCCCCTCCTCCACCACAGACTGGCTTCTTCATGCCTCCGGGAGGGCTCCGGCCGGAGCCCAGTGAGACGTGGGCCGATAGCGGAGGCAAGCCTCCGCCCCGCAGGAGGCGGAAGGTCCGCAAGCCCTTCCAGAGGTGAGAGCGGCCATTGTTGTGACGTGTCATCGTAGCAACACGGGGACACTCAACACACGGCCATGTCTGTTGACGAGCCTGGACCTCCCCATATTGTACATAAGTTGAAGGATCAGTCACACTCAGGAAGATTCACACGGGTCAGGGGCTGCCTCATGTATCAAAAGACTGACAATAGAGGCCATGAGCCAGAGGTTTGAGTCTGGACCATGTAGAAGAAGACGGAACTAACTCAAGAGTTGAAGTATATTTGGGGTTAGGAGGTGACAGTCTTTTTGCTTCTCCCCCTCACATTGTTTCTTTTGTTGTCGTTTTTTTTCTCGTGAAACAGCTGTAGCCATGCCACTGATATCACAAGCCTATTGCTAACAATGCAAACACATTTCCTTAGGTCTTACTTCTCTGCACAATCCTGCATCATTACATGCCATTGGACGCTTATGTTCTTGACACGTTTGTAATTATTTTTTTAAACAAAAAAGGTAATCTATTCTTGCTTCAGGTCTTGGCACAGACTATGAAACTGTGTGTGTTCGTGTGAGAGGGGACAGGGCTGGAAGAAGCCAATCAGAATTTATGAATTGCTGGATCGAACGGCTCAAGCTACATCCTGGGAGAAGACGGTCTCCAGAGAGAGGGCTGGTCTGCCCGTTACTGCTTTGACACACTCATCCTTCCGCCCATTGCCTTCTTTGATCAATTGTTACCTGGTTAGATTATCATTTGAGCAACTGATTTTCTGCCATTTTTATTACTTTTAATGAAGTTAGTGAACGTTTGCATAGTTGTGACATTTGTCACTATTGGAAAGTAAGTTGGTGAGTGAAAGTTGTCTCTCTGCCAAATGTAGATATCAACTCTGTTTAGAGTACAGTGAATACTTTAATCTGTCTCTCAACAAATTGAATCCCACGTAGAAGCACTATGATGAGGCGTCAGACTTAAGCAGGTTCACATTAAAATTAAGACTGTTATATTGTGAGAGTCAAGGACCTAGGCTATTTACTGCTTTCAGTCCCTAAGTATTGGTGTTATTGTCTGGACGGCATCCTATGGATCAAGAAAAAACTAGTTTCAGATGCTAATTGCATCTCGGCACCCTTTAAAGATTGGAGGTAACAAAGTTTCCATTGAGAACACAATGACTGTGCAGTGTAAAAGATTAGTTATCAGAGGCTACTCTTTGACATTTACTTACCAGCTGTTTAAAGGTTGATTGAAAGACAGGGGAGCTGAATGTCAACAGTAACAGCTTCTATTACCACCACCTTTGCTTTCACCCCATGCTCAGACAATATACTCCAGATTGAAGAGGGATAGAGCGAACAGAATTCAGATCTCTAACAATGTCTCTACTCATTATGGCAAATCATTGTTTTTCCTGTGGAGATGGCGTATTGGAAATAAATGTGGTAAAATTTGGTCTAATTCCTCTTAAATGTTAAGAGGTCTGGGGCAATATGAATCAAGCTTCTCAGAGTAGGCGTGCTGATCTAGGATCAGGCCTGTCCATGAAAAGGCTAAACTGATCCTAGATTAGTGCTACTATTCTCAGACGTTTAATGAATACGGGCCCTGGTATCAGTTCCATTAGCCTCTTGTTGGTTGTACTTTTGATTTGTGTCATTCTGTGGATGTTGGGAGATTAAGTGGTACCTTGGGTCCCTTGTTGCACATGTTTATTTGCTCTCTTTACAGTGAAAAAAATAATGCAATTGTCCACATAATTGGAGGTATTATAGGAGGTTTAATTTAATCTCAGTTTTAGGCTGAATTGCTTGCGCTGTCAATTATGTTTTAGATACCCTAGTTGACTTGAGAATGTATGGCTTAAGTAGCAGCCTAAAACGGCAAGTCAACTAACGGCTCCCAGTGTGGTAGAGCTGGGGGACCTGCTAATCCCAGATTAATTTAAAAAAAAATCATATTTTTAAACAGTATATGCAAAAAAAAGATTGCAAAAAATCTGACAATCGGGGTTAAATGTGCATTAAAAAAATATGTGTTGGGGGGGTAGGAAAGTGTGAGTTTATTGCAATTGTGAAACATCACTGTTCAGTTGATTTTAGCTTTTTTCTGGATTTCATAGTAAAGTTGATTTCCTACAGATGAATGAATGGACTTTCATTGTTTTGTGAATTACGTGGATTGAATTGTGTCTTAAAGTTACAACTCACAAGACAGGAGAATGCTGTGTCATTCCAATGGAACAGAAACCAGGGGACCTGCTAATGGCCCTTCTGGAGCACACTCATTCATTTAGAATTTACACTAGATCCCACCCGTCTTTATACACAAGTGGTGTGGTCCACAACACAACTTGCTGGTCCGGGACACCCAGGACAGTAACATTTAGGGCTGGATTCAATCCGTACCACCGAAGTTCAGCGCTATAGCGTGCTTGAAATTGAAAGGTTATTACCGACTGAGCCAACATATGCAGCGTTTACCGTGAATGCAGTCTCCGTTAATGTGGAAACATTGCCTTTAAAATGTAAATTGGTGTACAATCCAGCTCTTTGTAATGACTACACCTTTAGACTACTGTTTCCTACTAGCCTCTGGGGTGTGTCAATGAAGTGGTGCAGGTGGAAAATAATCTCCTCCACAGGTTGACTCCTATTGAAAAAACCTGATCCCATAACGGAGCAAAACCCTTGTGAACCTCATGACCTGGTTTACCCGTTTTCTACATTAGCTCCAGAAAGCCACCGGGCATCGCTACGTGACAGTTCTTCCCCATTCCTTCAAAGGGGTTTAATCCTTAATTTACAGTAAACCAAAAATTAAACAGGCACCTCATGTCTTTTTCCTCCTCTGACCTGACTTATCCGAAGTCATACAGCTAGCGCTATGGAAACAGTGTAGAACACACCTCTCTTCCATAAAAGGCCTTTTCTGGGCCGCTGCAGATTCCCAGAAGCCAGCTTATTTGAGTTTTCTCCGCTATCACCTCACACACCATTAGTGCTTCTGTCAAAAGGGAGACACTGGGATATTTACTAAACGTCTCCCTGTCCCACTACTTCACAACTTCAACTCGGTCATCAAAAGATTCTCTGGTAGGTCCAGCAGAAATCCTTAACAAATTAAAAGGGTTATTACCATTAGCCATATTTTGGTATGACAGACAAAAAGCATGTTTTATCTGTGCAGTGTGTGCTACTGTTTCATGAACCATGCCTGTTCCCATTCTTACCTGTATCTTTCAATTCTGATTATCTTGCTTTGGGATAAATGGGATACTTAAACAGCACTCCGGTCTTCCCTGAAGTTTGATTTGCCACCAACACACTTCTTGACAATGAGAGAACCAGTAACTGTAAAGAGACCTTCCTTTAGGTATATCTTAATCTTTTACAAAACACCTTTAAACATACCAACTACTGTAGTTAGTTTAATAACATGTTTATATTCCTTCATATATTTACATTTGCAAATATATAGCTGTTAAAAATAACTTGGACAGCATAGTTGATAGAAAAACACCACTGACCCACCAAAAATAGGATATTAAGCACCACAACCTTATAAGCAATGATACTTGTGCCCACCATCATCAGCTACTCTTCCTTTAAAACTTGCCCTTCAGTTCCCCAATAACCCTATGGAGAATTTGACAGTTGAGATAGGCCACCAGGCCTCCCTGGTTGGCCCAGTGGTCTGCCCCAGTGCTCTCTGTGTGGGGTTGGTGGTAGGTCAGTTCCCCTTGGTCCTGGTGCCCCCCCTGACAGTGGCTGGAGCCAGAGGAGTGGAGGCACTCTTTAAGGTCCACCATCCCCCCACCCAGTGCACGGAGCAGGGCATGGGGGCCACAGGAGTCCCACTTGAATGTGCTGCCCTCTGAGAGGACGTAGACGTCAGCCAGGCCCAGGATCACACACAGGATCTTGTATCCGGCCCCCGAGGCGTACATTAGCCTGTCAGGCCCGCACAGAGGGGCCAAGGCCTCTTTCACTGCCTGCTTCTCACTGGAGCTCATCACCACTGAGAGCCCTGGTCCTCCCGCTGCTGTCGTCTTTGCAGGTCTGTCTTTAGGTCTGAGCACTGAGCAGGCTTTGACGCTCCCACACGACACACCCCAGAAATGCTTCCCCTTCCAGCTGCAACAAATATGTACATCACATCAAACATGTTATTGACAAAGGCAGCTTTGTTGGTGAAAAGTGAGCATTATTGAGTATGTTATTTCTGTGTCAGACAGGTTTAATTATAATTCAATTCAGTAAGTGGATTGAAAATCAAAACGTTCCAATACTTAAATTGGTAACAATGAGTTATTTGAATCAACTGAACTGAAATAGCATTGACCATAACCCAGTGGCCTCATTTATAATTGAGTAAATTTCACACTAAATATCTGTGTGCAACATTTCTGAAAAGACCTAAGTCAAAACATAGAGATTTATAAACTTGCCGCATGCCATACTTGCACATATTTCCCATTATAAATCAGACTTGTCGTAAACTATGCGCATCGTGAACAAGCATTATAATTCCGCCTGGAAAAAGCACATCATTTAGCTTTTATGGTGAAAATAACACCCTTATTTTCTGTTTTAATTTGGAACTTTTGAAATTAGGCCACAGCAGTTTCTAAAAGATAGAGCCATGGCAAATTAGATCAACTGTTCTCAGGAGTGTTGTTACATTTCCCCCCCAGTGATTTTGCTGTAGCAAAGGAAAGGAGTGACTATTTCTGAAATAAAAAAAATGAACAAATTGTTGTGGAGTTCGCAGAACATTTTATTTAACAATGTTTTGCAATTACTTCCCCCCCCCCAGCCTGAATATGATGCGCTTCCCGCGAATTCTGAAACATTGTCGATGCCCACTTCAAACATTTGAAATTACAAGGTGAACTGTCAATTCTATTGTTATGTTTTAATTTTAACCGCGCTCCGGATTAAATGGAGCAAAATATTTGAAATACCTTATTTACTATTTAGATCAGATTAAATGAGAGATGGGATGAATTGTATCCTAATTTGTTGAATAGGCTTCTTTGGGATTTTGAAACCATCAGTCAGAAAAGGTCAGGAATTTATTCTGAAATTATCAGGAAATAGATTCCTATTACAATATATTTTTTAGATTGCAAAAATAAAATAAATAGATCTCCGCTCTTCTCATTAACAACAAATTATTGAATATTGTTATATTTTCCAGTTTTTAGGGTTTTATGAATAAGCTAGTCATCATATCCCCCATTTGCCTGCTTGCAATGCAATACTTTAACCACCAAAAATTGTGTGCTCTCATAGTCTAAAGTTTGCAGGAAATTAAGCACATTCTCACATCAAGTAACATTTTTATAAATACCTACTTTTGCGTTAAAACTGGCGAATGCATATTTTGGGGTATATTTTGTACATACGCAGCGTTTATAAATGATGCCCCTGGTGTCAGAACTGATTGTTCTGGTTCTATAGCAGGGATCTTTTTTAGCATGAGAGTTACTTTAAAAAAATTTAACCTGTTGTGGGCTAAACATTTTTTTTATGCTTTCAAATAGGCACATTCTTCTCTACCATGCATCGCATCCCTGGTTACTGTATGTAATAAAATAATGGTTGATAAACACTATTCGGCATGACAGGCCCCATTAAATTAAATTCAGTTCTCTCTATTATATTTTTCCCGGTTTGGGATTTTTAAAAATGTTTTTAGACTCTCAATATTACAATTATTCATAGAGCATCAACGAAAATGGATGTCCATGTAACGGATGTGAAACGGCTAGCTTAGTTAGCGGTGTGCGCTAAATAGCGTTTCAATCGGTGACGTCACTTGCTCTGTGACCTTGAAGTAGTAGTTCCCCTTGCTCTGCAGTAGTTCCCCTTGCTCTTTTGTGGAGCGATGGGTAACAATGCTTCGTGGGTGACTGTTGTTGATGTGTGCAGAGGGTCCCTGGTTCACGCCCGGGTATGAGCGAGGGGACGGTCTAAAGTTATACTGTTACATTGATGCTTTTGACCCGGATCACTGGATGCTGCGGAAAAGGAGGAAGGGGGGTGAGTGTAACGGATGTCAAACGGCTAGCTTAGTGCTCGCTAAATAGCGTTTCAACCGGTGACGTCACTTGCTCTGAGACCTTGAAGTAGTGGTTCCCCTTGCTCTGCAAGGGCAGCGGCTTTTGTGGGGCGATTGGTAATGATGCTTCGTGGGTGACTGTTGTTGATGTGTGCAGAGGGTCCCTAGTTTGCGCCCAGGTATGGGCGAGGGGATGGTCTAAAGTTATACTGTTACATCCATATCAATGCTTAAATCACATAAGAACACCATTTCTGGAAGATGAAAAAGTTACACATTTAGATTATAGTGTAATTCCCCTTTAATTGCACATCTGGCAAAAGAGGAATGTGTCAATGTAGTAATGTTTCTGCTGCTAGGCCTACTGTCATGGCGGAGTTTCCAAAACAATGGCCATCCAATTGATACAAACAATTATCATTTATAGTTCTGTCAGGTAGGCCGGGCACATGCTCGCTGACACGGTCGCCAGTTGTACAGTGTTTCCTCCGACACATTGGTGCGGCTGGCTTCAGGGTTAAGCGAGCAGTGTGTCAAGAAGCAGTGCGGCTTGACACATTGGTGCGGCTGGCTTCAGGGTTAAGCGAGCAGTGTGTCAAGAAGCAGTGCGGCTTGGCAGGGTTGTGTTTCGGAGGACGCATGGCTCTCAACCTTAGCCTCTCCCGAGCTGTACGGGAGTTGCAGCGATGCGACAAGACTGTAACTACCAATTGGATATCATGAAAAAGGGGTATAAAAATAACAATAGTTCTGTCAGGTAAGCCTACTTTGCAGTTAACATCTAATTGAGATAATTTTTGGGGAAAGTCTTTCTGTCTACCCACAAAACGGTTATCATTAGCTTTGCTAACTGGCTACATATGGAGTGATTGACAAATCCACATACCATACAGACAGGGACATATCGCTGGAAATTAATTTGCAGGTATTGTGTTACGTTTGGATTTTTAAGCAAATAGTGGCTAACCAGAGTTGGGATAACGTCAATGTGGCTTTGATTTGATAGTAGCAGGGAGCTTTATGTTTATGACATTGCGGTGGAAGGACACATGTACTTTTAGAATTGATTGGCAAGCTACTCATCGCTGGGCTGCGAGCTACTGGTAACTTGTGATCTACCTGTTGGAGACCCCTGTTCTAGAGTCTCACCCTGTTGGGTCTTTGTGGTTGAAGGGCTGGTTGATGACCCCCATGACGGGTTCCCCAGTAGCGCGGAGGTAAACCCCAATCAGGACCAGGGCACACTGCAGACCTGACGGACAGAGACGCCCCTCTACCGCCGCCTCCTCACGACCTTCAATGTATTGGCTCGTGGCATCTGAACAACAACCAAACCGATAGGAACAACATACATTCAATGCCATGCTTATAACAGTGTTAAAGGACAAGGAAAAATCTCTCCCATGGCGTAGGTGTAGTAATTATACAATACAAGTGGATCTGCTCTGTGCTAGACAATACCCATAATTTCTATTCATGTATGTCTACGGAGATAAAACAAATCTTGTTTTTAAATAGTGACTCTAGGCCAGGTGTTACCGATGGGGTCGATCCAGATGCCCAGGTCAGAGGGGCTGAGGGGTATGTGGAGGTCGTCTGTCCCCGTGTCAGTGAGTGTGAGCTTAGCATCCTGGTGGATGGCACGTGCCAGGAGAGTCGCCGCCGTCTGGTCCCCATCCAGCACTGTGGCCAGCAGGGCTGCGGTCTCCTTCTCTGTCCCACACACTGTGACTATCACACTCTCCCCTGGGATGCACGCATGAATGCATACACAGTCAACATGTCATCAACAGGTCTACTGTTATTAAAAAGTACATGTTGCATTGTATTATGGTGCGCTTATACCAATGTTATAACCCTGTTATTAGTCATGTACCTGCATTGTATTAACATATTGTTACATAGTAATAAGTTTTACTTAACTGTGGGTGTTATTACTAACCTAGTCCATTCTCAAACTTGTTAGACTCCTCTCCTTGTATGTGGTCAATCATTTCAGGAAACTAAGGTAAAACAGGATAAAACGAGTAGAGGGTTAATTAAGATTGCCAAAACCAAAAACATTTGATTATACTTGAGAGGGATATGCCACAAATCCTCCAGAGGCTTGCCTGGAAATATTTCAAACATGAAACAATCCTCATCATGATAACATGAGAAGTGTTTTGGTTCCTGTACCTGAGCTCCAACATCATGGCGGATCATCTCTTGGATCACAACATCAGCCAGTGTCTTGAAGTCCTGGACAAACTTCTTGTTCTTATCCACTCCAGTCTTCTCCTGGACCAGCAGCTGGAAGAGAGGGGCCTCCTGCCTGCACACGCGGGCCACGTTGGCTGCCTTCTCTGCCACACGCAGCAGCAGCTTCAGCAGATCAGCCATTCTTGACACCTGACCTGAAAGATAGAGAGAGACAGAGAGAGATGGCCAACACCGTTAATACCTGTGTAGGCTAGCAGGGCCTTAGATAGTACCTTAGATATGGGGTCAGAGATAGTGGTGGTTTGTTTCCCCCAGAAAATTATGCTGTGAGTGGCTGACCTAAGGGGTTACAAAATGTCCTTGTGACCCTCCAGATAAAAGTGACAATGATTAGCCACAGCCTTGTAGGTCATAGCTTCTCTCAATGGGGAAAGGATCTTGAAGATGTCGAAGACAAACTCTGTAGAGGTTGTAAAGAAGCAATTAACTGGGTTACCTGGGGAGGTCTGCTCTGATATTGATAGTTCATGAATGTATGTGGCCTGCCTCTGAGTACATGCCTAATTATAGCCTCTGTAATAATGAAACTAGGACATCTCTATGTAAGTGAGAGCAAAGAAAAATAATGACCCCCATTCAATAGCCTGTTTTATAAAACCATGCACTCTCTATCCGCATGCAAATAAGTCCAGTAGCCTAAAACTGATATTTCTGTTTGCTCCTTATTATCGAAGTGAAAAGTATGGCACTTAAGGAATTTGGGCAAGTTGAGTCTGCTGTGTGGTTGCCCCATTGAACAGGCAATATTTTTTTTTTACTGAATACAGCCAAAGTTTTACTCTGGTTATGGTACTGCAAACACGTAATGTTTTAAGACAAAATATTAACATTAAAATATAATATTGTAATTCTGTAAGAGTTTAACTGATTACAGTCTTGTTCAAATATGACAAGAGTTCATGGTCAAGAATAGGCAACTGACACAAGGGAAACAATATCTTAATGTCACTTCGATACAGAAGTTACTTTTTCGTTGCAGGATAGGCAAGCATGCAGCAGTTTGGAAAATTGACGTAGCGGGTTATGAGATTGAAGTTAAGGTTAGGAAAAGGTTTAGGGGAAATGCTTTCCTAACCTGCTATGTAAATAAATCACTTTTTATCGAAGTGGCGTGGAAAGAGTGTGTCCCATTGACACAGAGAACAGTGACGCAGAACAGAAAAGCAAGCACGACCAGGCATATAAATCCTTAATCATTTCAATTCAAATATTACTCTACGTGCGCATATTTCACGCCTTTGTAGTTGATTACATTAGTGAAAAAACCTAACCCACTCGCCACTTGAGTAGGCTATTTGAGCAACATGGACCTAGAAATAAAGTTAACGTGTTTATATAAACAAGCTATCAACAGTGAACGCTACCTTATATAAAAACATTGCAATTTATTTTACTCTTACCGGGAAATGTTCCGGCTGATTCGTATTAGGGTATTTTCTCGTCTAACGCCCTTCAAAGCTGAGCTGTCACGGTCCAATCTGCTTAATGTTTCCTGTGTCAATGCAGGCTAAGGATGTTTCTGAATGGGTGTAATGCCGTGTGCTAGTCTACAGTCGGCTACAATAAAACATATAGGCTACGGGCGACAATTCAATCTCGGGATATAATTTCCCTACTCCAGGAACGTAGTTTCCTGTTCTTGTTTGATTACGTCGGTGCGGATGTTTTTGCGTATCGGAAGGGCGGACGGAGGTGATTTTCCACTCAGCTCGCGAAGGCTTTTCCATCGCAGCCGACGTGGGCGGAGGTTAGAAAAATGTAGTACTGTAGCCTGCCTACTAGTGTGTAAAGTCGTATGATCTTGCTGCAATATGTCTACACGTGCTACGTTAGTTTAGCTACAATGTGACAACTTGAACTGCACCAGTTCTAGACCTAGACCCTACGCCCGAGGCCTATGAATTATTTTCAATTAAAAACGTTTCTACATCCCTCAATACATTTATCTTTACATACAAATGTGAACGGAGAAGACAACTATGCAACACAGCATTTAAAGTGTTGAATAAAAGCCTATTCTTCTCCCCATCGGCACATCAATTATATATACTCAATCCAAGGCAGCTATGACCTAAACAAATCTAATCGTATGTGCATTTGTCATTTGATATGAACACAGCAGTAAGAGAATCCCAGTAAGTGACGCAATTGAAGAGGAAATGGCTTTAGTGGCGCCCTATTGTCTCTATTACCACCAGAAGCATCCATTATCATACTGCATACATCAATCATTACTGTAGTAGGCCTGCATGGAGAATAGCAAGCTATTCCCTTTACAGTGCAATACTTTTGACCAGGACCTATATGACCAAAGGCCATACAAGTAGTGCACTATAAAGAGAATGGGGTGTCGTTTGGGACTGTCTGGCTGACTGATAGGAGCTTTCATGGGACTGATCAATACAGTTTAGCTGTTCAGAGCACTGAGAGACAAGGCTGAAAAACACAACCACTGGACAATTACTTATTCCCTACAGTGCCTTCAGAAAAAACACTCACATCCCATGACTTCTTCCACATTCTGTTTTGTTACAAAGTGGGATTAAAATTGATTTAATTGTAAATAATTGTCAACGTTCTACACCCAATACTGTGTAATGTTAAAGTGGAGGAAAAATGATAACAGTTGTAATGCATTTTTTGAAAAATAAACACTAATACATACCTTTGGCAGCGATTACAGCTGTGAGCATTTTTAGGTAAATCTCTAAGAGCTTTCCACACCTGGATTGTGCAACATTTGCTTATTATTCTTTTAAAATTCTTCAAGCTCTGTCAATTTGGTTGTTGATCATTGCTAGACAACAATTTTCAAGTATTGCCATAGATTTTCAAATAGATTTAAGTTAAAACTGAAACTCTGCCACTCATGAACATTCACTGTCTTCTTGGTAAGCAACTCCAGTGTAGATCTGGCCTTGTGTTTTAGGTTATTGTCCTGCTGAAAGGTGAATTAATCTCCCAGTGTCTGGTGGAAAGCAGTCTGAATCAGATTTTCCTCTAGGATTATTCCTATGCTTAGCTCTACCCCATTTATTTTTTTATCCTGTGAAACAACCCTGGCCTTAACGATTACAAGCATACCCATAACATGAGGCAGCCACCACTATGCTTGAAAATATGGAGTGTTGTACTCAGTAATGTGTTGTATTGGATTTGCCCCGAACATAATACTTTGTATTCAGGACAAAAAGTTAATTGCTTTGTCACATTTGTTGCAGTATTACTTTAGTGCCTTGTTGCAAAACAGGATGCATGTTTTCAAATATTTATTATTCTGCACAGGCTTCCTCCTTTTAAATCTGTCAATTAGGTTAGTATTGTGGAATAACTACAATGTTGTTGATCCATCTTCAGTTTTCTCCTATCACAGCCATTAAACTCTATAACTGCTTTAATGTCACCTCAGCGGTTTTCTTCCTCTCTGGCAACTGAGTTAGGAAGGATGCCTGTATCTTTGTAGTGACTGGGTGTATTGATACACCATCCAAAGTGTAATTAATGATTTCACCATGCTCAAAAGGATATTTAATGTCTTATTTAATTTTTTTAATCCACCAATAGGTCCCCTTCTTTGTGAGGCATTGGATGACTTCTCTGGTCTTTGTGGTTGAATCTGTATTTAAAATTCACTGCTCAATTGAGGGACCTTGCATATAATTGTATGTGTGGGTTACAGAGATGAAGTAGTCATTCAAAAATAAAGTTAAACATTATTATTGCACACAGAATAAGTCCATACAACTTATTATATGACTTGTTAAGCAAATGTATACTCCTGAACTTATTTAGGCTTGCCATAACAAAGGGGTTGAATACTTATTGACTCAAGACATTTCAGCGTTTCATTTGTAATTAATAAAAGAAATGTCTAAAAAACATAATTCCACTTTGACATTATGGAGTATTGTGTGTAGGCCTGTGACACAAAATCTCAATGTAATCCATTTTAAATTCAGGCTGTAACACAAAAAAAGTGGAAAAAGTCAAGGGCTGTGAATACTTTCTGAAGGAACTGTATATAGTGCACCACTTTTGACCAGAGCCCTTGGACCTAGGTCAAAAAAGTGCACTATAAAGGGAATATGCTGTCATTTGGGACGCAATCAAGGAGTGTCTCAGGCTTAGAGCATCAGTTTGTCGTTAGCTTACCAAGCCTCACAGTACAGCGAAAGACGGTTGGGTTCTGTCTTCAAATGCAGGTAATATAATAAAGCAAATAATTGACCAGTACTTATTGCATTTGTGTGGAATTGTTTGTGTAGTTAGTTGAGGAAAATAATTTTGGTGTTTTATTGTCCCACGCTTCAAGTGTCTTTCTGTAGTTATTAATGTAATTTTGTATTTTACATCTTGTCAATCTATGGTCAGTTGAACTGAATTAGCTTTTTTTCCCATTTATAAGACGATAAGGCAAACACAATGTAGACCTATTTGAGCATTGAGTTTAGCTAAGGAGCGATGAGCAATATGAAAGCACGTACAAGGAAATCATAGCCTATAGTACTAAACAGTTCTAAATATGCCTCATAAGACTGGCGATGTTACTAATCTTATAGGGAGTGTCTACGAAACTAGTAAAAAAAACTTGGCAATTCAAATACTTTCCTATTAATTCCAATTTACTTAAATAATATTGACATATATATATATTTGTGTATATGGGTAGCCTACAGTAATTGTATCAACCAAAACTCTGAACATACAAAGTCATTTAAAGGTCCAATGCAGCTATTTTTATCTCAATATCAAATCATTTCTGGGTAACAACTAAGTTCCTTACTGTGTTTGTTTTCAATTAAATGGTCAAAGAGAAACAAAAATAGCAAATAGCAATTCTCAAGCAAGAATTTAGCTAGGACTGTCTGGGAGTGGTCTGAGTTGGGAGTGGAAAACTGGAAACTAGCTGTTATTGGCAGAGAGGTTTGGAACGCTCTTTCGTTTTGGTCTATTAACTAATTTACTGCCTGATAATATCACCAGGCAGGCCAAAACTCCATCCCACCAAAACAGGTAGAAATTTCAGGCAGTCTTTTCAAACAGCTCTTACACTAAAAGTGCATGGTCATCATTTTCACAATTTCACTTTTTTATTTCAACTTCTTAGTGTTCACTTCAATCACTGTAGATTAAGGGGTGGAGACATGTTAAAGAAGGATTTTTAAGCCTTGAGACAATTGATACATGGATTGTGCATATGTGCCATTTGAGGGTGAATGTGCAAGACAAAAGATTTAAGTGCCTTTGAACGGGGTATGGTAGTAGGTGCCAAGCACACCTGTTTGAGTGTGTCAAGAACTGCAGCGCTGCTGGGGTTTTCACACTCAACAGTTTCCCGTGTGTATCAAGAATGGTCAACCACCCAAAGGATATACAGGCAACTTGACACAACTGCAGGAAGCATTGGAGTCAACATGAGGAATGCTTTCGACACCTTGTAGAGTCCATGCCCTGACGAATTGAGGCTGTTCTGAGAGGAAAAGGGGGTGCAACTCAATATTAGGAAGGTGTTCCTATAAAACACAGAAAAATCACATTTTTGACTGCACTGGTCCTTTTAAACATAGATTTGAAAGGTGATTTATGCTTGCTGTGTCTGTTCTGTGCCTGGAATGTTCTATATGTAATTATATGGTTCTGTGTTCCTGACAGAGAACTGAGCAGAGCATGTCAGAGCTAGAGAGTGCCATGATCGCCATCATCCATGTGTTCCATAAATACTCAGGCCACAAGTGCAAGCTGAAGAAGGCAGAGCTCAAAGATCTTATCAATAATGAGATGAGTCACTTCATAATTGTGAGGCACTCTCTGTGTGTATCCCAAATGGAACCCTACCCTCTTAGGAAAAAAGGTGCTATCTAGAACCTAAACAAATTATTTGACTGTCACCATCTAGGTCTAGGATAGCCCTTTGAAGAACCTTTTTGGTTCCAGGGTATAAATTACCCTTTTGGAATCCATGTAGAACCCTTTCCACTGAGGGTTCTACATGGAACCCAAAAGGGTTCTAACTGGAACCAAAAAGAGTTCTCATATGGGGACAGCCGAATAACCTTTTTTCTAAGATTCCCTATATAGTGTACTACTTTTGACCAGAGCAGAACAGGCCCTGGACAAGTGTAGTGCACTATAATAGGGAATAGGATGCCATTTGGGACAGCCCCTATGTCTGTCCTCTGAGTATATTACTACATATTACAACACCCTCTATCATTTAAATTCAGCTGGAGTGTGTCATCATGGTGTTATACCACTGGCCTACATCCAATTAGAAAAACAGGAATCGTTTTTTAGCCTTCTGTAGGAATTAAAAAATGATACAATAATGAATTATATTAAACTGCTGATTGTAATGATTTAGATGAGTATTATATGATTATTACACTTTACTTAAAGCCTGCAGGTGAATGCTTTATTACTTGTTATAAGTATGTATGGGCCCATAGGACATTTTTAACTCAATAACCTGACACAAGTTTTAATCAGACACATTACTCTTCACAGTTGACTGTTCTTGTCTCTTAAGAATATCCAAGATAAAGAGACTCTGGATGAGCTGTTTGCAGACCTGGACCAGAACGGAGACCTGGAGATCGACTTCCAAGAGTTTATCGCTCTGATCGCCATGATGACTTCAACGTGCCATGATCTCTTCAGCACGGATCACTGCCGTTAGTGACACAATGTAAAGGGGAAGACTTCAGCGAGTGTCTGTGTGTGACCAGCAAAACACACATGCATACTGTGTAACCCTCTCACATAAAGATGATGTAATGATGATAAAGCAATTTTGTTTACATTACATTGATTTCCTTATGGTATAATAGTTGTGTTTATAAAAATCTAACAAATCAATGACAACAATACATAGACACTTACATAAAAATCTGTATGGTGAAAATAGTGAAAGAAAACATAGAGTCCACTTGAATTTGGACAGTTGGGTGAGTTTGAGTCTTGCATTGAGGAGTGATGCATATGAGATGGACCGTTCTATCCCAAAGTGGTCAAAAGGCTATTTGTCTTCCTTTCCCCTTAGATGGCGTTCCATAAATTCCAGGGTCCTCTTCCAGGCGTCCTCTTGGGCTGCAGCGTGGGGTGCCAGGTGTCCTCCCCAGAGAGTGATCACTATATGGAAAAACAACAGGACAGCATGGAAAATAACCTGAAAATACAAATCATAATGTAGTTCTCTCATTTCTGAGATACTGTATGTTAATTATAATGTCTATTACCATTTTGTCAAATACCCTTATTTGGAAACCATTTAAATTTGAATACATATGTTAGTGCTTGTAAGTGGATATATAAATCAAGAATAAAGGACTGATAAATGTTCTTCAAGACAAATCTTTCAAAGTATGATTATCATTTTAGGATACAATCATGACTATTTGTAAAAAAAAGTATCACTGAAAACAAGGTCATAACTGCATGACAAACTAAATATGAAACAGAGGTGAAGGTGTGTATGGGAGGAGAGGACCACCCACGTTTCTTGGGTTGTGTGGTCCACATGGAGGCTCGGGCGTTGGGGGTGTAGGGCGGCTCAATCAGGTGACCAGCACCGGGGTATGACAGGCGGGTGAACAGGTGGGATCTACCAGCATCTTTAATATTCTTCTCAATCTGAAAACCAAGGAAATATCTGTTCATTCAACTGGTCACGGCTTTTGACTTCGACATTGGAAAAGTTATTACTCTCAGCAGCTATGACTAGCACACATTTGTGGCCAAATATATTGGCACCCTTGTACTTTAAAAAAATAATTCCCCATTTCTTCTAAAATAAGTTGAAATTTAAAAAAAACAACATTTGGATGTCACACCTTGTTATTGGATTTTCAACATTGCAGAACCACATTTATTGTTGTAAAGAAAATAAAAACATGGCATGGAGAAAATGATTGGCACCCAGGAGCTAGTGGTTGTTTGGTTGCATAGCCTTTGGCCAAGATAACTGCATGCAAAATAAACCTAAATTCTGGGGGAAGTGTTGAATTGAAACATAATTAGAGCGCTTTGGCAATACAAATCAGCGCTGTGTTTACGGATGACCAAATGAAGCATTCAATGAGAAGAACACCCTCCCTACAATCAAATATGGGGCAGGTTTGATAACGCTGTGGAGTTGCTTTGCTGCCTCTAGTACTGGAGGCCTTGAACGTGCACAAGGCATCATTGAAGGTTGTCGTTCTTCCAGCAGGACAAAGACCCCAAACACACATCAAAAAGCATCCAGGAATGGTTAAGAAGGACTGTTCTGCAGAAGAGTCCAGAAAACAGCAGTTGGTGGAGGGCACCCCTCAAATATGGAAGTTTTCTACTCAAAAGTGCCCCCAAATTGTCAGTAGAAAGGTGCACAAAGCTCAATGATGGCTACAAGAGGCATTTGTCTGCAGTTATCTTGGCCAAAGGCTGTGCAACCAAGTACTAGGTCTGGGTTGCCAATAATTAAGCCCATACCATTTGCCTTTATTTTCTCAATTAAAATTGCAAACTTAAGTTTACAAAAATAAAAGTGGTTCTGAAATGTTGAAAATACAATAACAATGTAATGGTGACCCACTTAATTTTTTTAAAATTTAAATTATTTTAGTAGAAATAAGGACTTATTTAAGAAATGTGCAAGGGTAAATATATATTTTGCCATAACTGTATATACTACCATAGTATGCCATATTGTAGTTTAATGGTAAGGCAATCCCATGAAGTAGGCCTACCTCATCTGCGTTCTCAATAGCTGCACAGCTCAAGTCGTCTTCACCCACAATGTACAGTAGGGGGCAGCACAGGTTTTCAACCTGCACAGATAGATGATATCTTTGTAGATGTACAGGTAGTCTTGTGTAGCAATACCTCCAAATCAAGTTGTTGTCACGCTTCCTTTCCAATTAGGGAAGCCTTGATGAAGCTAATGTACCGGTAACCCTCTGAATCAAATTCTACATTAATTGCCACAAAAGATGCACAAGTACTCCTCACACCGATTCTCAAAATAAAAAACATGTTCTGCTTAAAAAAAATGTTTTTTTTACAATTCTGTGCAGCTGGCTGGAGGGGGTTATTGACCCTATCAATATTTGAGAGGGTCACTCAGGGTCGTACATTTGCTTTGTTCTCAGGTAGAATGTTGTTGGGCGTGGTCACTTCTCTGAAACTGACGTAGCCCTCTTCATCGTAACTCCAATGCTTCTGATTCCTATAACATAATATAACAGTGGGTGGGATAAGAAAAGAGCAGCATCCCTATTTAAGCAATAACACAATAGATTGAGAATGGCCTAATTTAGTTTCTGTCAAGTCATCTTTTCAGGCATACTCTCATTCTCAAACCTTATTTCTGTTATACGTTTGCATGGTAACTAACCCTTCAAAGCTTTCTGTCATGCCGTCGCTGTCCGAGAATTTGTTGAAACTTCCTATTGGACCATTCACTCCGATCACACACCTGGGCTGAGGGAGAAAAAATGAGTGAATGGGAATACCAGGTATTTCAAACCAGATGCAGTCCTACAAGGAGACACATATTACTCATCATACTAATAGGCCTTTCATATTTGAATATAGCCTTCAGTCTCTATTTTCTTATTTGCTCAAATGCTGGTCATTCCCCCTCAGGCTACATCAGACATAACAGTTATTGATCACAACACAAGAGGTATAAACATGATTTCATATTTCCAAGGCTAATAGTTGTTTGATGACTGGTAAACAATAATTCAGATGACCACTTCAGGGGGTTGTATGGCCAGACTTACATTGAAATCAATTTGAGTGGCGATTCGCAGAGCCAGGTAGACCCCGAACGAGAGGCCCATGACCCCCATTCTGTCCCCACACACTTGGGGGTGGTCCTGGAGAAACTGTAACGCAGTCTGTCAATGCCCATGGAGAAAACAAGGAGAAAATAAAGTTTTGCTCAGGTGCCAGAATGTTAGGTACATACAGGGGTGAATCACCTTGGTACTTTGAAACATAGCACTACCACCTTACTACCTTGAAGTAGGCATCTCCCACATTGATAGTGTTGAGTGGACCAGGGATGTCTTTATGGCCAAAGTAGGCAAGGGAGAGACTGGCAAAGCCTCGGGAAGCAAACAAGGCTGAGCGGTACTCTATCAGCCCCCCGCCCATACCCCACAGGTCCACCATGGCTGGGAATGGACCTGGACCTATGGAGGCAACAACAGAAAACACCAAATACCCTGAGTATTGGAATAAAGTCTCAGTCATAATACTTTATGTAAAGACACTCTGTAATATATATTGTGCTATAATCGAAGACATGATTTGATATGTACAATTTAACAAATAAAAAACCTGAGGGTAAGAACAAGGTCCCCACTACTCCGTTCTGCCGGATCTCTGTTCTCCGGACCCCTGGTGCCATGTACCAGCGTTCCACAGTCACTGCAGCCAGCTCCTGTTCCCCTCTCTGTCGCTGCTCCTTGTTGGAACCTTGACTGGATGGAACCGGAATGTGACCCTCTAATAAGGACAACTGTACAGAGTACGGAGTCTCAACATTTTTCTTCCGCAGCCTGTGGGAAAATACACAGATGAAACTGTCACTGTCATGGGCTTTGCATACAAAACAAAGACTGTATCCAACCCCTCCTGGATCTATCTATCTATCTATCTATCTATCTATCTATCTATCTATCTATATAAAATTGTATTATTGTTTATTAACTATCCCTTTAAAAATATATTTTGTGTTGATTGACTTTGTTGATCAAAAGCATGTGTCTCTGAATCATATTCAATGTGTCCATGGCTTTGCATGATTTGTTAATTATGATCCCTGTCCCCACCTCAGACCCTCTCTCTCTCCAGGTGCAGGCTGCAGGGCCCAGAATAGTCCCATGGGCTCACAACCCACATAGGAACCCCCTACAGACTCATCCCTGGTCACTGTGAGGAGAAGAGAGTTAGGTGAGGGAGAATGAAGAGAGGGTGAGATAGTCAGAGGAGAGTATGATAGTTCAAATAAAACAATTTGCTATCAGATTCCCAGGCCCTGCATACTGTAGCTCGGTCACGTGACTCACAGTTGACAACACCCCTCCCATCTGTGTTGTAGTGAGAAAATGCTTCCCACAGGTCACCGTCCTCGTTATGCATGCGGGAACGCACAGTAATAGGTGAGTGAGGGGGGAGGTGACGTCCCTCTAGGGTAATCGGCTCATCTATGAGGGCGCGGTTGGGCTTGGCTGTCAAAAAGGGAGCTGGTCTACATGTCTTCCATCTCACTTGGCCTAAGAAGCACACCGAAACAACATGGGATCAAACAGGGGATTTTTCACTTCATGTAATTTAGTTACAATTTAAAAGGACAAGATATAAGGAGGTAGACTGTGCCTGCTTCATAGCCCTGGTGAGACACAGGTGTTTCAGTAAATAGAAAATGTGGGAAAGTCAAGGTAAAAGAAAGATAGAGCATCATCTGTATTGACAAGGACAAAAGTTTGGTCAATGTAATGTGCTTTCAGAGCTTCCAGAGGGATACGACGTCTTTAAAAGTGAATGAACGGAGAAAGACAACTACATCAGTATTTTTTAAACCTTCCTTTTTGGACTTGACGTGTCAATGTACGGCTCATAATACACCATCTGTAATCTTCTCCTGACGCGCATTTTCAAATTCTACATATTGGAATTCGTAACATAGCATGCGAATTGGAGGACATAACACATCAATCATGCAAAATGGATGATGGATATCCACAAATTCATACATACATTCCTCTACTTATTTGGACAGTGGAGCTAAAACGTTTAATTTGGCTCTATACTCCACCATTTTGGATTTGTGATCAAATGTTTCCTATGAGGAGACAGTACATCTAGTCCCCCTTTTGAAGGTGTTATAAGTATTTGGACAAATGCACTTACAGTGTATTAGAGTAGTGAAAAGTATTTGTAGTATTTGGTCGCATATTGCTAGCACGCGGTGCCTACATTCAAGTTTGAGACTCTACAAACTTGATATGTGCACGTGTAGTTTGTTTTGGTTGTGTTTCAGATTATGTTGTGCCCAATGATAAATAATGTATTGTGTCATTTTGGAGTCACTTTTATTGTAAATAAGAATAGAATATACAGTGTTTATGTAACACTTCTAAATGAACGTGGATACTCCCATGATTACGGATAATCCTGTATGAATTGTGAATAATGATGAGTGAGAAAGTTGCGGGTGGTCAAAGATCATACCCCTAAGACATGCTAACCTCTCACCATTACTAATAACAGGGGAGATTAGCATGTCTTGGGGGTATGATCTTTGACCACCCGCAACTTTCTCACTCATCATTCAGGATTATCTGTAATCGCATGATCAAATTGACAGGTGACTCCTGCTCGCTGGAAAAACTTTGTCTTTCTCGCCCGGGGAAGGCAGCTTGTAAAACGATAAAAATGTTAATAATTTAGTCTACCATGTTTCTAATTTTGAGAATAAAAATGTAATATTAGGATATAATTCCACAAATTGTACAGAGAGCATACATCACATTTCTATAGTTTCTGGATCATTTGGAACTTGCCAGAAGGTGCCGTCGCTACCAATTTGTAAGTCGCTCTGGATAAGAGCGTCTGCTAAATGACTTAAATGTAATGTAAAAATGTAAATTACGCTTGTTTACACTGAGCTGCACTGAGGTCGGAATGCAATCATGGTTACATTAAAACACCATGGAGCTGACGCGAGATATGGGTCGGAAAACATACCTCAATGCAGGGATGGGATATGCCACTGTACTCCAAATGTTACCTTTATCCACACTGCTCCATCAAGAAGACTGAAATACTGCTAGTTTTCCCATAAAACTACCCTTTTCGTCCTAATGATAGATACCAGTAGCCACAGCAGCCATAATGGAATGGCGAGTCGCGTTGAACAACAAAGGAGCTGATATGCTGACACTGCCATTCCAAAATGGCCACGGTGGCTACTGCTTGCTAGCATGAGGGCAAAAAGGGCCGTTTTCCGGGAAAACTAGCAGTATATAAATCTTCTCAATGGAGCAGTTTGGATAAAGGTCAAATTTGAGTTTTCCGACCCATATCTTGCTCCGGCACCAGGTCTTAATGTAACCACGATTGCGTTCCAACCTCAGTGCAGCTCAGTGTAAACTAGCATAACTGTAGGGTCGGTATCTTCTGGCAAATTTGGAACGGGCATTTGTTTTCTTTCAGGGGCTGATTGTTGACAGAATTTGACTGAGTTCCCTTGAATTTTGGGCTGTTGTAACTAGGTTACCACTAGTAACTAGGTTACCACTAGTTAGAACAGCCCAAAATTCAAGAAAACTCAGTCAAATTCTGTCAACAATCAGCCCCTGAAAGAAAACAAATGCCAGTTCCAAATTTGCCAGAAGATACCGACCTTACCGTTATGCTAGTGATGGACAATTGATTGGCAGGTGGAATGATGCCAAATGAGGTTGCAAACTAAAAGTGGGAGGCGGGATCAGGTCAGCCCAGTATTGTCCAATGAGGTTGCATGGCGGGCCCAAGTCTGCTCAGTGCACACCAAAGAGCACGTGCACATAACAGTTTTGTTTTTACTCTCTTTATGCACACGTTACAGGACTCGAGAACAACGATGTGATATACAGTGCCGTGCGAAAGTATTCGGCCCCCTTGAACTTTGCGACCTTTTGCCACATTTCAGGCTTCAAACATAAAGATATAAAACTGTATTTTTTTGTGAAGAATCAACAACCAGTGGGACACAATCATGAAGTGGAACGACATTTATTGGATATTTCAAACTTTTTTAACAAATCAAAAACTGAAAGATTGGGCGTGCAAAATTATTCAGCCCCTTTACTTTCAGTGCAGCAAACTCTCTCCAGAAGTTCAGTGAGGATCTCTGAATGATCCAATGTTGACCTAAATGACTAATGATGATAAATACAATCCACCTGTGTGTAATCAAGTCTCCGTATAAATGCACCTGCACTGTGATAGTCTCAGAGGTCCGTTAAAAGCGCAGAGAGCATCATGAAGAACAAGGAACACACCAGGCAGGTCCCAGATACTGTTGTGAAGAAGTTTAAAGCCAGATTTGGATACAAAAAGATTTCCCAAGCTTTAAACATCCCAAGGAGCACTATGCAAGCGATAATATTGAAATGGAAGGAGTATCAGACCACTGCAAATCTACCAAGACCTGGCCATCCCTCTAAACTTTCAGCTCATACAAGGAGAAGACTGATCAGAGATGCAGCCAAGAGGCCCATGATCACTCTGGATGAACTGCAGAGATCTACAGCTGAGGTGGGAGAGACTGTCCATAGGACAACAATCAGTCGTATATTGCACAAATCTGGCCTTTATGGAAGAGTGGCAAGAAGAAAGCCATTTCTTAAAGATATCCATAAAAAGTGTTGTTTAAAGTTTGCCACAAGCCACCTGGGAGACACGCCAAACATGTGGAAGAGGGTGCTCTGGTCAGATGAAACCAAAATTGAACTTTTTGACAACAATGCATCATTCCAAGCCGTCTTTGTATCAAAGATAATTGCATAATTATCGTATTTCGTCGTCCTAACGTATCTGCCCAGCAGCTAGCTAAGCAGCTAGCTAACATCCACTGTCCACCAGCACTGTAGAAACTATTACACTCAACTGAACGACTCGATTAGCGTAGTGTCAGCTAGCTACATAGTTGTCTTCGCTGTCTTCGTATCCAAGATAATTGTGTAGTTTAGAGTGTGTAGACTTAGAGTGATTATCTTAATTTACCGAGGTTAGCTAGCCAGCTATTTGTCGTCCTTAACGTAGGAGATGCTGCTAGCTAGCTAGCCAACAGCTAGCCAACCTCTACCGAATTGAACTTCAACTACCCGGTTAACATTCCGCGTCGCTCCACAGGTAGTATCACATTTTCATTTCACTTCATTACAGTACAACGGTTTGATTTGTTTGATCGTAGCTAGCCAGCTACATAGCCGTCTTTGTTTCTAAGACAATTGTGTAGTCTAGAGCGATTTTCTAGGTTAGCTGGCCAGCTATTGTCGTTCTTTTAACGTAGCTAGCCAGCTAGCCCCGAATAGCAGCACTGTAGAAACTATTACAGTACAACGGTTTGATTTGTTTGATCGTAGCTAGCTTCATAGCCGTCTTTGTATCTAAGACAATTGTGTAGCCTAGAGCGATTTTCTAGGTTAGCTAGCCAGTTATTGTCGTTCTTTTAAGGTAACGTAACGCAATCAACCTGCTAGCTAGCCAGCTAGCCCCCGAATAGCAGCACTGTAGAAACTATTACACTCGATTAGTGTAGTGTCAACATCGCAGCCACTACCAGCTAGCCTACAAAGTCAACAACGCAGCCACTGCCAGCTAGCCTACTCCAGCAGTACTGTAGCATTTCAATCATTTTAGTCAATAAGATTCTTGCTACGTAAGCTTAACTTTCTGAACATTCGAGACGTGTAGTCCACTTGTCATTCCAATCTCCTTTGCATTAGCGTAGCCTCTTCTGTAGCCTGTCAACTATGTGTCTATCTATCCCTGTTCTCTCCTCTCTGCACAGACCATACAAACGCTCCACACCGCGTGGCCGCGGCCACCCTAATCTGGTGGTCCCAGCGCGCACGACCCACGTGGAGTTCCAGGTCTCCGGTAGCCTCTGGAACTGCCGATCTGCGGCCAACAAGGCAGAGTTCATCTCAGCCTATGCCTCCCTCCAGTCCCTCGACTTCTTGGCACTGACGGAAACATGGATCACCACAGATAACACTGCTACTCCTACTGCTCTCTCTTCGTCCGCCCACGTGTTCTCGCACACCCCGAGAGCTTCTGGTCAGCGGGGTGGTGGCACCGGGATCCTCATCTCTCCCAAGTGGTCATTCTCTCTCTCTCTCCCCTTACCCATCTGTCTATCGCCTCCTTTGAATTCCATGCTGTCACAGTTACCAGCCCTTTCAAGCTTAACATCCTTATCATTTATCGCCCTCCAGGTTCCCTCGGAGAGTTCATCAATGAGCTTGATGCCTTGATAAGCTCCTTTCCTGAGGACGGCTCACCTCTCACAGTCCTGGGCGACTTTAACCTCCCCCGTCTACCTTTGACTCATTCCTCTCTGCCTCCTTCTTTCCACTCCTCTCCTCTTTTGACCTCACCCTCTCACCTTCCCCCTACTCACAAGGCAGGCAATACGCTCGACCTCATCTTTACTAGATGCTGTTCTTCCACTAACCTCATTGCAACTCCCCTCCAAGTCTCCGACCACTACCTTGTATCCTTTTCCCTCTCGCTCTCATCCAACACTTCCCACACTGCCCCTACTCGGATGGTATCGCCCGTCCCAACCTTCGCTCTCTCTCCCCCACTACACTCTCCTCTTCCATCCTATCATCTCTTCCCACTGCTCATACCTTCTCCAACCTATCTCCTGATTCTGCCTCCTCAACCCTCCTCTCTTCCCTTTCTGCATCCTTTGACTCTCTATGTCCCCTATCCTCCAGGCCGGCTCGGTCCTCCCCTCCCGCTCCGTGGCTCGATGACTCATTGCGAGCTCACAGAACAGAGCTCCGGGCAGCCGAGCGGAAATGGAGGAAAACTCGCCTCCCTGCGGACCTGGCATCCTTTCACTCCCTACTCTACATTTTCCTCCTCTGTCTCTGCTGCTAAAGCCACTTTTTACCACTCTAAATTCCAAGCATCTGCCTCTAACCCTAGGAAGCTCTTTGCCACCTTCTCCTCCCTCCTGAATCCTCCCCCCCCCCTCCCTCTCTGCAGATGACTTCGTCAACCATTTTGAAAAGAAGGTCGACGACATCCGATCCTCGTTTGCTAAGTCAAACGACACCGCTGGTTCTGCTCACACAGCCCTACCCTGTGCTCTGACCTCTTTCTCCCCTCTCTCTCCAGATGAAATCTCGCTTCTTGTGACGGCCGGCCGCCCAACAACCTGCCCGCTTGACCCTATCCCCTCCTCTCTTCTCCAGACCATTTCCGGAGACCTTCTCCCTTACCTCACCTCGCTCATCAACTCATCCCTGACCGCTGGCTACGTCCCTTCCGTCTTCAAGAGAGCGAGAGTTGCACCCCTTCTGAAAAAACCTACACTCGATCCCTCCGATGTCAACAACTACAGACCAGTATCCCTTCTTTCTTTTCTCTCCAAAACTCTTGAACGTGCCGTCCTTGGCCAGCTCTCCCGCTATCTCTCTCAGAATGACCTTCTTGATCCAAATCAGTCAGGTTTCAAGACTAGTCATTCAACTGAGACTGCTCTTCTCTGTATCACGGAGGCGCTCCGCACTGCTAAAGCTAACTCTCTCTCCTCTGCTCTCATCCTTCTAGACCTATCGGCTGCCTTCGATACTGTGAACCATCAGATCCTCCTCTCCACCCTCTCCGAGTTGGGCATCTCCGGCGCGGCCCACGCTTGGATTGCGTCCTACCTGACAGGTCGCTCCTACCAGGTGGCGTGGCGAGAATCTGTCTCCTCGCCACGCGCTCTCACCACTGGTGTCCCCCAGGGCTCTGTTCTAGGCCCTCTCCTATTCTCGCTATACACCAAGTCACTTGGCTCTGTCATAACCTCACATGGTCTCTCCTATCATTGCTATGCAGACGACACACAATTAATCTTCTCCTTTCCCCCTTCTGATGACCAGGTGGCGAATCGCATCTCTGCATGTCTGGCAGACATATCAGTGTGGATGACGGATCACCACCTCAAGCTGAACCTCGGCAAGACGGAGCTGCTCTTCCTCCCGGGGAAGGACTGCCCGTTCCATGATCTCGCCATCACGGTTGACAACTCCATTGTGTCCTCCTCCCAGAGCGCTAAGAACCTTGGCGTGATCCTGGACAACACCCTGTCGTTCTCAACCAACATCATGGCGGTGGCCCGTTCCTGTAGGTTCATGCTCTACAACATCCGCA
Organism: Oncorhynchus masou masou; assembly: GCF_036934945.1. Classification (NCBI taxonomy): domain Eukaryota; kingdom Metazoa; phylum Chordata; class Actinopteri; order Salmoniformes; family Salmonidae; genus Oncorhynchus; species Oncorhynchus masou. The sequence continues at coordinate 53,071,156 of NC_088216.1, read as the reverse complement.
GAGTACGACCCTGCCTCACACAGGAAGCGGCGCAGGTCCTAATCCAGGCACTTGTCATCTCCCGTCTGGATTACTGCAACTCGCTGTTGGCTGGGCTCCCTGCCTGTGCCATTAAACCCCTACAACTCATCCAGAACGCCGCAGCCCGTCTGGTGTTCAACCTTCCCAAGTTCTCTCACGTCACCCCGCTCCTCCGCTCTCTCCACTGGCTTCCAGTTGAAACTCGCATCCGCTACAAGACCATGGTGCTTGCCTACGGAGCTGTGAGGGGAACGGCACCGCAGTACCTCCAGGCTCTGATCAGGCCCTACACCCAAACAAGGGCACTGCGTTCATCCACCTCTGGCCTGCTCGCCCCCCCTACCACTGAGGAAGTACAGTTCCCGCTCAGCCCAGTCAAAACTGTTCGCTGCTCTGGCCCCCCAATGGTGGAACAAACTCCCTCACGACGCCAGGACAGCGGAGTCAATCACCACCTTCCGGAGACACCTGAAACCCCACCTCTTCAAGGAATACCTAGGATAGGTTAAGTAATCCTTCTCACCCCCCCTTAAATGATTTAGATGCACTATTGTAAAGTGGCTGTTCCACTGGATGTCAGAAGGTGAATTCACCAATTTGTAAGTCGCTCTGGATAAGAGCGTCTGCTAAATGACTTAAATGTAAATGTAAATGTAATGTTATGTTTGGCGTAAAAGCAACACAGCTCATCACCCTGAACACACCATCCCCACTGTCAAACACGGTGGTGGCAGCATCATGGTTTGGGCCTGCTTTTCTTCAGCAGGGACAGGGAAGATGGTTAAAATTGATGGGAAGATGGATGGAGCCAAATACAGGACCATTCTGGAAGAAAACCTGATGGAGTCTGCAAAAGACCTGAGACTGGGACGGAGATTTGTCTTCCAACAAGACAATGATCCAAAACATAAAGCAAAATCTACAATGGAATGGTTCAAAAATAAACATATCCAGGTGTTAGAATGGCCAAGTCAAAGTCCAGACCTGAATCCAATCGAGAATCTGTGGAAAGAACTGAAAACTGCTGTTCACGAATGCTCTCCATCCAACCTCACTGAGCTCGAGCTGTTTTGCAAGGAGGAATGGGAAAAAATGTCAGTCTCTCGATGTGCAAAACTGATAGAGACATACCCCAAGCGACTTACAGCTGTAATCGCAGCAAAAGGTGGCGCTACAAAGTATTAACTTAAGGGGGCTGAATAATTTTGCACGCCCAATTTTTCAGTTTTTGATTTGTTAAAAAAGTTTGAAATATCCAATAAATGTCGTTCCACTTCATGATTGTGTCCCACTTGTTGTTGATTCTTCACAAAAAATACAGTTTTATATCTTTATGTTTGAAGCCTGAAATGTGGCAAAAGGTCGCAAAGTTCAAGGGGGCCGAATACTTGTGCACGGCACTGTATATCACATCGTTGTTCTCGAGTCCTGTAACGTGTGCATAAAGAGAGTAAAAACAAAACTGTTATGTGCACGTGCTCTTTGGTGTGCACTGAGCAGACTTGGGCCCGCCATGCAACCTCATTGGACAATACTGGGCTGACCTGATCCCGCCTCCCACTTTTAGGTCGCAAAGTTCAAGGGGGCTGAATACTTTCGCACGGCACTGTACATGTCCAGGTAACTGCCAAAATAAAGGAAACGCCAACATAAAGTTGGGGGCTTTGGGTCACCACGAGTCACCAAAACTGCCAGAACACCTTCAATGCGCTTTGACATAGATTCTAGTAGTGTCTGGAACTCTATTGGAGGGATGCAACACCATTCTTCCATAAGGATTCCAGATAGCTGGTGACTGAGACACACACCCTTTAAACCCCCTATGCTCCTTTGAGACCCTTCTTTCAAAGTCACTGAGATCCTTCTTCTAGCCATGGTAGCCAAAATAATGGGCAACTGGGCATTTTTATTGGTCCTTGCTATCCAGAATCCTTGGGATTTCCCTACCCCATTGAAGTTGAAATGTAAAATGGTAAGGGTTTGGTTTTAAGGACGTACAGATAGTTACCCTTTTTTTTTTATACATGACCCTAAGTGTAATAGTTGTTCAAATACTTTAATTTCACCAGGTTCAGATATTAATATAGCATGTTGATTTGTTACTATGCATGCCTGCATCCTGGGAATAGTGGAACGCATATTTACGTTTTGCCCTGCTGAAATAATTTTGATGCACTAGGAGAGGTAGGCACGCTTTTTCTGTCGTCTTCAGAAAAGTTAGATTCCTTTATGCACAAAGTCATGACACACAGTGTTTTGTTAATGAATAATGTTGTATATTTAGAGTTTACTCATAAGTGTATGGTATTGTTGATGCAATTGTAATTGTACTTTTTAGGATGATATTAACATTCTGAATTCAACATGTGGTTACTAGCTAGCTAAGGTATTGTATGTGTGAACGATGGCTAGCTTCTCGACTGATCCCAGTCATTTGTATTGTGCGTTTTTTGTAGAAAAGAGGTGACGATTGGCAGAACATATTTGTACTCTACAAATGTGAGAGAGAATTTTGATATATTAAAACAACCTGATCTCCGAAATCCATGTCTTTAGTCTCAATCGATCACACACGCACTCAGAGGTACAGCGGTGCAGTACAGCACCGGTTACATACGCATGATGGGACGTTTGAATGGCTTAATTAACTCAGGAACCATGCCTGTGTGGAAGCACCCGTCATTTACTCAAGTGTTTCCTTTATTTAGGCAGTTACATGTATGTGACATGTGCACAATTTTTGGAACCCTTTTTGGCTCTTGAGCGCTACTTTCAAAACTTCTGGCTTAAAAGTAAACAAAACCTTTGTAGCATCACTTTAATCTATCACTTTCTTACCCACTGCAGGTTGGACACATCCGATCTTCCTGTCGATGTTGACCCATTGAAGCACAAACTTGTCTGAGAGACGACATAGCACTGACACACACATGTGTGCTCTAAGCATGCTAGCCAGTCAGTACTCCCTATGTAGAGAAGAACATGTGCAATGATCAAACATACAGATGAGAATATAAAATATTATTAAGTGTTTGTGAGAGTTTTTGTTGTCTTACCCCGAGTAGCCTAGTATTGAAGTAATGTAAGTAATGTTTCTCTAGCTCACGGAATTTATTTTTTCCTCTAACAGAGACTGAACTTCAACCTCTATCTTGTGCAACTTGCCAACTTCCCAGCCCAATGTCACTGTTTCGGGAGTGAACTTTTTATTAGAGTACCTGGGGCCTCATTTATAACTGTTGCGTCCATTTCACACTAAATATCTGCATACACCATTTCTTAAAAACTGCACATACAAATATATAGAGATTTATATTTGGAGCACACCATACATAGGCATGTTTCCTGTTATAAATCAGCCCCGTCAAATCAAATTTAATTTGTCACATGTGCCGAATACAACGGGTGTAGACCTTACCGTGAAATGCTTACTTACAAGCCCTTAAACAACAATGCAGTTAAGAAAATACAGTGAAATGAATATCTACTAAATAAACTAAAGTAAAAAAATATTATAAAAAAAGTTATAACAATAATGAGGCTATATACAAGGTTGCGTGGGGGTACAGGTTATTCGAGGTGATTTGTACATGTAGGTAGGGGTAAAGTGACTATGTATAGGTAATAAACAGCGAGTAGAGTAGCAGCAGTGTAAAAACAAAGGGGGTTGGTGTCAATGTAAATAGTCCGGGTAGCCATTTGATTAATTGTTCAGCAGTCTTATGGCTTGAGGGTAGAAGCTGTTAAGCACCAACCCCTGAAGGGCCCCCGTGTTGAGGATCAGCGTGGCAGATGTGTTGTTGCCTACCCTTAACACCTGGGGGGTGGCCCATCAGGAAGTCCAGGATCCAGTTGCAGAGGGAGGTGTTTAGTCTGAGGGTACTTAGCGTAGTGATGAGCTTTGTGGGCACTACGGTGTTGAACGCTGAGCTGTAGTCAATGAACAACATTCTCACATAGGTGTTCCTTATTCCCAGGTGAATAAGGGTAGTGTGGAGTGCGATTGAGATTGCGTCGTTTGTGGATCTGTTGGGGCGGTAGGCAAATTGGAGTGGGTCTAGGGTTTCCGGGATGATGGTGTTGATGTGAGCCATGACCAGCCTTTCAAAGCACTTCATGGCTACCGACGTGAGTGCTGTGGGGTGGTAGTCACTTAGGCAAGTTACCTTTGCTTTTTTGGGGCATAGGGACTATGGTGGTATGCTAGAAATGTGTAGGTCTTACAGACTCGGTCAGGGAGAGGTTGAACATGTAAGTGAAAACACTTGCCAGGTGGTCCGCACATGCTCTGAGTACACGTCCTGGTAATCCGTCTGGCCCTGCGGCCTTGTGAATGTTGACCTGTTTAAATGTCTTGCTCACATCGGCTAAGGAGAGCGTGATCACACAGTTGTCTGGAACAGCTGGTGCTCTCATGCATGCTTCCTTGTTGCTTACCTTGAAGCGAGCATAAAAGGCATTTATCCCGTCTGGTAGGCTCGCGTCACTTGGAAGCTCGTGGCTGGGTTTACCTTTGTAGTCCATAATAGTTTGCAAGCCCTGCCATATCAGACGAGGGTCAGAGCCGGTGTTGTAGGATTCAATCTTAGTCCTGTATTGACGCTTTGCCTGTTTGATGGTTTGTCTGAGGGCATAGCATCTGGATTAGTGTCCCGCTTCTTGAAAGCGGCAGCTCTTGCCTTTATGACGGTGCAGATGTCGCCTGTAATCCATGGCTTCTGGTTTTGATATGTACGTACGGTCACTGTGGTGATGACGTCATCGATGCACTTATTGATGAAGCCAGTGACTGAGGTGGTATACTCCTCAATGCCATTGGATGAATCCCGGCATTTTGAAACTGTGCGCGCGTGAACGAGCATTATAGCTTCACCTGAAAAATGCCCATCATTATGGTGACAATAACACCCCTATTTGTTGTATACTTTGGAAGAATTAGTATTAGAATTAGGCCGAGACAGTTTCTAAAGGAAATAGCAATGGCGAACTTGATAAAATGTCTTTGGAGGTTTGATGGCAGAATGTTATACTTTTGTAGTGACATTTGCTGTAGGCCTCAGTTATCTGACAACAAAATGTTTCAGAAGGACAAAATCTATTTCAAATTGCTGAGGACCTGTAAACAGATTGTTTGATCATTTGTTAGTGTCTTAATGTTTTGTATTGACTTTTTCCTTGAACCTATACGCTGCACTGCCCACGAATTCTGAAACACTGTCTACTTACAGTGCTGGCCATACACACTTCAATGCAAAAAAATACTGTCAGTTCACCTGTTAAATTATACAGTATGTTATAAACCACCATCTCTATCTTATTCTTTGAGCAAAATACTTTAAATAATAGCCTATCTAATATGCCCAATTAAATGAGAGATGCACATGGTATTTGTTTGTAGGATACTTTGGGGAAAAGGTGAGGCCAGAAAGGTGAGGAATTTATTCTGCAAAGGTTATACAAATATTTACTTTGTTTAGAAATTAAATATTGTCTACTTGAAAAAATTGAAATGACAGTATTCAGACTTAGAGAAGTAGCCTATAATTGTCTGTTCTACTGTTATTAAACTGTGCTCCGGATCAGATGGCATAGAGCAAAATACTACAGTGGCGACCCGCCGTTCAGGGCAGGTGGGGCGAGCCCTTATGCCCTTGGATACCACCTTGGAGGGAGGTCCAAATTATTAGTCAAGCAAGGGAAGTTTGCAACGTAAGCCCCTCAGCCCTCGTTTTTAGTTGAGTTTGCGAGTGTACAATTATGTTCACTCCGGGCACAGAAACTCCCCATAATTCAATTTGCGATGATTGTACATCCGCGAAGAAAGGTCTGCCAAAACTTTAAAACAACATCAATGGAGAAGTCAACATACAAGTGTAAGTAAAAATTAATGCAAATTGTGCTACTAATGCTCATGATGGCACAAACATGTCTCGTAAAAAGTAAATATGTTTTTATTTGGAATTTTTACTTTTGGAAATTATAGAAATAAAACATTTTCCGAAGTTCCAGCTAGGCAGGCTAACGTTAGTTAGCTAATTAATTTGCTAGCTATCATACAGTAGGCATACAGTATATTAATAATTATTGTTACGGCTTTCTAGGTGGGAAGGAGAGTCAGACCAAAATGCGGCGTGTAGATTACGATCCATGTTTATTAAACTGAAGCAACACAAATCTAAATACAAACACTACAAAACAATAAAAGTAACGAAAACCGAAACAGCCTAATACTGGTGCCAATAAACACAGAACAAGGACATCAGGACACTAAGGACAATCACCCACGAAACACTCAAAGAATATGGCTGCCTAAATATGGTTCCCAATCAGAGACAACGATAAACACCTGCCTCTGATTGAGAACCACTTCAGACAGCCATAGACTTATCTGGAACACCCCACTAAGCTACAATCCCAATACAAAACACACCACATACAAAAACCCATGCCACACCCTGGCCTGACCAAATAAATGAAGACAAACACAAAATACTTTGACCAGGGCGTGAAAATTATATAGTTAACATAAGTAGATATGTAATCATAATTGACTGTAGAGCATATAAAGCACCCACAAGCTACCGGTGGCTGAAAACACAATCATCAGAATGAATGAGTGTCGAATTTCCGGGCAAGGGAGGTCCGTTTAAAAATCATTCCTTCCTCCCTCGCCCTGCAAGTGTATACTCGTCAGACGTCATCAGAAGTGTCCACTTAATTCGCATGAGTTAGTGTATCTCATGATAAGCTGTGGACCAGACTACTTACCGAGAGAGTTTTCCTCACTGAGCTAAAGGCTAGAGCTGCCACTTTCAAGGAGCAGGACTCTAACCCGGAAGCTTATAGGAAAACCCACTATGCCCTCCGAAAAACCATCAATCAGGCAAAGCATCAATACAGGACTAAGATCGAATCGTACTACACCGGCTCTGACGCTCATCGGATGTGGCAGGGCTTGCAAACCATTACAGGCTACAAAGGGAAGCACAGCCGAGAGCTGCCCTGTGAAACGAACTAAACTACTTTCTACGCTCACTTTGAGGCAAATAATACTGACATATGCATGAGAGCACCAGCTGTTCCGGAAGACTGTGTGATCACGCTCTCCACAGCCGATGTGAGTAAGACCTTTAAACAGGTCAACATTCACAAGGCCGCAGGGCCAGACGGATTACCAGGACGTGCACTGCGAGCATGCGCTGACCTACTGGCAAGTGTCTTCACTGATATTTTCAACCTCTCCCTGTCTGAGTCTGTAATACCAACATGTTTTAAGCAGACCACCAAAGTCCCTGTGCCCAAGAACACTAAGGTAACCTGCCTAAACAACTACCGACCCGTAGCACTCATGGCTGTAGACATGAAGTATTTGAAAGGCTGGTCATGACTCACATCAATACCATCATCCCTGAAACCCTAGACCCACTCCAATTTGCATACCGCCCCAACAAATCCACAGATGATGCAATCTCTATTGCACTCCACACTGCCCGTTCCCACCTGGACAAAAGGAACACCTATGTGAGAATGCTATTCATTGACTACAGCTCAGAGTTCAACACCATAGTGCCCTCAAAGCTCATCAATAAGCTAAGGACCCTGGGAGACCCCCATTCTCATCAACTGGGCTGCAGTGGAGCAGGTTGAGAGCTTCAAGTTCCTTGGTTTCCACATCACCAACAAACTAACATGGTCCAAGCACACCAAGACAGTTGTGAAGAGGGCACAACAAAACCTATTCCCCCTCAGAAGACTGAAAAGATTTGGCATGGGTCCTCAGATCCTCAAAAGGTTCTACAGCTGCACCATCGAGAGCATCCTAACTGGTTGCACCACAGAGGGTAGTGCGAACGGCCCAGTACATCACTGGGGCCAAGCTTCCTGACATCCAGGGCTTCTATACCAGGCGGTGTCAGAGGAAGGCCCTAAAAATTGTCAAAGACTCCAGCCACCCTAGTCCATAGATTGTTCTCTCTGCTACTGCACGGCAAGTGGTACCGGAGCACCAAGTCTAGGTCCAAGAGGCTTCTAAACAGCTTTTACCCCCAAGCAATAAGACTCCTGAACATCTAGTCAAATGGCTATTTGCAGTGTCCCCCCTCTCACCCCCTCTATACACCAGTGCTACTCTCTGTTGTCATCTATGCATATTCACTTTAATAACTCTACCTACATGTACATACTACCTCAACTAACCGGTGCCTCCAAACATTGACTTTGTAATCGTACCCCCCTGTATATAGTCACTATTATTATTTTACTACTGCTCTTTAATTACTTGTTACTTTTATGTCTTATTCTTATCCGTATTTTTTGAAACTGCATTGTTGGTTAGGGGCTCATAAGTAAGCATTTCACTGAAATACCTTTGTATTCGGAGCATGTGACTGATACAATTAATTCTGATATGAAATAATACAGCCTAGGAAATAGATGCCTGTTTCTAATTATTTTAGAATGCAAATGTAACAATATAGACTTTACGCCCGTCCCCTCGCCCCGACCTGGGTGCGAACCAGGGACGCTCTGCACACGTCAACAGTCACCCTCAAAGCATCGTTACCCATCACTCCACAAAAGGCGAGACCCTTGTAACAGTAGACTTTACATCCGTCCCCTCGCCCCGACCTGGGCGCGAACCAGGGACGCTCTGTACCACTACTTCAAGGTCTCAGAGCAAGTGACGTCACCGATTGAAACGCCACTAGCACGCACCACCGCTAACGAGCTAACCATTTCACATCGGCTACACAAAGATAAACTAAATTGATGTTCTCTCTTTTCAATTCAATTCAATTCAAGGGCTTTATTGGCATGGGAAACATGTGTTAACATTGCCAAAGCAAGAAAGGTAGATAATATATAAAGTGAAATAAACAATAAAAATTAACAGTAGACATCACACATACAGAAGTTTCAAAACAATAAAGACATTACAAATGTCATATTATATATATATATATATAGATATTGTGACGTAGAAGTCCGTCACTGGCCGCGGGCAGCATTTGGTTCTTTAACGCACACACATATTCATCACTCCTCCCTGCGCCATTATAAGATAAGTTAACAATGTGGGTCGACACACAAATTAACTTCTGTCTTGGTGCATGCATTTCACACTTGTCAATGTTCATATTTGAGAGATACAATAATTATTATACTTATCAATGTTGTGGATGAGCGCATTGTTTGTTTGTTCTGTTCCTCTCTCTCCATCTCTGTAGCTTCCGGGTATGCTGGAAAAGGACCCGAGCTAAGGGAATTGGGTTGGCTTTATAGTGCCTGTCCCAAATGGCTCATTAATGCATATGGGCATATTGAAAGATATTGTCAGTAGTGATGTAATGTTGTAAATGTTATGTTGTGATATTGTTTAAAACCGTGTTGCAATGTATATCCTTTAGTATGTTTAGTTCATGGAAAATGTAGGTTTGTATTGTTAATTGATTAATTAATTAGGGTTAATTGTTCTGAGGGGAGGGGCTAGCCCTACAAAAGGAGCCTCTCTTTCAGTCATGAAGAGGCAGTTTTTGGATTGAGCTGTGGATGGGGCAGCATTGTTTTTTTAAGCTGTCCCATAAGGTAGACGTTGATGGCAGTACTGTTGTTTTTTGTTCCGGAATCACTTGTAAATAAACACCTTTGCACAGAAGAACTTTTGCGGTTCTTTATCTTTTTATTTTGATAGAGGTTAGGTTATCGAGTTTAGCCTTCTGGCCTACTTTACGTGACATATATATATATATATATATAGTGTTTTTACAATGTACAAATGGTAAAGGACACAAGATAAAATAAATAAGCATAGATATGGGTTGTATTTACAATGGTGCGTGTACTTCACTGGATGCCCTTTTCTCGTGGCAACAGGTCACAAATCTTGCTGCTCTGATGGCACACTGTGGAATTTCACCCAGTAGATATGGGAGTTTTTCTAAATTGGATTTGTTTTCGAATTCTTTGTGGATCTGTGTAATCTGAGGGAAATATGTCTCTCTAATATGGTCATACATTGGGCAGGAGGTTAGGAAGTGCAGCTCAGTTTCCACCTCATTTTGTGGGCAGTGAGCACATAGCCTGTCTTCTCTTGAGAGCCATGTCTGCCTACCGCGGCCTTTCTCAATAGCAAGGCTATGCTCGCTGAGTTTGTACATAGTCAAAGCTTTCCTTAATTTTGGGTCAGTCACAGTGGTCAGGTATTCTGCCGCTATGTACTCTCTGTGTAGGGCCAAATAGCATTCTAGTGTGCTCTGTTTTTTTGTTAATTCTTTCCAATGTGTCAAGTAATTATCTTTTTGTTTTCTCATGATTTGGTTGGGTCTAATTGTGCTGCTGTCCTGGGGCTCTGTAGGGTGTGTTTGTGAACAGAGCCCCAGGACCAGCTTGCTTAGGGGACTCTTCTCCAGGTTCATCTCTCTGTAGGTGATGGCTTTGTTGTGGAAGGTTTGGGAATCGCTTCCTTTTAGGTGGTTATAGAATTTAACAGCTCTTTTCTGGATTTTGATAATTAGTGGGTATCGGCCTAATTCTGCTCTGCATGCATTATTTGGTGTTCTACGTTGTACACTGAGGATATTTTTGCAGAATTCTGCGTGCAGAGTCTCAATTTGGTGTTTGTCCCATTTTGTGAAGTCTTGGTTGGTGAGCGGACCACAGACCTCACAACCATAAAGGGCAATGGGCTCTATGACTGATTCAAGTATTTTTAGCCAAATCCTAATTGGTATGTTGAAATTTATGTTCCTTTTGATGGCATAGAATGCCCTTCTTGCCTTGTCTCTCAGATCGTTCACAGCTTTGTGGAAGTTACCTGTGGCGCTGATGTTTAGGCCAAGGTATGTATAGTTTTTTGTGTGCTCTAGGGCAACAGTGTCTAGATGGAATTTGTATTTGTGGTCCTGGTGACTGGACCTTTTTTGGAACACCATTATTTTGGTCTTACTGAGATTTACTGTCAGGGCCCAGGTCTGACAGAATCTGTGCATAAGATCTAGGTGCTGCTGTAGGCCCTCCTTGGTTGGTGACAGAAGTACCAGATCATCAGCAAACAGCAGACATTTGACTTCGGATTCTAGTAGGGTGAGGCCGGGTGCTGCAGACTTTTCTAGTGCCCGCGCCAGTTCGTTGATATATATGTTGAAGAGGGTGGGGCTTAAGCTGCATCCCTGTCTAACCCCACGACCCTGTGTGAAGAAATTTGTGTGTTTTTTGCCAATTTTAACCGCACACTTGTTGTTTGTGTACATGGATTTTATGATGTCATATGTTTTACCCCCAACACCACTTTCCATCAGTTTGTATAGCAGACCCTCATGCCAAATTGAGTAGAAGGCTTTTTTTGAAATCAACAAAGCATGAGAAGACTTTGCATTTGTTTTGGTTTGTTTGGTTGTCAAATAGGGTGTGCAGGGTGAATACATGGTCTGTTGTACGGTAATTTGGTAAAAAGCCAATTTGACATTTGCTCAGTACATTGTTTTCATTGAGGAAGTGTACGAGTCTGCTGTTAATGATAATGCAGAGGATTTTCCCAAGGTTACTGTTGACACATATTCCACGGTAGTTATTGGGGTCAAATTTGTCTCCATTTTTGTGGATTGGGGTGATCAGTCCTTGGTTCCAAATATTGGGGAAGATGCCAGAGCTAAGGATGATGTTAAAGAGTTTTAGTATAGCCAATTGGAATTTGTTGTCTGTATATTTGATCATTTCATTGAGGATACCATCAACACCACAGGCCTTTTTGGGTTGGAGGGTTTTTATTTTGTCCTGTAACTCATTCAATGTAATTGGAGAATCCAGTGGGTTCTGGTAGTCTTTAATAGTTGATTCTAAGATCTGTATTTGATCATGTATATGTTTTTGCTCTTTATTCTTTGTTATAGAGCCAAAAGATTGGCTTTGGCCTTTATTTTACTAGACAAGTGAGTTAAGAACAAATTCGTATTTTTAATGACGGCCTAGGAACAGTGGGTTAACTGCCTGTTCAGGGGCAGAATGACAGATTTTTCGGAGATTTGAACTTGCAACCTTTCGGTTACTAGTCTAATGCTCTAACCACTAGGCTACACTGCCACCCCACTTACTTTTCTCTAACGGCAAACGATTGCATCTTGTTATTAACCTTATTTATTTGTTTTGAACAAACCTGTCCATCTTATCCCCATTTACACAAAATAATAGGTATAATGTAGTGAACATTATGCCATAATCCAGTCCATGTATTGGTACTGTGGGATTCCAGTCTCATGTTTTACAGTATCCAGACGGTAGGAGTGATATGCCATGTGAACTATGTAATGCCAGCATACCTCGGAGTAAAGTGTACGAACGCCCCGGCCACAGTTCTTATAAACATACGCAACCTGAACAGCTGTGGATGTTACACTAGGTTGCTTGCAATTGTAACGGATGTGAAATAGCTAGCTAGTCAGCGGTGGCGCGCTAAATAGCGTTTCAATCGGTGACGTCACTTGCTTTGAGACCTTGAAGTAGTGGTTCCCCTTGCTCTGCAAGGGCCGCGGCTTTTGTGGAACGATGGGTAACGATGCTTCGTGGGTGACTGTTGTTGATGTGTGCAGAGGGTCCCTGGTTCGCGCCCGGCGATGGGACGGTCTAACGTTATACTGTTACACAATGCAATGCTTCAACCACTAGAAACTGTGCATACGCATGGTCTAAGGTTTTGCGGGGAAGGTGAGCACATTCTCACTTCAAATTCAGTTTTTATAAATGCTAAAAACTGTTGCACGCATGTTTTGGGGTATATTTGGTAAATTCGCACTATTTAAGAGGTCCCAGAGTTATTTGCCTTGTGATAGGTTCATACTATCTGTAACTGTGTCTTCATTCATTTAAGAGCAATCCAAAATCAGACAAGTGTGAATTAATAGAATAGCCTATAACGCAGATCCGCAGTCATCGATAGGATTAATTTAGTTACAGCTGTCTAACTTTGTTTACATTACTTATGAGAGGAGTGAGAGAGAAGTAAGCAAAGAATTTAAGCAACGGTAAATGTTTCAAAAAGTTGATAATGCATTGTCCTGGATACCTACCTAATATTTTTCAGTGTTGATCGCAAGAAACTTTAATTTGTTTCCTCTTGGCCCTGCAAACTTTCAGGGCCCATCCAGTAAAGTGGGAGAAACGGAGGAAAGAAATGTGAGATCTAGGAATGTGTGTCAAAATAAAAGTCTCCGAATAATTAAATACATTACTGCAACTTGTGAAGGCCTTAAAACAAAATCCTAACACCAGAAGTAGTAACCTCGGCAGCCAAAAGCAGTGAAAAAATAACGTTTTATTCAACCTTTTTTTCAATCATTTTTCAAAAGCCGGATTTCCCTTCCCATTCCAGATACAACATACTTTTCTTGTGAAATTTAGTTTATAGAGGAACATCTCTTCCGGATCGATTGTGTTGCTGTTTTCTTTTATTCGTCATCAGCTCCAGGTTATCTCGTAGCTTTATGGTGGGATTTAATGTCAGTTGTACTTTTGGATATCTCACTACCTAACACTCCGACTCGATATTGAATATCAGTAAAAGTAGGCGACGCTTTGTAAAGTCAATAATACCTACTGCTAACAAGCCAGCTAGTTATGTTAGGTAGGTAGCTAGCTAGGTTGCCAGGCAGAAGACACCTACGGTTAAGCTTGTTTACACTGAGCTCGGAAAGCCTTCGTGGTAACATTAAGACACAATGGAGCCAGCGCAAGATATGGGTTCGGAAAACGTACTTCAATGCAAGGATATAATATGCCACTGTACTCCAAAGGGTACATTTATCCACACTGCTCCACGGAGAAGATTGAAATACTATTAGTGTTCCTATGTTGTTCAACACAACATTCCATAATGGAAAGAATACTGGTAGCTCGCATGATGACGAAAAGGGCTTCATTCTGGGAAAAAGGAGAAGTATTTAGATCTTTTCGATGGAGCAGTGTGAAATTCGTAACATTGAGTACATGGCATATGCCGTCCCATTATTGAGGTACGTTTTCCAACTCATATCTCTCGCCAGCTCCAAAGGTGTCTTAATGATGATTGCGTCCCGACCTCAGTGCAGCTCAATCAGTGTAAACAAGCGAAATGGTAGGGTCGGTATCTTCCGGAAAGCTAGCGAGGAAGCTATCAACCAGTTGTTGACGTACTGCTAGCAAGCCAGTCAGCCATCAAGTAGCTAGATTTTTTTTGTATACAAGAGGTCATGTAAAACACGCGTTTGTCACTTAGTTAGCTAATTAACATTTAGCTAGTTCGTTGGCAAGTAAGAATAGCAATGTTGTTAGCCTAACTAGCCAACTAGAATAATGCTTATAACAGCTAGTTAGCTAGGTCGTCATGTACTAGTTAGCTAACTCAATTGAAATGAATATGTGAAATATCTGCCATTTCATTTCAGGTCTTGAGTCACTGACTCCCTATACATCAGAGGAGTAGCCTTGCACTAATTGTCAGCTGCTCGGGGTTCCCTGTGTCCCCTCCTTAAGCGTTGGAATGGGCAGTCATTTCCGCAGCTACATCTGGGACCCGGTCCTCATCTTGTCCCAGATTGTGTTGATGCAATGCATCTACTACAGCTTTCTGGGTCTGTGGCTGGCTGGAGTGGATAGTCTCGTACAAACCAACAGATCGCTGGACCAGATCTTCAGTTATGAGGTGTGTCCTCGTGAAATGTGTCCTAGATGATTTTCTATTTATTCTTTTGAGTTGACAGTGGACTGATTCATAACATGGCTCTATGCTTGCAGGTTCTTGGTTTTGCAACAATGCAGGGCAGACTCTCAATGATGGCATTCATCTTGAACTCGCTTACCTGGTAAGTGAATGGGCCTAAAAGTCGATTTATGCTTGATACGGCTCCGTACGTGTGATTGATACGGCTCCGTACATCTGATGCAAATGGGGGCCTCCGAAGGACTGCGGAGGCCAAATCAAAGTCTGCATTGCGACCATGCAGAGGGCTCCATATAGCACCACATTAACATGATTAGGTGAGGGTGGTATGTCGTGCATAAACACAAACTCCTTTCCTTGACAGTAGCTCTGCTCCTCAAAGTGCAAGAAGTATGAATGCCCTAACTTCTGCAGAGGCTATGTTGTCCAACCACTCTGGGTGAAAGTGCGATTTGGTGATGAAATTTCACTTCCTTATGTTATAAAATGCATTTTACCAAGATAAATATGATTATAATGTTCTGAGTTGTTCAGCGGAGTCCTTCTCTAACATATCATTAACATTATATCCAAAAAGTCAGATTTCGTAAGCTAATACATTGGAGCTCTTGAGAGAGCGGTGCGTTTTCTCACAGGGATTTTTTGATGATTTTACATGTTGTGGTCATCTGCAAAGTTGTTTCCGTTGGTCGCAAAAAGCTAAATTAGCATGACGTGCTGAATTAAATGTAAAAGGCTTTGAAAATAAAGAACTTGCGGTATGCTCAGTGCTTCGTTGACATTTCAGAGATTTTGTGATAAATCTTCTTAAAAGAACAGGAATTTCACATGAATATGAAAACGTCTACTAAAATATAAAAATACTACATATCTCGTCTCAAAATAGATATCTATTTTACCTTTGAATTGTTTGCATCCTCCGGATTTGAGAAGAAACATGAATTCAATGGTGAGCATGTTGCATAGTGTCCAGCCTAGGTGACGCAATGCTATTTTCCAGATTTTTGACTACTTATTTGTCTAGTCTCAATTGATTTAGTTACCCTAATGTTGGCCATCCTACAAGGGTAAAAACGACAATAACCTTTTATGATAGAGACATGAGGTTTGGACCATTTTGTTTTCTTAGAGGAGTATCTACACAATTAACATTTATTTTGGGCTCCCTGGCCTAAATCTGAGGTCTACATGTTCACTCAACACTTCACTTGTATGAAGAAGTCTAGTCATGTACCACTGATGAAAGGCTGGCTTATTATGAGGTCAATAATCCATTATCCTCTATAATAGACTACAATCTTAAAGAGATACTTTATCTACTTCCCCAGAGTCAGATGAAGTCATCGATACCATTTGTATGTCTCTAAATGCAGTTTGAAGGAAGTTGCTAACTAGCGCTTGACCAATTGCTAACTAGTGTTTGCGCAATGACTGGATGCATGCTACTACATACTATAGACTTCCAGTCATTGCTAGATAGCATTGGCTTGCAAAACTACCTCTAACTTCCTTCACACTGGACACAGAGACATACAAATAGTATCCATGAGTTCATCTGACTCGGGAAGTAGATAAAGGGCCTCATTGTCAAAATCCCAAAGTATCCCTTTAATGTTTGGTAATTTTACTTAACTATGAGCTATGAATAAAATTTACACACGCACTTCAATTGAAAGATCATCTGTCTCCCTGTTTCGTCAGTGCCCTGGGCCTGTGGTTCTTCATCCGCCGAGGGAAGCAGTGTCTGGACTTCACCGTCACTGTGCACTTCTTCCACATGATAGGCTGTTGGATTTACAACGCCCACTTCCCGGCGGCTCTGTCCTGGTGGCTGGTCAACGTGGCCTGCATGGCTCTGATGGCCGTGATTGGAGAGTACCTGTGCATGCGGACGGAGCTCAGGGCCATCCCAGTCAACAGTGGACCTAAGTCTAACCTCTGACCTGACCCAACTCTGTGACACTGACTTACCCCCTGTGAATTGTTCACCTACAGTTATCTGTACAGTATGATGTGGGGTATGACATTTGTGCCCAAAGACTTGGTGGGACTGGGAAGTGAGCTGCAGTAACACAGTAGTTGTATCTAGAGACAGAGATGCTCAGATTGCACACCTCTCAATGGATTCAAGGACTTGGAGATAAACTGAATTGGTTCTGGTTGCTGTATTAATTTTTACACATGTACTACACATCTAAGAGAGAATGCTAACTTCTTCCTTGAACCACAGACTAAGATACCACTTTCTTTGAGACCATCTGAAGCAGAGTTTAGTTACAAAGTGTTACAAAGATCTGAATAGTTTCATAATTGTATTAAATTATCACATGATGAATATAGAGAAATGGTTGTCATGGACATGCTTTTCGGTTATGTCCTATCAAGTTGAGAGAGAAAACAAGTGCAGCTTTAGTTGAGCCAGTTGAATGATAAATATTGAACATGGTACAATAACAAACTCGTCATACATGTAAAGAACAGATCACCAAATATGGAGTTCTATTTTATTCCTCATTAAGGTATGTGAGCGTGAGAGATGAACGGAATCAGCTAAGCTTAACCATACAATCAACGTTAGGAAGTTAACGTGACAAGAAAGCACATGAAAGTAGGCCTACTGAGCCATGTAATGGGAGCAGAAATTAAGAATGTAAATACAATACTTAATACAGGCTTTTTGTAAATAATGTACTCTGTAGTTGGTATCTCTGAAAGACCACATACATATTGAGTTCTTACATCCTGTAGTGTTTCAGGAGCAGCAAGTATCTGATAATCATTCCTCGCTCAGCACGATGCTATTGGTTTTAAAGTGTTGCGTGTATATGATGGGATGCTGTGGAGAGCAGATGGTCCCTCTGGGGATGGTCTGTCAGCCACCAGCTGTGTTATGACAGGATGCTGTCACTGTGTGTGCCTGACTGCTCGCTGGTGCCATGGCTAGTCTATGGTAAGTTTAAATGTAAACCTACTTTAGTAAGCAGCATGCTCAGTGTTAATGGTTGTCTGCTGATTTTCAACACACTTTCTCTTTCCTTCTCATAGTCTGAAAATTATTTTTACAAAAAAATAACCTAGGCTATGACCTTTCACATTTTTGGATCTTAATTCAGAACTTCTGTTTAATTTGAATTGCAGTGGAAATCAGGACTATGCAGTGTAATGTTTCTACACCAACTTTCTCCTCTAGCGTTGGTGCTAAGGGGTTTTATATCACCAAGTTGTTGAACTCTTAGTAAGTTTGATCATTTGAAGTCTCGAAGGGAAACTCTGCCACTTTTCAACCTCATTAATGTTCTCCAGTACCATTGTCTACATATGTGAAAGCGATATGTGGTTAAAACGATTAGAAAAAAGGTAATAAAAAATGCTTCTCTCTGACATCACATGGTAGGATTAAAAGTAACCAAGAGGGAGGGTATTTTTCTTGCACCCCACTTCACCTCGAATGTCAAAGTTTAAAAATCACTGTTAAAAAAAAAAAAAACGTTTTAACCTTTGATGATGTCATCAAAAAGACAGTATTCACAGATGTAGATTCTGGATTGGAGCTGGAGATAATTAATATGAGGTTGAAAAGTGGTGGAGTTGCCCTTTAAGACCAAATCCTTTGTTTTTGTTTTATTGTCACAGCAAAGAGTGCTTCTCTTCACATCACAGATTGTCCTGGGATGGTTTTTCTCAGATTTTAAACCACAAATTGTTTTAAAAAATATACATTTTAAGCCATTTATGTAATAAAGCTAATGCAACTATAATTGCCTGCAGTATTGTAAATGCATTTGTTGAAAGTTAGCTCTTGTTGTGGATTTAATCTATTCAAATCAAATCACATTTTATTTGTCACATGTGCCGAATACAACAGGTGTAGGTAGACATTACCGTGAAATGCTTACTTACAAGCCCTTAACCAACAATGCAGTTTTAAGAAATATAAGAGTTAAGGAAATATTTACTAAATAAACAAAAGTTTAAAAAAATTAACAGTAACAATAAAATAACAATAATGAGGCTATATACAGGGGGCACCGGTACCGAGTCAATGTGGGGGGGGTACAGATTAGTCGAGGACATTAATATGTACAGCACCAGTCAGAAGTTTGGACACACCTACTCATTCAAGGGTTTTTCTTTATTTGTATAATAGTGAAGACATCAAAATGTTTAAATAACACATATGTAATCATTTAGTAACTGAAAAAGTGTTAAACAAATCAAAATATATTTTATATTTGAGATTCTTCAAAAGTAGCCAGCCTTTGCCTTGATGACAGCTTTGCACACTCTTGGCATTCTCTCAACCAGATTCATAAGGCCTTCCTTTGACACCGCCTGGTAAAGAGGTCCTGGATGGCAGGAAGCTTGGCCCCAGTGATGTACTGGGCCGTATGCACTACCTGTAGAGCCTTGTGGTCGGAGGCCGAGCAGTGGCCATACCAGGCTGTGATGCTCTCGATGGTGCAGCTGTAGAACTTTTTGAGGATCTGAGGACTCATTAGACCAGTAGACGATAAACACCAAGGAAAGTCATGGATCATCTAATTTTCTTATACTTTGAAAAATGTCTCTGTAAGTAAGTGCAATTCAATAGTTTATACTTCTTCCATCACTGGAACCAATGTTAAGATTATTTATACTTTTCATCAATAACATAGATCTGAATATTCAGTTGTTACTCGTCATCCGATTTCTATTCACCAGCACATTACATGACAGTACAGGAAGAAGATACATACTGTAACATGCAATACAAGCCTACTTTCTTATGATATCTACTAACGTTGATACACAAAAAAAGTGATTGTGTGCATTGTAATGTGGGATATTGTGGGAGATGTACACTGGATTGAAGAAATGTCAGTGATGGAGGAGGCAACATAATGAGGGGCTTACACTACCACCACACATGGATGTTAGCCTCCCATGGGGGAGCCCCGAGGGCCCTGAGCCCTGCTGGACCCTCTGCCTCTTCCCCTACTCCCTCTCTGCTCTCTTTGTGGCCAGGTGGGGGAGAACAGATGGGAGCCCACTAACGAGCGGCTGATTGGCGGCTGGGCTGTTATGTACTGGATCCAGTCCTCATTAGCACCTAGCCACGAGATGACTAAAAAAAGAAATGTGTGGGGAAGCAGAGGAGTGACATCGTATCAACAAAAACTCTTGGTGCCTCGAATCTATCTGTTCTCTATGATTGTGATAGAAAATATACAGAGTATCTGAGAAGCATCGAGTGATCTTGAATTAGTAGATCCCCTCTGTGTGGTCATGCATGTATAAACAGAATGTCATATTTCAAACTTCATACTTTATTTCAAACACATTACTTTGCAATACAATACTTAATACAGGCTTTTTGTAAATAATGTACTCTGTAGTTGGTATCTCTGAAAGACCACATACATATTGAATTCTTACATTCTGTAGTGTTTACTGATGTATTTTTCTCTGTGGTAATTCAATAATCAGTCAGTCATACATGTATAGTAATATACTTGGTGGTTATGATATCTCCCTTAAATAATGTGATATTTTTCATGCTTTCGTTAGCTGCCGATCTCACGGAAAAGGAAAGTAGTCACTCCATAAAGTGTTTACAACACATATTGCTCATGCGAAACTCATTGCTGTTCAAAAATAATAATGGACACTTGGCACCAGGCACACAGATTGGGTGACAGAATGCTACCCCATTCAGGAGCACAGACTAGGTGTGGAGGACAACCAGTACAAACATGCTTACGGAGGATTATGTCTCTTGGGAATGGATTCTAAACTGAATATCTAGACACAACCATGCAGAGAGAGATCCATACTATAGATCATGTTGGAAAGGTACAAAAGAAAAGAAGAAGAATTATCCTGTGTGGGCTGAAATAGTGTGTGGAGATTTTGATTGAGAGATTTGCGCAAAAGTCTGAGCACTAAGTCAGCATTTTCCCCTAATTTCCCATTTGGTTAGAGCACAGTAACAGAAACCTATACACTAACACTACAATATATTGCTGGAAAATGACTTAATGACTTCAATTGCATATTTATATTGACTCAGTTTGATGATATATTGCAGCTGTTGACAACATCAAATACTGTATTGCACTGAGGCATTGGGGCTAACAATGCAAGGTGGTGCCCCAAGAGAATCCTTAACTTAAAGATGTCCTCCAGCAATGTTTTTTTACGTTTACTGTTGAAAAGATACATCCCAAGTATAAATACAGTAAAGTACACACACTAAAGTGTAAGAAAATATGTTTTGAGCAAACTTTGAGGAGTAGGGCATTTAAGGAGTTGGTCTGATGGGATTCTGTGATGTGATCGGCCTCCTCCTTGCTTGAGGAACAGTAGAGGAGCAATAGAGAACAAAAGAGGAAAGGCCCACCCCCCCACTTGTGCTATGTCATGGCAGATTTTGACCACTTATTTAGATGCGCCTTTTTTAAATTTTTATAAATCAGGTGCTAACTGAGGTGAAAAGGAGACTGGAGTACCACTTTAAGTCCTATATATTTTAGCTTTCATAATAAAGTATCTTGTATTTATTTCTACTCAGTAAGCTGTGTTATTGTAAAGTTGAATGTGCTTTGACGTGAACTGTGTACGGTTGTGTATAGTTGTTATGGACTCAATGATATCAAGTGAATTGACAGCCATGCACTTGGGCTTCCATACAGGACAGATTCATAAAACAACATTGAAGATTCTCACATAACCAGATACCATTTTCAGGTAGAATAACTATCCACAATGACTAACGGTAAATTAGGCATTTTACTGTAAAGTGCATAATAAAGCAAGGAACAATATTTTCAGTTAACAGCATTGCCTGACTTTAACAGCACCTACTGTAACAGGATGACCAAAGAAATTGTTTAACAGAGCAAAAATATGGAAAAATGCCTTTTTGGTGTCATTATAGCAGCCATGCAACACCAAACATTGGGCTGGTGTGTAGGGGTCAAAAGGTCAAAGTTGAAAGAATTCACTTGATTGTCAACAAAATTGACCAATTGCTTTAAAATTGCTTTTTTCATAGGCGTATACTGTAATAGGTTTTCATTACAATTGCTTGGGTATTGGGTGTGTATTTTTATCCAGACTCATCAATAATGATGACATTAATATCTAAGGCCCTGATAACATAACCTTCTAAATTACCTAGTGCCATAGACATCTATGGTGGGTAACCCAGAGCGATAGGTATCCCTCCATCTCTCCACAGACATCAATGGCTCTTTTATATCATAGCCTTCCAATTACCCAGTACCAAAGATCTCTATGGCGTCTCCATAGAGACATGGCTCTGTGTGCTAACCTTAATCTATATTCATTCTCTACTCACTGATCCCCCCCCCTCCCCAATCCTTGGCTTCAGTTTTCAGATGTGCTCAGGATGCAGCCGGCCACCCCGGGGAATGTGAGAGTGCATGGGGTTGGGAGCGAGGAGGAGGGAGGCATCCCCCACCTATGTGGATGGCCAGATGGGCCCTTCCAGGATCAGCAAGCCTAGGAGCAGCAGGGGTAGAGGGGATAGAAGCGAGCGCAGGCTGGGGGCCGAGCTGGGGCTGCACAGGTCGAAGAGGCTGCCCTGGAAGCGGATCTTCCTGGAGTCTTCTTTCAGGGTCTCCCAGATGGAGCCCACCTCCTCCTGACACCCGGACAGTGCCGTCAGGGCACACGTGTGGAACGCCTCCCAGTGGCTAGAAGTGAAAGATCCATCAATCAAATGTATTTGATAAAGCCCTTTAACCACCGACACATACATTGCCTCATTCATATTTGACATGAAAACATGCTATTGGTTACAATCTATTGGATTCAAGAATGTTATTGGTTTGATTTATCTGGCACTTTAATCGGCGCACATGCAAGGCTTCAAAGCTCTCCTGTAACACACGGCTGAAGGTGTCTTATAGGAGTATTGTTTGTTGTATTATTGTTTTGAATTGTTGTTTTTATACTACTGTCCAGCAACACTGTAAATTATTGCATTTTGCAAATCAACCCTCCTTTAGCCACAGAAATTAGATTAAAAAAAGAGCTGACGCTGCAAGGGGACATTTTTCACCCAGGAAAGGCAAGGCCTGTGTAAGCTTTAGGCAGTAATATACTGTACTATAGTAATGGAATGCACACATTAACAATGTAAAAAAAAAACAAGATGGCCTCAGAATTTCATTACTGCTGCAGCAAAGTCATAAATTATTCAGTACAGTGGCTGTGTTTCAGCACCATTCATTTCTGCTATCTCCCTCGGAGGTTACAGCATCTTTTTCTTCTCTCCACTGTTCTTCCGCAAGGTACACACCTCGCTGGATTTCAATACAAGATCTGATATACACAAGCAGAAGGAGAATGCTTGGTAAAGTACAGACGCTGTTCTATATACGTTCTATCTGCCTATGGTCGTAAGAGTAATCAGGTTCCATGAGATCCTGGTGCACTGCAAACGCAGATGTACAGTAAGTGCAGATGGATAGAGGATGCTGTACATTGCACACACACATACACACACATAGGGGCGGATTGGCCATCTGGCAATTCTGGCAGAAGCCAGATGGGCTGGACCATTTTTTAGTTGGGTGGGCTAGTTGAAATTGACACACTCAAAAATATATTTTTTTTTACATAAAAATAAAACCATTAAAAGGTGACATGGCCGGTAGCTCATGGGCCTGTTCTCTGTTATAGTAATCGCTAGTGAGCCTTTGGCAGATCAGTGGGAAACAACCAGCCTCCCTACCAAGATAGGCCAGCCTGGTTTTCTGATAAGCTGAGCTGAGATCAAACAAACTCACATTCAAAGTCAAAAATGGCATGAGCAAAGAGACCTGCTCGACTCTGTCATCCATTTGACATCCAAGATCATGGATCGTAAAAAATGAAGAGGGTGCCTACAAACATAGAAAGAGCACATTCTACGTTGTCACCTCACTCAAACATTATTTTTTTTGCGCAGCTAAAACCATGATTTGTTCAAACAGTAAAGTGCATTATCAACATGATTCCTGTAATGAAAGTGTCTGCCCTCCCCCTGTGCCTGTGTCCTCGCTGGGGCCTGCTGCTTTGATGGGCGAGCCATTCTCCTCGCCCTCTAGGCGTTCTGATGGTATAACACTTTAAATGCAATTGCGGGGAAAACACAGCTTTGGAAGCTTTGTCCCCTTGTCCCTGTCGAAGTGATGAGGGTCTCAGCTTTCTGTCCGTATACTTTTTATTTCTCATCTCTCAATATTCAGCTCAATAGCAACTATTTTACAACCAATATATTTGATATGGCTTTGTGATATGGAGCTGCGTGTGTGCAAAATGCGCACTGGCCATTGAAAGGGCATAGGCCTATTAAAAAATGATAATATTAAGGTCTCATAGCCCACAACTAGTAGCTATGAGACATGTAGCTTACACATTTGTTTTAGGACTTTACATTTATTGTTAGATAAATACACAGTGACCAGTTTATTAGGTACCTGGTTGGACCCCCCTTTGCCTTCAGAACAGCCTGAATTCTTCAGGGCATGGATTCTGTAAGGTGTGGCGTTCAAACGTTGCTCTATTGGTATCAAGTGACCTAACGTGTGCCAGGAAAACATTCCCCACACCATTACACCACCGACACCAGACTGTACTGTTGACCCCAGGCAGGTGTCAAGCCACGGCCACATGACTCACTGTCTGTAGGAGCAAACCATTTTTGTGTACGGGATCGTGTACCTAATAAACTGGCCACTGAGTATACATGGCTACTAGCAGTAAGAATTATATTAAGTTAGCAATCTAGTTAATGTGTTTTGAGTTTTTACTTCCTTTGGTGTTGAACCCCAAATTAATTAGCCTATGATAGTGCACCTAAAGATGAATGTAATTAATCTCTATTGAAAAAAAATGGAAATTCTGGAGTGCTATTCTGACAGTAAAATATAGCAACGAGCCTGTAGTCTAATTGTCACTGGATTAGGATGCACATAAAAATATATTGAATCATGCATTCCTGCTTGGACATGTTAGATGGAAAAACTTATTTCTTGAATTCTTGAGTTGGCAGGGTGATATGGGCTAGTGTGGATAAAATGTCAGGGCCGAATTGTCCCAGTCCCTGTCCCAGTCCGCCCCTGCACACACACACACACACCCCTCTCACCTGCACACAGCTTCCACTCCCATCTCGCTGGTCACATTCTCTTGGTAGTTATCCATGCTCTCCCCCAACTCCAGAACACAGTCAGAGAAGTCCCTGTAAATATTCTCACACTTCACATCTGCAGCTGAGACTCTTGCCACAGTCAGGGACACTGCAAAACACAGAAAGAAAAATACATTCAAATGCATTAAGGAAAGAATTCCCCTTTGTTCTCATAAGTTTCGTTGTACATTTCAGGCATTGCACTTACAGAGGCCAAATATAATTGTTTTATGTCATGATAGAATAACAATAGGCTCTTGTATTACCTTTATCTAGATATTTATCTACCTCCCTATTTGAAGCAAAGGGTGTCTTGGGAGGATGGGAGGATGCCAAAAGTAGGTCACCCTCCTTCTATGTTGTTCTTGGAGTTAAAATGGAGGAAACAGAGGAATATCAGCCCTCAGCTTCCCTCCCAGGACTTTAGGAGATTTGGCAGGATACATTTTTCTTCCAGTCATTCCAAATTGCCTCTCAATGTAGTTTTAATGACGAGGGTTGCATGGGAGATATTTGGCCTGCTTGGACAGTGTGATTTAGATACAATCAGCATAGGCCACCTGTGAGAATGATTGTCATAATTCTCTCTCATCTCCCTCCTCTCTCACACTCACTTATTGATTGCTTAGGGTCAGGGATAAGGTATCAAAGGTCACTATAATAGCCACTGTCTGGGACATCAGCTTGAAATGATCGTTTTAAAAGCATAGAAAACATTGAAATTAATCAGGGATTTTGTTATATTGGGATTCTGAAGAAAGACCAACTGCTCCTAGATTTTGTTGGTTTGCCTGGATCATTTCCAAGAAATCTATTCAATTCCCAAGTCCCACTGCACTGTAGGCTGTCTCACATTCAATCCATTGCCCCCTGCCAAAAAGCAACGCCTTGCTAGATGTAAGGTAGGCAGTGGTTATATTACTATTTGTTCAATATGAATATTGTTATAGGACACCAATATGATTCAGCTTGCACAGGTTCAAAAAGTTTAAAACCAGGAATAATTGTTTAATTTAACAGAATGGATATGGACATATGTGCATATGTGCAGACATTGCATAAAGACTTATGTTCTGAGTGAATGCATGGGATTAATTTATTAAACAAGAATGCCAGATGTAGGGTAAGTGACACTACAATACTTTAAAATATGTGTTGTCATTTGCTTTCAATTATTTGTGCATTAATACATGCTTTATACATCAACAAAACTCTGCAAGTCTATTTTTGGCCAAAGATCTTTAAAGCACTCCAAAATCTATCCTACAACACACACCTGAGGGATGAGGAGTTATTGATAACCTCTTCAAATATGAAAAGGGCTCGTCACTGTCAAATAATTCAACTCTATTCTCACCCTGTATGCAACATCTAAATTTAGACTACACCCTTAATTAATAAAATATTACATATTTTAGCCAAGATATTATAAAACGTGCAATACGAAAAAGTATTGTTCTACCAATAAATCTAAAATGACACTTTATCCAGCCTTACCTAATGCAATAAATGCACAAAATCTTGAAATTTTCACCGACGTAAATCCCATATCCCATATCAAACCCAGCGGAGGGTGCCTTGCGCCATCTGTGGGATCCAACAGAATCGCTCATAAATTGAGATAAAATCAAAGCGAAGTAAAATGAATCAATCAAAATAAATGACTTGTTGCGGCATATATGTGTTAACAGGAGGCGATTAACATTTGCCGAATCAGTTGCAGTTTATTCTCGATCAAAACGAATGGAACAACCGTGACGTTACCTGCTCCTTTCGTGCGTGCTGCCTCTCCGAGCGCTTCTCTCACTCACCTCATTGACGCTCCGCGCCAGAGATACGTTTAGTGCCATCCCATGTTTCTCATTTGCTGACAGTAAACAGACAAATAGCCCATTGGTACATATTTGGTCTCCTCAGTCGGTTCCCTGTTTATCTGACACTAGTCATCTTTTTCTTCGGAGAATAATACTGAGCAAAATCAAAAGACCAATTATTGTGCTTATTTCAGAACATCATACATTGTGGCATGAAAGAACATCACTTCAACTTTAAGAAAAGAAAAAGGCAAATATTTCAAGAAAGTGAACACATTTCTTATCCAGATTTTTTTACCTTTTATTTATTTTAGAAAAAAATTACAGCATTTCACCAATGTACTGTAGGTACATTTATGGTGGTATATGGTCTGGGATTAAATGTAACCTGACACTGACAGCAAGTCATGTTTGAAATACAGTTGCATCATTCATATTTAACAATGTAACTTGGTAGCGGGTGGACTTTACTTTCTAAATTCTCTTCAATGAGCATTTCACAGCTTTATGATATTACAAAGTATGACATGAACAAGGAAAACCTTCCCTTGGAAGAACTTTGAGGTCACCATCTCAATTCCTGACTGTGTAGATGAACTGAGGGAGTCGTGAGGCACAGAATGAAATAGAACAAAACGCTTAATATCGTAATACTTCAGAAATTAAAGCATTCATTACAAAAAAATACAACAAAAAAAACAAGATGATTAAAATACTTGGTGTAGCATTACTGGTTTCTTTGGCAGGTATAACACTCCACGTCTCACCCATCTTTCATGGATCTGGCACGGTGATCCATTTACTCAGTCTTTAGTCTTATATCAGTCTCAAAATGTCCAGCTGGAGTGGTGTCTAAATGGGACACAATCATGACACCACTATCTTCAGTCCAAGAACGTTTGGTGTAGGCCTATGTATCGGGGGCATATCGGAAAAGCTTGAGTAACTAACTAGATCCACCCAGAGGTTGATGTTGGTTGGGTTGTTGGAGCTTGTGATGGCATGGGCCTTGAACATGGGCCTGGTGGACATTGATATGAAGATGGCCGCATCATGGAATGATTTATTGATCTACTCCAGCCGCTCTCTTGGTGCGTTTCCTCGGGGAGGCTTTAGGGGATGCCGATGCCTTGCCTGTAAAAGAGACAAAGAGAGAAACAGAGAGAGATAGAGGATGGTCAATGTAGAAATTTGAGTTGATATTCATCCCTGCACAGACAAGATGAAAAAATAGGATGCCTTTTCAACCAAAGCACGCTTCCAAAAAAGTGGTTGCATAAGCAGAGTATGAATCTGTCTCCCTGCACTCAGGAGGAAAAGCTATGGCAGAGTATCCAAGCTCATGACAAAGCTCAACTTACTCATGATGTTGAGGGTCTCCTGGGGAATCCAGCTGATGTCCACATCGTTCATCCCACCGGTGCCCTTCTCCATCTTCACTGGGAGCCTCTTCCTCTGCACAACATAGGTCATCACTTAATTTACCCAGGTGCTATTTCTTTATGTAACATTCACCACCCCATGTAAAGAGCTGGAGATATTTTAGACTCGTACCGTCCTAGACTCCAGCACCTGGTACATGCCAAAGATCGCCAAGACAACTAATCCAGCCAGGAAGATGTACATGAACACTCTGGAGGAGAAACAAAGCAAAATGTGTCATACTAACAGTTCATGGATAATGTAATAAAATAATAATATCGACAATATAACATTTGTTACCATATTTAAACAAATGTACCTGACATAAATTAATTGAACCAAATGCGAGTATAAAAATAAAATTGATGTATGCAAAGAAATGCTTACGTCTCTCCATCCAGTCCCTCCTCCAGTTCAACGATAGTGACGGTCTGGTTGTAAATGGCCATCTGGAAACCGTTGCCCTGCGTAACAGTCAAAACCCAAGATCAGCGCCTCAGCCCATACATTCCAAGAGATTTCTGAACATCTAGTCAAGAACCCTGGGCTGGGTCAAGGACCATATCACCTCCACCCTACCTGACACCCTAGACCCACTCCAATTTGCTTACCGCCCAAATAGGTCCACAGACGATGCAATCTCAACCACACTGCACACTGCCCTAACCCATCTGGACAAGAGGAATACCTATGTGAGAATGCTGTTCATCGACTACAGCTCGGCATTTAACACCATAGTACCCTCCAAGCTCGTCATCAAGCTCGAGACCCTGGGTCTCGACCCCGCCCTTTGCAACTGGGTACTGGACTTCCTGACGGGCCGCCCCCGGGTGGGAGGGTAGGCAACAACATCTCCACCCTGCTGATCCTCAACACTGGGGCCCCACAAGGGTGCGTTCTGAGCCCTCTCCTGTACTCCCTGTTCACCCACGACTGCGTGGCCACACACGCCTCCAACTCAATCATCAAGTTTGCGGACGACACAACAGTGGTAGGCTTGATTACCAACAACGACGAGACGGCCTACAGGGAGGAGGTGAGGGCCCTCGGAGTGTGGTGTCAGGAAAATAACCTCACACTCAACGTCAACAAAACTAAGGAGATGATTGTGGACTTCAGGAAACAGCAGAGGGAACACCCCCCTATCCACATCGATGGAACAGTAGTGGAGAGGGTAGTAAGTTTTAAGATCCTCGGCATACACATCACAGACAAACTGAATTGGTCCACCCACACAGACAGCATCGTGAAGAAGGCGCAGCAGCGCCTCTTCAACCTCAGGAGGCTGAAGAAATTCGGCTTGTCACCAAAAGCACTCACAAACTTCTACAGATGCACAATCGAGAGCATCCTGGCGGGCTGTATCACCGCCTGGTACGGCAACTGCTCCGCCCACAACCGTAAGGCTCTCCAGAGGGTAGTGAGGTCTGCACAACACATCACCAGGGGCAAACTACCTGCCCTCCAGGACACCTACATCACCCGATGTTACAGGAAGGCCATAAAGATCATTAAGGACAACAACCACCCGAGCCACTGCCTGTTCACCCCGCTATCATCCAGAAGGCGAGGTCAGTACAGGTGCATCAAAGCTGGGACCGAGAGACTGAAAAACAGCTTCTATCTCAAGGTCATCAGACTGTTAAACAGCCACCACTAACATTGAGTGGCTGCTGCCAACACACTGACTCAACTCCAGCCACTTTAATAATGGGAATTGATGGGACATGATGTAAAATATATCACTAGCCACTTTAAACAATGCTACCTAATATAATGTTTACATACCCTACATTATTCATCTCATATGTATACGTATATACTGTGTCTATATCATCTACTGCATCTTTATGTAATACATGTATCACTAGCAACTTTAACTATGCCACTTTGTTTACATACTCATCTCATATGTATATACTGTACTCGATACCATCTACTGTATCTTGCCTATGCTGCTCTGTACCATCACTCATTCAAATATATTTATGTACATATTCTTTATCCCCTTACACTTGTGTGTATAAGACAGTAGTTTTGGAATTGTTAGTTAGATTACTTGTTGGTTATTACTACATTGTCGGAACTAGAAGCACAAACATTTCGCTACACTCGCATTAACATCTGCTAACCATGTGTATATGACAAATAAAATTTGATTTGATTTGAAGATGCAAGACACTCTATCAATAATGTATCAATCAATCAACCAATCAATCTAGTCTCACCTCACTGTCCTGGTAGTTGAGTAGGATGACCAGGCCGAAGGGACGACCAGCCATGGACTGAGCAGGTATGAAGGAGTACTCAAAGGAGGCCTGCTGCTGGGGCTGGACCACAGTGCTCAGGGGCAAGGCTGTGAACTAGATACCAAAAACATGTTGTCTACTTTTCTGATCAACAATAGCATAAAGTTCCCAAAACTGCATAACAGGGTATTCCATGTACACTGAGTATACAAAACATTATCATGACCCTCTATTTCCATGACAGACTGAACAGGTGAATCCAGGTGATGTCACTTGTTAAATCCACTTCAATAAATATAGATGAAGGGGAGGAGACAGGTTAAAGAAGAATTTGACACAGTTGATACATACCTTGAGACAATTGATACATGGATTGTGTATGTGGTATGGTAGTAGGTGCGAGGCACACCAGTTTGTGTCAAGAACTGCAATGCTGCTGGGTTTTTCACACTCAACAGTTTCCAAGGAACATCCAGGCAACTTGACACAACTGTGTGTATCATTGGAGTCAACATGAGCCAGCATCCCTGTGGAATGCTTTCGACATATTGGAGTCTATGCCCCGACGAATTGAGGTTGTTCTGAGGGGGGAGGGATTCCAACTCAATGTGTTTATTTTCTATATTTGTTAACATATGGAATTTTTTAAGATGGTCACACCAAGGATCATTTAGTTATTTGATTTTTAATTCTAAGACCCCTTCAGGTAACAAAAACAAATCTACAAAAATTATTGGATTAAAACATCGAATTTGGCATACTGCCATTAGCCAATAGAAACACAATGAATAATAGATTCACTATATGGAACAACAGATAGTAAAAAAAAAACATCTAAAGGAAGTTTGTTCTGCTGCGTCTGTCCTACATCTGAGCGATAAGGAAAATCAGGAAACAATTTATGTACAGTATTTATCCCCTTATGTTAGGCAGTAAACCATCTCCATACTGTAGTTCCATTCATTTTTTAAACTGGTACCAGGGACCTTCAGACAAGTCTTATAAGGCTTGTGGGCGTCCTAGAGCAAAACGGAAAACACCACTGTGTTCGTGAGAGTCTCATCACCATAAAGGGGTCATAATACTTTGTAGGCCAAACCGTTCAGTCGTTCTTCTGAGAAGACCGATTTTTGGGATGTCTCATGGTCTAACAAACACCGCTCTAGCTCTGCCACCCTTCACCGCAGATTCGGAAGGGCGATATCGGCGGATGTGGTGAATTGAGACGCAGCCCATGTAAAGACAAAAACAGATATCTCTAGCTTGATGGGGATTGTTTTTATGTTAATTCGATTTCAGCTGGGGCACAGAAATTGTAGGCGAAGGGTTAACATGACCTTTATGAATTATGAAGCCTTTTGTGCTTTTTTTATTACAATAAATGCTTCAAAATTCACAAAAAGCGACATTAGCTGATGAAGATTATTTCATAGAACAAAACGTATAAGATCTCCTAAGCCTGTGTTTTACAACAGACCTTATTTTTGGTGTTTAGCCAAAAACCCTACAAATTTTAAATTTTACCATAGGCTTTGTCCAACGAATCATGGCGGAGTTAGTACCAACAAAAAGACAACATTACTATTGCTCTCTGTTATGGGTAACATATGTTATTGGGTTTGTAAAGGCTTTATAAGAAGTTTATATTCTAGTAATCATTAGATAATAAATTGGAAGTAAACAGACTACAAACCCATTTATAATGTATAATGTGTTAGATAATGATGTGTGTTTTCAAGGGGACTTTCTATTTCTCAGATGAGGCATGCAAGCATCATGTGTCCCAGAACCCAGACTCACATTCTGGATGTAGAACTGGAAGTCCTGAGGGTAACGGAAGGAGGCCTCCAGGGAATGGACAGTGAAATCATGGCTTCCCTTATTGGTGAAACCCACCAGAAACTTTGCAATCTCATTGGCTGGGAACTCTGGATGGAGGGCACAATGATATACAAATTAAACCGTTGATGTGAATAATTCCATTCCATGCTGTCTTGCATATTTCCCTTTAACTTACACAGGATGACTGAGTAAAACGATATGAGTATCCATAAAGGAAGAGAAGACTTACCTTCCCCGGTCACAAAGATGATGGTGGTGTCAGCATCAGGGTGAGAGGTTACATCTCCAACTGCAGCATCTTCATCTAAGTCATCTTCTGATTCCTGAGAGATTTCAAAATGCAATGGAAAGAAACTAGATTAAATGCACTGAATTGAGAAAATAGTACTTACATTCATTTGGTAGGGACAATAGAAGCCGCTTTCATCCTAGTTCGAACAACGTCACATACTGAGCCTGGGACCTGATCTTCCTCCACCAGCAACTCATCCTCCTCTTCCTCATCGACTGTTGCATGTGGGGCGATGTCTTCCGCAGACTCTTCTGCAGATACCTGGCCTGTCCCAACACAGAGAAGAATCCATTAGCGATGAATCCATTTTAACACATACATGTGAAATAAATTGTTATAAAAGCAGCCTCTGTCTGAGAACGAAGTCGCTTAACCTGTGTGCCTGAAGGTACTATAATAGTTGATGACAGTTGTGATGAAAAACTCTGGAAGCACTTGCACCAAAAACAAACATTGGATCAAATCAATGTAAAATAGTGACAGCAGTAAATTGATACAAATGGTCATGAGAAGAGCTTTATCCCGTTCATTGTGTAATACTATGATGGTGTATTACAATACTCTGTTCACAATGAATGTGTAGGCTAAAGGCTAAAACTGGGTCATGTTATGATTGATGATTGGTAATTATTCGAAAATGCTTTATAAAACTTTGGATAGCAAATTGTAAAGTCGGTCATCATTCAGCAGTAGGCCCTTTGAATGAATTGGAACACTATGTAACAGACAAAGATACAACGTAACAGTCAGAGGCCTCATCACCGGTGTTAAAATGTATCAACACTAACGGAAAGGCGATCCTGGGACACGTCACCATAGAAGATAGGGAAACCCAGCGTAGAGCAACAATATTGCCTGTCAGAGACATTTCGTATTGGAAATTAATATAATTTCATTCTTCCAGATAAGGTTTTCTTATTATCTTAAACCACAAAACTACATATATGGTAATTATGCATTTGCATAAGCATGCGAGGTATCAATAAGCCTATATCGAGAGAGCTTCCCAAAGTTTTATGTTCCTCCTATAATTTGTGTTAAATGCATTTGTTTACTTGATTTATCAGACAAGGATATTGAGCATGAAGCTTTCTGACAAAGCAGTATTTTTTTTATATCACTGAATGAAAAACTGCATTATGCCACGTCAAATGTTAACTTTGCTAAGTTTTCAATATTGCAATGAACTCTCTCTGGACTGCTAGTGAAGAACGCAAATTCGAAATAGTAAATTACTTACCGAACGACATCTGGCCACATGGGAAAGTCACGAGGAAAAGTACAAGTATTTTTGATCCGAAATTAAACATTTTGCTGCCGTCAAGTTTGTAGCTTGCTACACATCAGCAGTCAGAGAAAGGTTAGCGAAGGGGTGGGATAAGAGAGTTTTTGAGACGCACCATACTATGCACATATTGGTGATGTCACCATTTTTTGGGGGAAATTGATTGAATCAACCTTATTTTACTAGGCTAATGGCAAGGCCCACACATTTGTGAGACACCCTAACCCTTCCCATTTATGAAATGGATGGTTGTGTAAAAATATTTGACTGCAAAAGTGGTTAGATTGAAAGATATTGTGACACACCCCACAAACCACTGCAGGGTGGTGTGATGGGCCCCCGATTTTTCTGAGCAAAAAAATAAAAAATAAATAAAAATGTTGGTATAATTTTCGCTGTTGGACATAAAAGACTGTAAAAACACCTGGAAATCAACTGCAAGTTATTTTAATGTAAGAAATCTGTTCTCAAGTATTCCCATGCACAATAGAGAGGCACGTGATTGTATACAAATGTAAGCAAGGTTTGAAATGATTATGTTTTAGTCAAACATTATAACTGTTTGGGCTTCTTGCGGTCAATTTGCGGTCTACAAATTATTTGTAATTATGTTCCGGCCCCCAGACCATCCGCTCAAGAACAAATCAACCCCCAACCCCCGGCTGAATCTAGTTGATGATCCCTGCCCTAAACTCAAAAAGTGCAGAATAATGCCTGGCTGAAGGGATGATGGATCGCATACACTCATGTAACCCAATATTGCAATTTTTTTTAATACAACTAGTCAATTGTCTTTTCTACACACACAAACAAACATCATTAGGATGTCTTAATGCATCTTGGAAATATAGAGCTGGAAATACAAAATACAACAGGCAGAAATGTAAACTTGAATATTTCTGATGATTATAAGCTTTACTTTTTGATAGCTGACTAATAGACAACTTTCCAAGTCAAATTTGCTCTCATTCAGTGCTGTATGGTCCTGCCTAATGAAAATACATACAGTTACATGTTTTTTTAAATATTATGGCTATTGTCACTAGCTCGAAGGAAAACAAGTGGGCTCAGACATTGGAATTAGGTTCCTTGAAGGATTGTGTTTGAATAGCTGAAGCCAAATAGTGTTTAATGTGTGTTCATGTTTAAAATGTCATTCACAGATTTACAGCATATCAACAGTGGACAATTCTGCAAATATATCAACAAGCCTTTCACGACGCAAGCACACAGAAGCGTAACCAAGTTACAGGAAAGCAAACTGTAATACAACAGTCATCTACTCTAGAAGCGTATATGTACAACTCTGAACGTTTCCTTATTTTACCCAATGAAACTAAGTGTGCAAGATTGATTCAAAGTGTTTGAGGTGACCAGAACATGAGAGTATCCTAACAGGGTGAGGAGACAAAGTAGCCAGTGGTGGTTGCAGTTCTGGCAGGGCCTTACGAACTTGCACAGCTAACTGGTCATTTTGGGCAAGCTGCAGCGACAAGGCCAGTATCCTTCCTGTTTGAGAGTTTCCAATTCTAAAACAATTGGGTGCAGGCACTCAACAGATGCAGCTTGCATGTCAACGAGACCCATTGACTAACTGGAATGTTATCCCAGACTGAAGGATGCAGGGGATACTCCAGTAATGGAATGGTTGGTTGTCTTTTTGTGAAGGAGAGTCTGTGAAAGGGCTGTCACCAACAGACCTGCCATTAGATCTTTTTAACACCGAATTGAGTTTTTATAAATATTAAAATGTATTTGAAAATGAAATGCAGAAATATCAAATTTACATAAATATTCACTCCTCTGAGTCAATACATATTAGAATCCCCTTTGGCAGCGATTACAGCTGTGAGTCTTTCTGTGTAAGTGTCACGATCGTCGTATGGAATGGACCAATGTACAGCGTGGTGAGCATACATTTTATTTTATTTAAAAATGTCGCCAACAAAACAATGATATAACAAAAACGACCGTGAAGCTCCGTAAGGCTATACATGCACAAACGAAGAACTACCCACAACTACCAAAAGGAAAAAAGGCTGCCTAAGTATGATTCCCAATCAGAGACAACAATAGACAGCTGTCCCTGATTGAGAACCATACCCGGCCAAAACATAGAAACAAACAGAATACCCACCCCAAATCACACCCACACACATGACAGTAAGTCTCTAAGAGCTTTGTACACTTGGATTGTACAATAGTCAAGCTCTGTGGAGTTGGTTGTTGATCATTGCTAGGCTGATATTTTCAATCCCATCTAAGTCAAAACTGTAAATAGGCCACTGAGGAACATTCAATGTTGTCTTGGTAAGCAACTCCAGTGCATATTTGGCCTTGTGTTTTAGCTTATTGTCCTGCTGAAAGATGAATTCATCTCCCAGTGTCTGGTGGAAAGCAGACTGAATCAGGTTTTCCTCTAGGATTTTGCATGTGCTTAGCTCCATTCCGTTATTTTTTTTTATCCTGAAAACTACTCAGTCCTTAACGATTACAAGCATACCCATACCATGATGCAGTCACCACTATGCTTGGAAATATGGAGAGTGGTACTCAGTAATGTGTTGTGTCACGGCCGTTTAAATAAGAGGACCAAGGGGCAGTGTTGTGAGCGTACATATTCTTTTATTTAGAAAAGACGCCGAACAAAACAATAAACACTATAAAACAAACCATGAAGCTAAAGGCTATGAGCCATGAACAAAGACAACTTCCCACAAAGAAAGGAGGTTCCCAATCAGAGACAACGATAGACAGCTGTCCCTGATTGAGAACCATACCCGGCCAAAACATAGAAATACAAAATCATAGATAACAAAACATAGAATGCCCACCCCAAATCACACCCTGACCAAACCAAATAGAGACATTAAAAGGCTCTCTAAGGTCAGGGCGTGACAGTTGTATTGGATTTGCTCCAAACATTACACTATTCAGGACATCTGGAAATAGGAGACAAGGGGCTGTAAGACATCCCACATGAAAAGTGGGATGTATACAGAGGGTACGGGGCAACAGAAGATGAACAGCAGAGGGGCTAATAATCTTGGAGATGGGGAAAGGGCCGATAAAATGGGGGGATGTTTGCAGGACTCCACCCGGAGGGGCAGATCTTGAGTGGACAGCCATGCCCTCTGCCCAAGACAATAGCAGGGAGCCGGGGTCCGGTGGCGGTCCTCTTATTGCCGATACCTGGAGGTCGTCTTGAGAAGAGCCGACCGGGCTCTCTTCCAGGTACGGCGAAAGCGGCGGACAAACACCTGGGCAGAGGGTATGCCAACCTCTTCCTCTGGGAAGAACGGGGGGTGATAACCCAGGGAACACTCGAAAGGTGAGAGCCCGGGGACAGAGCAGGGGAGGGTGAGACGCTTGGCGGTGCAGAGATATTCCAGGTTCTTGTGATCTGTCCACACCCTCCAACCAGTGTCTCCACTCCTCCAACGCCATCTTCACCGCAAGAATTCCTCTTGGGGATTTTGGCAAGGAAACCCTTTATCTACTTCCTCAGAGTCAGATGAAGTCATGAGTACCATTTGTATGTCCACTCCTCAGTAAAAGGCACATGACAGCCCGCTTGGGGTTTGCCAAAAGGAACCTAAAAGCTCTCAGACCATGAGAAACAAGATTCTCTCGTCTGATGAAACCAAGATTAAACTCTTTGGCCTGAATGTCAAGCGTCACGTCTGTCAGAAACCTGGCACCATCCCTACAATGAAAACTGGTGGTGGCAGCAGCATGCTGTGGGGATGTTTTTCAGCGGCAGGGACTGGGAGACAAGTCAGGATTTTTCAAGCAGAAATTTGCATCCCGTAGCACAAACTCAAAAGTTCTGGGACACTGTAAAGTCCATGGAGAATAAGAGAACCTTCTCCCAGCTGCTTACTGCACTGAGGCTAGGAAACACTGTCCCCACCAATAAATTCACTATAATTGTGAATTTAAATAAGCATTTTTCTAGCTGGCCATGCTTTTTACCTGGCTACCCCTACCCTGATCAACAGCCCTCCACCCCCCACAGCAACTTACCCAAGCCTCCCCCATTTCTCCTTCACCTAAATCCAGATAGCCGATGTTCTGAAAGAGCTGCAAAATTTGGACCCCTACAAATCAGCCAGGCTAGACAATCTGGACCCTCTCTTTCTAAAATTATATGCCAAAATTGTTGCAACCCCTATTACTAGCCTGTTCAACCTCTCTTTCGTATCATCTGAGATTCCCAAAGATTGGAAAGCTGCCGCAGTCATCCCCCTCTTCAAAGGGGGAGACACTCTAGACCCAAACTGCAACAGACCTATAACTATCCTACCCTGCCTTCGAAAGCCAAGTTAACAAACAGATTACCAACCATTTTGAATCCTACAGTACCTTCTCCGCTATGCAATCTGGTTTCAGAGCTGGTCATGGGTGCACCTCAGCCACGCTCAAGGTCCTAAACGATATCAGAACCGCCATCGATAAGAGACATTACTGTGCAGCCGTATTCATCAACCTGGCCAAGACTTGACACTGTCAATCACCATATTTTTATCGGCAGACTCAACAGCCTTGGTTTCTCAAATGATTGCCTCACCTGGTTCACCAACGACTTCTCTGATAGAGTTGTCAAATCAGAGGGCCTGTTGTCCAGACCTCTGGCAGTCTCTATGGGGGCGCCACAGGGTTCAATTCTCGAGCTGACTCTCTTCTCTGTATGCATCAATGATGTCGCTCTTGCTGCTGGTGATTCTCTGATCCACCTCTATGCAGACAACACCATTCTGTATACCTCTGGCCCTTCTTTGGACACTGTGTTAACTAACTTCCAGACGAGCTTCAATGCCATACAACTCTCCTTCCGTGGCCTCCAACTGCTCTTAAATGCAAGTAAAACTAAATGCATACTCTTCAACCGATCGCTGCCTGCACCTGCCCGCCCGTCCAGCATCACTACTCTGGACGGTTCTGACTTAGAATATGTGGACAACTACAAATACCTAGGTGTCTGGTTAGACTGTAAACTCTCCTTCCAGACTCACATTAAGCATCTCCAATCCAAAATGAAATCTAGAATTGTCCTCCTATTTTGCAACAAAGCATTCTTCACTCATGCAGCCAAACATACCCTCGTAAAACTGACCATCCTACCGATCCTCGACTTTGGTGATGTCATTTACAAAATAGCCTCTAACACTCTACTCAACAAATTGGATGCAGTCTATCACAGTGCAATCCGTTTTGTCACCAAAGCCCCATATACTACTCACCACTGTAACCTGTACGGTCTTGTTGGCTGGCCCTCGCTTCATACTCGTCGCCAAACCCACTGGCTCCAGGTCATCTACAAGTCTCTGCTTGGTAAAGCCCAGCCTTACCTCAGCTCACTGGTCACCATAGCAGCACCCACCCGTAGCACGTGCTCCAGCAGGTATATCTCACTGGTCACCCCCAAAGCCAATTCTTACTTTGGCCGCCTTTCTTTCCAGTTCTCTGCTGCCAATGACTGGAACGAACTGCAAAAATCACTGAAGCTGGAGGCTCATATCTCCCTCACTAGCTTTAAGCATCAGCTGTTAGTGCAGCTCATAAATCACTATACATGTTCATAGCCCATCTGTAAATAGCCCAATCCAACTACCAAATCCCCATACTGTATTTATTTATTGATCTTGCTCCTTTGCACCCTAGTATCGCTACTTGCACATTAATCTTCTGCACATCTACCATTCCAGTGTTTAATTGCTATATTGTAATTATTTTGTCACAATGGCCTATTTATTGCTTCACCTACCTTATCCCACCTCATTTGTACATACTGTATATAGACTTTTTCTACTGTATTATTGACTGTATGTTTGTTTATTCCATGCATAACTCTGTGTTGTTGTATGTGTCGAACTTGTTCTCAACTAGCCTACCTGGTTAAATAAAGGTGAAATAAAAATGTATTTAAAAAAAGGATTGAGGCAAAGATGATCGGAGCAAAGTACAGAGAGATCCTTGATGAAAACCTGCTCCAGAGTGCTTATGACCTCTGACTGGGGCGAAGGTTCACCTTCCAAAAGGACAATGACTCTAAGCACACAGCCAAGGCAACGCGGGACTGGCTTCAGGATAAGTCTCTGAATGTCCTTGAGTGGCCCAGCCAGAGCCCGGACTTGAACCCAATCGAACATCTCTGGAGAGACCTGAAAATAGCTGTGCAGAAATGCTCCCCATCCAACCTGATAGATGTTGAGAGGACTTGCAGAAAAGAATGGGAGAAACTCCCGAAGTACAGGTGTGGCAAGCTCGTAGCATCATACCCAAGATGACTCGAGGCTGTAATTGCTGCCAAAGGTTCTTCAACTAAATACAGATTGAAGGGTCTGAATACTTATGTAAATGTTTCTGTTTATTTATTTTTTCATAAATTAGCAATGATGTAAAAAAAAATGTTTTAACTTTGTCATTATGCGATATTGTGTGGAGATTGAAAACAAATTTAATAAAAAAATATTTAATACATTTTAGAATAAGGTTGTAACCCAACAAAACGTGGAAAAAGTCAAGGGGTCTGAATACTTTCCGAAGGCACTGTACGACTCATAATATTCTCTCTGTCTTTTGCTCATTAACAAAATGTGGCTCTGCATGAGTTGTTTTCATAGGAAGGATTGTGGTTTTCTGCAGATTGCCCTGCTTATGCACAAGAGAACATGTCAGGCTAACATCCTGCAGCAACACACCCAGAAAGAACCCTAGTTGAACCTGCCTCCCTCGAAAACCAATACCCTAAAATACAAATATAATATACTTAGAAATATAATACTTTAAGTACAGAATTACTAATTACGCTTCAACACCTTGGATCAATCTTTTAAAATAACAGTGAGGGATTTAATTGATCTTTTTCCTTTTCTCAGGGAAGTCTATGACTTTTCTAGGCTTATAAACTCTAAATCATGGCAGGCAGCTGCAACAAAAGCACTCAAACAACAGGTAAGTCGGATCTATTTTAACTCACACTATTGTGGTCTCTTTTTTAAAAGGAGACCAAATATACACGCCATTGAAAATGATAAAACACAGGCTCAAAGATTGATGTCCGCGTTAAAAGGTTTAATGTATTACACAGCGTAACCAAAATGAACCCGCACACTGTTGTAGGCTCCCAAAAAAACATGTGTGAGCCTACAGCAGTGTGGGGGAACATTTAGTTGACTTTGAACTATTTATTCAACTTAGAGTCTTCTGGAGGTAGAGACACATCTTGTTTTTGTTCTCCCCATAGTTTTTGATATTTTCTGCGGGTCTTATGAGCTGTGGATCCTACTGGCAGTTGTCAGCACAATGTTGGTATTTTCAGTGTGCTGGATTATTCTTTGCTGTATTGCAACACATTGTACAGGTAAGGCTAAAGTCAAGAGTTAATACTACCTCTGATGAAAAAAATATTGATGTAACTGACAGAGAACATTCTTTTGTTGTTACAGATAAAGGGAATATATTTATACCCCGCTTCAGAAGGAGGTGTGTATCTAATTAATTACATACAGACAGAGAGACAAAAAGGTTGATTGGCTAATGAATTTTACGCTAAAATTATGTGGACACCTACCTGTCGAACATTGGGGTGGCAGGGTAGCCTAGTGGTTAGAGCGTTGGACTCGTAACCGAAAGGTTGTGAGTTCAAACCCCCGAGCTGACAAGGTACAAATCTGTCGTTCTGCCCCTGAACAGGCAGTTAACCCACTGTTCCCAGGCCGTCATTGAAAATAAGAATTTGTTCTTAACTGACTTGCCTGGTTAAATAAAGGTAAAATTAAAAAATTAAATCTCATTCCAAAATCATGGGCATTAATACGGTCCCCTGTTATAACAGCCTCCACTCGTCTGGTAAGGCTTTCCACTAGATTTTGGAACATTGCTGCGGGGACTTGCTTCCATTCAGCCACAAAAGCATTAGTAAGGTCGGGCACTGATGTTGGGCGATCAGGCCTGGGTCGCAGTTGGCGTTCCAATTCATCCCAAAAGTGTTCGATGGGATTGAGGTGAAAAACAGCCCCCGGCCATTATTTCTCCTCCACCAAACGTTATAGTTGGCACTATGCATTGGGGCAGGTAGTGTTCTCCTGGCATCCGCTAAACCCAGATTCATCCGACGGACTGCCAAATGGTGAAGAGTGATTCATCACTCCAGAGAACACGTTTCCACTGCTCCAGAGTCCAATGGCGGTGAGCTTTACACAACTCCAGCCGATGCTTGGTATTGCACTTGGTGATCTTAGGCTTGTGTGCAGCTGCTCAGCCATGGAAATCCATTTTATGAAGCTCCCAACGAACAGTTCTTGTGCTGACACTGCTTCCAAAGGCATTTTTAAACTCGGCAGTGAGTGTTGCAACCGAGAACAGACGATTTTTAAGCGATACGCACTTCAGCACACGGCGGTCCCGTTCTGTGAGCTTGTGTGGCCTACCACATCGCAGCTGAGCCATTGTTGCTCGTAGACGTTTCCACTTCACAATAACAGCACTTACAGTTGACTGGGGCAGCACTAGCAGGGCAGAAATTTGACAAACTGACTTGTTGGAAAGGTGGGCTCTTCAGTATGGGCCATTCTATTGCCACTGTTCATTTATGGTGATTGCATGGCCGTGTGCTCGATTTTATACAATGGGTGTGGCTGACATAACTGAATCCGATCATTTGAAGGGGTGTCCACATACTTTTGGGAATCTAGTATATATCTGAT
Source organism: Oncorhynchus masou masou (assembly GCF_036934945.1). Lineage (NCBI taxonomy): Eukaryota > Metazoa > Chordata > Actinopteri > Salmoniformes > Salmonidae > Oncorhynchus > Oncorhynchus masou. The sequence continues at coordinate 53,028,651 of NC_088216.1, read as the reverse complement.
GGGACTGCAGTGAATGATGCAGAGCAAAATATATAGACATACAGTGGGGCAAAAAAGTATTTAATCAGCCACCAATTGTGCAAGTTCTCGCACTTAAAAAGATGAGAGAGGCCTGTAATTTTCATCATAGGTACACTTCAACTTTGACAGACAAATGGAGAAAATTATGGTGGAAAATATGTTGTCTTTACTCATCTTTAGATTCATTTATCTGTTTTAATCATAAGGGCCTATTACATGCTAATATCTGCTTTACTAATGACCCCACTGTTTCCTCTCTCCTCAACCTCGATGGGAATCAACCAGTCTTAGTCTGAGAGCAAGGGACATGGAGGACAACCCTATCTATGGGAACATCACCTACACCCAGACTAGTGAGAAGAAGTTCCCACAAACTACTTGTTTGCAGAATTTAAGTTTTTAATTTTGAATGTCAAGGTTTCAATGTTGTCAGTGTAATGTTGAATGGTAATGAAATTAAACAGGTCATTTTTTGTTTCAAATTAGTTTCTGATATACACTCTTAGAAAAAAAGAGTTCCAAAAGTTATTTTTTTATTTTTATTTTATTTCACCTTTATTTAACCAGGTAGGCTAGTTGAGAACAAGTTCTCATTTGCAACTGCGACCTGGCCAAGATAAAGCTTAGCAGTGTGAGCAGACAACACAGAGTTACACATGGAGTAAACAATTAACAAGTCAATAACACAGTACAAAAAAGGCGAGTCTATATACATTGTGTGCAAAAGGCATGAGGAGGTAGGCAAATAATTACAACCTTGCAGATTAGCACTGGAGTGATAAATGATCAGATGGTCATGTACAGGTAGAGATACTGGTGTGCAAAAGAGCAGAAAAGTAAATAAATAAAAACAGTGTGGGGATGAGGTAGGTGAAAATGGGTGGGTTATTTACCAATAGACTATGTACAGCTGCAGCGATCGGTTAGCTGCTCAGATAGCACATGTTTGAAGTTGGTGAGGGAGATAAAAGTCTCCAACTTCAGGGATTTTTGCAATTCGTTCCAGTCACAGGCAGCAGAGTACTGGAACGAAAGGCGGCCAAATGAGGTGTTGGCTTTAGGGATGAAATAGGAGATATGTCCCCATAGGAGATAACCCTTTTTGGTTTCAGGTAGAACCTTTTTGGGTTACACGTAGAACCGTCTGTGGAAAGGTTTCTACATGGAACCAAAAAGGGTTTTTCAAAGAGCTCTCCTATGGGACAGTCAAGTAACACTTTTAGGTTCTAGATAGCACTTTTTTTCTAAGAGAGTAGTTATTGTACAGTTACATGTAATTACACCAATCCTCTTAAGGATCCGCCCCTTTTTCTCAATTTTCGCCTAAAATGACATACCCAAATCTAACTGCTTGTAGCTCAGCCGCTGATGCAAGGATATGCATATTCTTGGTACATTTGAAAGGAAATACTTTGAAGTTTGCGGAAATGTGAAAGGAATGTAGGAGAATATAATACAAAAGATCTGGTAAAAGATAATACAAAGAAAAAAACAACCGTTCTTTGTATTGTTTTTGTAAAATCATCTTTGAAATGCTAGAGAAAGGCCAAAATGTATTATTCCAGCCCAAGTGCAATTTAGATTTTGGTCACTAGATGGCCGCAGTGTATGTGCAAAGTTTTAGACGGATCCAATGAATCATTGCATTTCTGTTCCAAATGTTGTATCAAGACTGCCCAAATGTGCGTAATTTGTTTACTTTTCATTTTCATAATTGTACACTCTCCTCAAACAATAGCATGATATTCTTTCACTGTTATAGCTACTTTAAATTGGACAGTGCAGTTAGATTAACAAGAATTGAAGCTTTCTGCCAATATCAGATATGTCTTTGTCCTCTGAAATTTTTCTTGTTACTTACAACCTCATGCTAATCACATTAGCCTACATTAGCTCAACCATCCCGTGGAAGGGACACCGATCCTGTAGAGGGTAATTACTCCATGTCACTACATGCTATCAAATCAAATAATATACAATTTTATTAGTCACATGTGCCGAATACAACAGGTGGAGGTAGACCTTACAAGGAAATGCTTGCGTATGAGCCCCTAATCGACAATGCAGTTAAAAAAAAATATGGATAAGAATAAGAAGTAAAAGTAACAAGTAATTGAAGAGCAGCAGTATAACAAAAATAGTGGGACTATATACTGGGGGGTATCGGTACAGAGTCAATGTGCGGGGGCAGTTGAGGTAATATGTACATGAAGGTGGAGTTATTAAAGTAACTATGCATAGATGATACCAACAGAGAGTAGCAGCAGTGTAAAAGAGGGGGAGAGGGGGGGGGGCAATGCAAATAGTCTGTGTATCCATTTGACTAGGTGTTCAGGAGTCTTATGGCTTGGGAGTAGAAGCTGTTTAGAAGCCTCTTGGACCTAGATTTGCCGCTCCGGTACCGCTTGCCATGCAGAAGCAGAAAGAACGGTGTATGACTAGGATGGCTGGAGTCTTTGACAATTTTTAGGCCTTTCCTCTGACACCGCCTGGTAGAGAGGTCCTGGATGGCAGGAAGCTTGGCCCCAGTGATGTACTGGATAGTTAGCAACTACCCTCTGTAGTGCCTTGCGGTCAAAGGCCGGAGCAGTTGCCATACCAGGCAGTGATGCAACCAAATGCTCTCGATGGTGCAGCTATAGAACCTTTTGAGGATCTGAGGACCCATGCCAAATCTTTTCAGTCTCCTGAGGTTTTGTCGTGCCCTCTTCACGACTGTCTTGGTGTGCTTGGACCATGTTAGTTTGTTGGTGATGTTGACACCAAGGAACTTGAAGCTCTCAACCTGCTCCACTGGAGCCCCATCGATGAGAATGGGGGTGTGCTCGGTCCTCTTTTTCCTGTAGTCCACAATCATCTCCTTTGTCTTGATCATGTTAAGGGAGAGGTTGTTGTCCTGGCACCGCATGGTCAGGTCTCTGACCTCCTCCCTATAGACTGTCTTGTCATTGTCGGTGATCAGGCCTACCACTGTTGTCATCGGCAAACTTAATGATGGTGTTGGAGTCATGCCTGGCAGTGCAGTCATTTATGAACAGGGAGTACAGGAGGGTACTTAGCACGCACCCCCGAGGAGCCCCTGTGTTGAGGATCAGTGTGGCGGATGAGTTGTTACCTACCCTTACCACCTGGGGGGCGGCCCATCAGGAAGTCCAGGATCCATTTCCAGAGGGATATGTTTAGTCCCAGGGTCCTTAGCTTAGTGATGAGCTTCGAGGGCACTATGGTGTTGAACGCGGAGCTATAGTCAATGAAGAGCATTCTCACATAGTTGTTCCTTTTGTCCAGGTAGGAAAGGGAAGTGTGGAGTTTAATAGAGATGGCATCATCTGTGGATCTGTTGAGGCGGTATGCAAATTGGAGTGGGTCTAGGGTTTCTGGGATAATGGTGTTGATGTGATTCATGACCAGCCTTTCAAAGCACTTCATGGCTACAGACGTGAGTGCTACAGGTCGGTAGTCATTTAGGTAGGTTACCTTAGTGCTCTTGGGCACAGGCATTATGATGGTCTGCTTAAAACATGTTGGTATTACGGACGCGGACAGGGAGAGGTTGAAAATGTCAGTTTAGACACATGCCTGTTGGCCAGCGGATGCTCGCAGTACAAGTCCTGGTAATCCGTCTGGCCCTGCGGCCTTGTGAATGCTGACCTGTCTAAAGGTCTTACTCACATTGGCTACGGAAAGCGTATTCACACAGTCTTCCGGTGCTTCTGGTGCTCTCATGCATGTTTCAATGTTATTTGCCTTGAAGCGAGCATAGAAGAAGTTTAGCTCATCTGGTAGGCTCGTGTCACTGGGCAGCTCTCGACTGTGCTTCCCTTTGTAATGGTTTGTAATGGCTTGCAAGTCCTACCACATCCGACGAGCATCAGAGCCGGTGTAGTACGATTCAATCTTAGTCCTGTATTGATGCTTTGCCTGTTTGATGGTTTGTCGGAGAGCATAGCGGGATTTCTTATATGCTTCCGGGTTAGAGTCCTGCTCCTTGAAAGTGGCAACTCTACCATTTAGCTCAGTCCGGACGTTGTCTGTAATCAATGGCTTCTGGTTGGGGTATGTACGTACGGTCACTGTGGGGACGACGTCATTGATGCACTTATTGATGAAGTCAATGACTGATGTGGTGTACTCCTCAATGCCATCGGAGGAATTCCGGAACATTTTCCAGTCTGTGCTAGCAAAACAGTCCTGTAGCTTAGCATCTGCTTCATCTGACCACTTTTTTTATTGATCTAGTCACTGGTACTTCCTGATTTAATTTTTGCTAGTAAGCAGGAATCAGGAGGATAGAATTAAGGTTATATTTGCCAAATGGAGGGCGAGGGAGAGCTTTGTTTGCATCTCTGTGTGTGGAGTAAAGGTGGTCCAGAGTTTTTTTCCCTCTGGTTGCACATTTAACATGCTGATAGAAATTTGGTAAAACGGATTTAAGTTTCCCTGCATTAAAGTCCCCAGCTACTAGTAGTGCCGCCTCTGGGTGAGCATTTTATTTTTTGCTTATGGCGGAATACAGCTCATTCATTGATGTCTTAGTGCCAGCCTCTGACTGTTGTGGTATGTAAACAACTACGAAAAATGCAGATGAAAACTCTCTAGGTAGATAATGTGGTCTACAGCTTATCATGAGATACTTTAGATCAGGCGAGCAATCGCTCAAGACTTCCTTTGATATCGTGCACCAGCTGTTATCTACAAAAATACATAGTCCACCGCCACTTGTCTTACCAGACGCCACTGTTCTATCCTGCCAGTACAGCGTATAACCAGCCAGCTGTATGTTGATATTGTCGGCGTCCAGCCACGACTCCATGAAGAATAAGATATTACAGTTTTGAATGTCCCGTTGGTAGTTTAATCTTCCATGTAGGCCATCTTTTTTATTGTCCAAAGATTGCACGTTTGCTAGCAGAATGGACGGAAGTGGGGGTTTATTCGATCGCCTACGAATTCTCAGAAAGCAGCCTGCCATCCGGACCCTTTTTCTCAGCCTCCTCTTCCCGCAAATCACTGGGATTTGCCTGTTCCCGAGAAAGCAGTATATCGTTTGCGTAGGGCTCGTCAGACTCGTTAAAGGAAAAAAATTATTCTGCCAGTCCATGGTGAGTAATCACAGTCCTGATGTCCAGAAGTTATTTTCGGTCATAAGAGATGGTAGTGGAAACATTATGTACAAAGTAAGTAACAAAATAAGATAAAATCAATGCAAATAAAATTTTAAAAAACAGAATCGGTTGGGGGCACGTAAAACGTCTGACTTCTTCTTCGGCGCCATTTTAGCCTGTGCATTACAATGTAATGTGATGAGTGATGCAGAATGTAATGATCCTTTTTATCACGACTGCTGTCTCTTTGTTGACAGGAGTAGACCTCCCACCCCGTTCCTCATCTCTCAGAGATGGCCAGGTCAAAAGTGTCTCTCAGGTGCTACTTTTTCTACACCATCTCCTTGTGAAGCACGTGTCCTGCTATTGTTCATTATTTTCCCTAGTCTTTATGTCACGTAGAAGCCAATACCAAAAACCTATACTATACTAGTATTAAACCTATACTATACTATATTAAACATAACCACTTCTCCACGCTCAATTGCTAGAGAGAGCCGGCTGGTGGACAAGATTGTACTGAACATAAATTTACCTTGTTTCTTCTTTATGTCAGATGCCCTCCAAAAGTCAGGACTATTATGCCAACCTGACTCTGAAGGCCCCTAAACTGGTGTCTGGCCGCAGCTCCCCACAGCCCCAGATGAAGTACTCTGACGTAGTGAAACTACAGGGGCCACAGGAAGCGGAGAAGGTGACCATGGCCAACAACAACGCTGACTCAGTCTCTGTGCTCTCTGACCTGTATGCCTCAGTGCAAATAGACCGCACCAAAACCCTGGACACAGTGGATGGTAATGACGGCTATGCCAACCATGTCTGAGAGACAACGTTTTGGTGATATGCTTTTCAATCTGTTATAGATTTTATCTGTGTTTTTGGTTGGCAAGATTTGGAGACGATGACGCTGGTTGTCTAGCTGTTTCACCTCACAACCACAGAGTGTCGCTAATTGCCAGCTTTAGAAAAATATTTTTCCTTCCTAATATAAAATTCTGCAGAGCAGTGTGTGTGTGACAACTGAGTGGTTTAACTTCAGTCCCTGCAGACTTTATTACAACTTGTTGAGGCCCATACTTACTTATCTAATTCCCTTAAACCTTAGTCTGAATTTCAGACTCCAACAAGAAGCCAGTAGGAGGTAAGAGGCTAGATGCAAGCAGTGGTGTAAAGTACTTTGAAGTACTGCTTAAGTCTTTTTTTGGGGTATATGTACATTACTTTACTATTTATATTTTTGACAACTTTTACTTTTACTTCACTACATTCCTATAGAAAAGAATGTACTTTTTACTCCATACATTTTCCCTGACACCCAAAAGTACTCGTTAGATTTGACTGCTTAGCATGACATGAAAATAGTCCCTTTCACGCACTTATCAATAGTACATCCCTACAGACTCTGATCCGGTGGACTCACTAAACACAGATACTTCATGTGTAAATTATGTCTGAGTGTTGGAGTGTGCCCCTGGCTACCCGTAAAAAAACATATATACAAAAACATTTTGGTGCCATCTGGTTTGAGTAATATAAGGAATTTGAAATGATTTATACCTTTACTTTTACCTTTAATACTTAAGTATATGTTAGCAATTACATTTACTTTTGATACTTAAGTATATTTAAAACCACATACTTTTAGACTTCTACTCAAGTAATATTTTACTTGGTGACTTTCACTTTTACTTGAGTCATTTTCTATTATGGTATCTTTACTTTACTCAAGTACTGTATGACAATTGAGTACTTTTCCACCACTGCATGCAAGGTATTTGAAGGTGGATTATTTCCTCTATTTCCATCGCACATTTTCAGATGCCTATTTGGGTAGAGTGTCTACCATGTTGTTTGCTGTTTTATAATCTCCAGATCCTGTCAAACATTAAGGTTAAACTGAACATGAAATTTCAGGAGATAAAATTGTGAAGGGCAATACATTTCTATATTTCTGAGATATTAATTCATGTGGTTTATGTCTAAATTGTTGATACCTCCTTTTGTCATAAATAAACAAACTGTATTTTTTATTTATTTAAGTTCTGTGCACATTTATTTTGTCAGTTCATTTGATGGTCGGATTCTCCTGCAAGGGTAATAATGCATCATAGACCTTTTGATATGTTCATGTTTAAACCCATAGAATACTCCAACAGTGATTGTGAGTGACTAGGCTTTGAGATACAGGCATGAGGCTTTGCAAGTTGTAATCACTATCTTAACAAAGTGTTTGTTATCATCACTATAATAAAACCTTGATCAGTTTGTCTGAAATGTATTTTCTATCTAGGGTTAATTACAGTACTACTTAAACCAATCTCAAGCTTTTAATTTAGAGGGTACCAGGGAATTAAATCCTTTGGTTTTTGAAGTAGGTTTTTTAGTTTTGTTGAAACTTTTATGAAAATGTTAACGATGTAATTGATTTCAAAGTATTAACACATTTGGGTTATGAAGTGTTTCTAAGGAAAAATTATTGGGATATTTGCAACCAACATTGGCAGCAAGATCATCTGGGTCAGTGAATTCAGTAGGTGAATTGAATATCCTCATTTAAAATAATCATAATTTTTAATTGTTGAATTGGAAATCCAATGAACCTCCTAAACGGATTGAACTGAAATTAATATCACTATAGGTTCACAAAATATTCACCCAGTATTTATTAGACCAGATGTATTATTTGCATAGATAACTGTTCATAGATATAGATGTACTATAATGTTCTGCTTTCTTGCAGACGTTGTTGTCACTCCCTGACCTTAGAGAGCCTTTTTATTTCTCTATTTGGTTAGGTCAGTGTGTGATTTGGGTGGGAATTCTAGTTTTCTATTTCTTTGCTGGCCGGGTATGGTTCCCAATCAGAGGCAGCTGTCTATAGTTGTCTTTGATTGGGAATCATACTTAGGCAGCCTGTTTTCCACCCTAGTTTGTGGGATCTTGTCTTTGTATAGTTGCTGTTTAGCACTACAGAGCTTTACGTTCGTATCGTGTTTTTTTGTGTCATTTGAAAATAAAGTCAAATGTACGCCTGCCACGCTGCACCTTGGTCTCCTTCTAACGACGGACGTAACAGAAGATCCCACCTCAAAAGGACCAAGCAGTATGGTTAGGAGGAGAGCACACAACGGAAACCCGAGAGGAAACCCCAGATGACGTGGGCGTCGGTGCTGAGGGGTGAGTCCGAGACCGAGGAGGAATTCTTGGACCGTTTAAGCGAGGAGTGGTTGGCAGTGGAAAGGGACGAAAGAGTTTGGAGGGGTTGGAGTCGGGAGCAAGTCAGTCGCTTTGAGGAGCGTGTGACCCTTCAGGCACCATGCTTTGCAGTTACACGTACTGTGTCTCCGGTAGGCATCCACAGCCCGGTGCCCGGAAAGGGACGAAAGAGTTTGGAGGGGTTGGAGTCGGGAGCAAGTCAGTCGCTTTGAGGAGCGTGTGACCCTTCAGGCACCATACTTTGCTGTTACACGTACTATGTCTCCGGTATGCATCCATAGCCCGGTGCGCTCTGTGCCAGCTCCCCGCATTTGCCATGCTAGAGTGGGCATTTAGCCAGGACGGATTGTGCTGGCTCAGCGCTCCTGGTCTCTGGAGCGTCTCTTCGAACCAGGATATCCTGCGCCGGCTCTGCGTAATATGTCTCCAGTGCGCCTTCACAGCTCAGTGCGTTCTGTGCCAGAGCCCCGCAGTTGCCGGGCTAAAGTGAGTATCCAGCCAGGACGGGTTGTGCCAGCTCTGCGCTACAGACATCCGGTGCGTCTCCACGGACCAGTATATCCTGTGCAGGCTCCACGCACCAGGCCTCCAGTACGTCTCTCCAGCCCGGTGCGTCCTGTGCCAGCTCTACGCACCCGGCCTCCAGTGATGATCCATGGTCCGAAGCCTACAGCGATGATCCATGGCACGAAGCCTCCAGTGATGATCCATGGCACGAAGCCTCCAGTGATGATCCATGGCCCGAAGCCTCCAGTGATGATCCATGGCCCGAAGCCTTCAGTGATGATCCATGGCACGAAGCCTCCAGTGTTGATCCATGGCCTGGAGCCTCCAGCAACGGTCTGCAGTCCAGAGCCTCCAGCGACAGTCTGCAGTCCAGGGCCTCCAGCGACAGTCGGCAGTCCAGAGCCCCCAGCGACGGTCTGCAATCCAGGGCCTCCAGCGACGGTCGGCAGTCCAGAGCCCCCAGCGACGGTCGGCAGTCCAGAGCCCCCAGTGACGGTCTGCAGTCCAGGGCCCCCAGCGACGGTCTGCAGTCCAGGGCCCCCAGCGAAGGTCTGCAGTCCAGGACCCCAGCGACGGTCGGCAGTTCGGAGCCTCCAGCGACGGTCGGAAGTCCGGAGCATCCGGCGACGATCCACAGTCTGGTTCCTTCGGCAACGATCTACGGTCCGGTTCCACCAGCGACAATCTTACGGTCCGGAGCCTCCGGCGACGATCCACAGTCTGGTTCCTTCGGCAACGATCTACGGTCCGGTTCCTCCAGCGACGATCTATGGTCCGGAGCCTCCGGCGACAATCCACGGTCCGGTTCCACGGAAGCGGAGGGATCAGCAAGCGGAGCGGGGTCTATGCCCCGAACCGTAGCCGCCACCGAGGCTAGATGCCCACCCAGACCCTCCCTCATAGAGTCAGGTTTTGCGGCCGGATTCCACAACTTTGGGGGAGGGGGGAGGACTGTCACGCCCTGACCTTAGAGCCTTTTTATTTCTCTATTTGATTAGGTCAGGGTATTATTTGGGTGGGAATTCTAGTTTTCTATTTATTTGCTGGCTGGGTATGGTTCCCAATCAGAGGCAGCTATCAGAGGCAGCTATCGTTGCTATCAATGCTTTATCTTGGCCAGGTCGCAGTTGTAAATGAGAACTTGTTCTCAACTAGCCTACCTGGTTAAATAAAGGTGAAATAAAAAAATAAAAAATACTTAGGCAGCCTGTTTTCCACCCTAGTTTGTGGGATCTTGTCTTTGTATAGTTGCTGTCTTGCGCTACAGTGCTTTACGTTCGTTTCTAACGACGGACGTAGCAGTTGTGCTGTCCAGCCTTTTTCCTCAGTCAGGATGTCAGAGGAGTAATAATCCAGCAATAATTGTTCATGAGAAAATACTTTATGGTCAAAATGGTAAATGAATAAACAAGAGATAACGATAATCGATTATACCATATTAAGGAATTATTAACATGGTAAAACAATTTTTTGCAGATTATGCAACTCATTTATATGTGAAAGCTGAAATGGTCTATTCATTCCTTTTTCAGTAGACATGCTTATCCAGGACAACGTACAGTAGTGAGTGCATACTTTTTCATACTGCTCCCCCTTGGGAAATGAACCCACAACCCTAGCAATTCAAACACCATGCACTACCAACTGAGCCACATCATCACAAACCACTTGATGTCTCCATGTACTCAATTACTGTATTGTCCATTGTTTTTCTTCATGGTGATGGAACGCCTACAGGTACAATCATAGATGACCAACCTATGTATAAGACAGTAATGCACAGCAGCTAGCTAACGTCCACTAGCACTGTAGAAACTATTACACTCAATGACTCGATTAGTGTAGTGTTAGCTAGCTACATAGTTGTCTTTGCTGTCTTCGTATCCAAGGTAATTGTGTAGCTTAGAGTGTGTAGACTTAGAGTGATTATCTTAATTTACAGAGGTTAGCTAGCCAGCTATTTGTCGTCCTCAACGTAGGAGTCACTGCTAGCTAGCTAGCCAACAGCTAGCCAACGTCTTCCGAATTGAACTTCAACAACCCGGTCAACATTCCGCCTCGCTCCACAGGTAGTATCACATTTTCATTTCACTTCATTACAGTACAACGGTTTGATTTGTTTGATCGTAGCTAGCTAGCTACTTAGCCGTCTTTGTATCTAAGACAATTGTGTAGTCTGGAGCGATTTTCTAGGTTAGCTAGCCAGCTATTGTCGTTCTTTTAACGTAACGTTACGTAATCAACACTGCTAGCTAGCCAGCTAGCCCCCGAATAGCAGCACTGTAGAAACTATTACACTCGAAGGAACGACTTGATTAGTGTAGTGTCAACAACGTAGCCACTGCCAGCTAGCCTACTCCAGCAGTACTGTATCATTTCAATCATTTTAGTCAATAAGATTCTTGCTACGTAAGCTTAACGTTCTGAACATTCGATAAGTGTAGTCCACTTGTCATTCCAATCTCCTTTGCATTAGCGTAGCCTCTTCTGTAGCCTGTCAACTATGTGTCTATCTATCCCTGTTCTCTCCTCTCTGCACAGACCATACAAACGCTCCACACCGCGTGGCCGCGGCCACCCTAATCTGGTGGTCCCAGCGCGCACGACCCACGTGGAGTTCCAGGTCTCCGGTAGCCTCTGGAACTGCCGATCTGCGGCCAACAAGGCAGAGTTCATCTCAGCCTATGCCTCCCTCCAGTCCCTCGACTTCTTGGCACTGACGGAAACATGGATCACCACAGACAACACTGCTACTCCTACTGCTCTCTCTTCGTCCGCCCACGTGTTCTCGCACACCCGAGAGCTTCTGGTCAGCGGGGTGGTGGCACCGGGATCCTCATCTCTCCCAAGTGGTCATTCTCTCTTTCTCCCCTTACCCATCTGTCTATCGCCTCCTTTGAATTCCATGCTGTCACAGTTACCAGCCCTTTCAAGCTTAACATCCTTATCATTTATCGCCCTCCAGGTTCCCTCGGAGAGTTCATCAATGAGCTTGATGCCTTGATAAGCTCCTTTCCTGAGGACGGCTCACCTCTCACAGTCCTGGGCGACTTTAACCTCCCCACGTCTACCTTTGACTCATTCCTCTCTGCCTCCTTCTTTCCACTCCTCTCCTCTTTTGACCTCACCCTCTCACCTTCCCCCTACTCACAAGGCAGGCAATACGCTCACCTCATCTTTACTAGATGCTGTTCTTCCACTAACCTCATTGCAACTCCCCTCCAAGTCTCCGACCACTACCTTGTATCCTTTTCCCTCTCGCTCTCATCCAACACTTCCCACACTGCCCCTACTCGGATGGTATCGCGCCGTCCCAACCTTCGCTCTCTCTCCCCCGCTACTCTCTCCTCTTCCATCCTATCATCTCTTCCCTCTGCTCATACCTTCTCCAACCTATCTCCTGATTCTGCCTCCTCAACCCTCCTCTCTTCCCTTTCTGCATCCTTTGACTCTCTATGTCCCCTATCCTCCAGGCCGGCTCGGTCCTCCCTTCCCGCTCCGTGGCTCGACGACTCACTGCGAGCTCACAGAACAGTGCTCCGGGCAGCCGAGCGGAAATGGAGGAAAACTCGCCTCCCTGCGGACCTGGCATCCTTTCACTCCCTCCTCTCTACATTTTCCTCCTCTGTCTCTGCTGCTAAAGCCACTTTCTTCCACTCTAAATTCCAAGCATCTGCCTCTAACCCTAGGAAGCTCTTTGCCACCTTCTCCTCCCTCCTGAATCCTCCTCCCCCTCCCCCTCCTCCCTCTCTGCAGATGACTTCGTCAACCATTTTGAAAAGAAGGTCGACATCCGATCCTCGTTTGCTAAGTCAAACGACACCGCTGGTTCTGCTCACACTGCCCTACCCTGTGCTCTGACCTCTTTCTCCCCTCTCTCTCAGATGAAATCTCGCTTCTTGTGACGGCCGGCCGCCCAACAACCTGCCCGCTTGACCCTATCCCCTCCTCTCTTCTCCAGACCATTTCCGGAGACCTTCTCCCTTACCTCACCTCGCTCATCAACTCATCCCTGACCGCTGGCTACGTCCCTTCCGTCTTCAAGAGAGCGAGAGTTGCACCCCTTCTGAAAAAACCTACACTCGATCCCTCCGATGTCAACAACTACAGACCAGTATCCCTTCTTTCTTTTCTCTCCAAAACTCTTGAACGTGCCGTCCTTGGCCAGCTCTCCCGCTATCTCTCTCAGAATGACCTTCTTGATCCAAATCAGTCAGGTTTCAAGACTAGTCATTCAACTGAGACTGCTCTTCTCTGTATCACGGAGGCGCTCCGCACTGCTAAAGCTAACTCTCTCTCCTCTGCTCTCATCCTTCTAGACCTATCGGCTGCCTTCGACACTGTGAACCATCAGATCCTCCTCTCCACCCTCTCCGAGTTGGGCATCTCCGGCGCGGCCCACGCTTGGATTGCGTCCTACCTGACAGGTCGCTCCTACCAGGTGGCGTGGCGAGAATCTGTCTCCTCGCCACGCGCTCTCACCACTGGTGTCCCCCAGGGCTCTGTTCTAGGCCCTCTCCTATTCTCGCTATACACCAAGTCACTTGGCTCTGTCATAACCTCACATGGTCTCTCCTATCATTGCTATGCAGACGACACACAATTAATCTTCTCCTTTCCCCCTTCTGATGACCAGGTGGCGAATCGCATCTCTGCATGTCTGGCAGACATATCAGTGTGGATGACGGATCACCACCTCAAGCTGAACCTCGGCAAGACGGAGCTGCTCTTCCTCCCGGGGAAGGACTGCCCGTTCCATGATCTCGCCATCACGGTTGACAACTCCATAGTTTCCTCCTCCCAGAGCGCTAAGAACCTTGGCGTGATCCTGGACAACACCCTGTCGTTCTCAACTAACATCAAGGCGGTGGCCCGTTCCTGTAGGTTCATGCTCTACAACATCCGCAGAGTACGCCCCTGCCTCACACAGGAAGCGGCGCAGGTCCTAATCCAGGCACTTGTCATCTCCCGTCTGGATTACTGCAACTCGCTGTTGGCTGGGCTCCCTGCCTGTGCCATCAAACCCCTACAACTCATCCAGAACGCCGCAGCCCGTCTGGTGTTCAACCTTCCCAAGTTCTCTCACGTCACCCCGCTCCTCCGCTCTCTCCACTGGCTTCCAGTTGAAGCTCGCATCCGCTACAAGACCATGGTGCTTGCCTACGGAGCTGTGAGGGGAACGGCACCGCAGTACCTCCAGGCTCTGATCAGGCCCTACACCCAAACAAGGGCACTGCGTTCATCCACCTCTGGCCTGCTCGCCTCCCTACCACTGAGGAAGTACAGTTCCCGCTCAGCCCAGTCAAAACTGTTCGCTGCTCTGGCCCCCAATGGTGGAACAAACTCCCTCACGACGCCAGGACAGCGGAGTCAATCACCACCTTCCGGAGACACCTGAAACCCCACCTCTTCAAGGAATACCTAGGATAGGATAAGTAATCCTTCTCACCCCCCTCCCCCTTAATGATTTAGATGCACTATTGTAAAGTGGCTGTTCCACTGGATGTCAGAAGGTGAATTCACCAATTTGTAAGTCGCTCTGGATAAGAGCGTCTGCTAAATGACTTAAATGTAAATGTAAATGTAATGCACATTTACATTAAGTGGTTTGTAAGGATGGTAAAGTAATACTGCACATATAGTGGTTGTTTTCCATGTTATTTGATCAAGAACAATATTTAATTTGTAGATGTTTTGTGTCTTTGCATATAACTTTCCACCTTTTGATTTAAATGTTTGAGGACAGGGTTTTGTTCTTTCTGAATACATTAGAATGACAATCACACCAAAATGGACAGGGCAACAACTCTGTAACAGTTTTCTTGAGTTGAAGGAGAGGAGGACCAAAATGCAGCGTGGTTACTTTTCATGTTTTTTAATAAGACAACTAAACATAATACAAAAACAACAAGCATGGAAAACCGAAACAGAATATTCTGGCGCAAACTAACACAGAGACAGAAACAATCACCCACAAAACCCAACACCAAACAGGCTACCTAAATATGGTTCCCAATCAGAGACAATGACCAACACCTGCCTCTGATTGAGAACCATATCAAGAAAACCGTTACAAACTCTTACAATTACAACAATTGAATCCTGCAAGATACTGTTCTAAATTGTACAACTACCTTTTTTGCCAAAGCAGAGATGCTGCAAAAATATTTTTTCCTGCGCTAAAGACAATATCGGTCCGCTAATACTAGTAAAGGCTTTTGTGAAAAAATATAGATTAAAAAAAATATTTTTTAAATGTATTATTTTTCTTTTTAGTTCAGATTTTTCAGGGGGTGCTGCAGCATCCTGAGCATCCTCAGCACCCGTACTTGAAAGTGGACAGAGAGTTCAAAGTAGTTTAAAGTGATCCTGCTCTGTACTCTCTACCAAAGATAATGTGTAACGTGGATGGTATTGTGTCGAATCTCTGGCTGAAATCAACGTTGCGGACATAGTACAATGTTTTGACCAATTTAACCCTGTGTATTAGGAAACCAGTAATCCTACATGGCTCTGTGCCCAGAGCTCCTGTAAGAGGGGACCAGCAGCATAGGGCTTCACACACTAGACTGCTTTATCAAGTGCAAAAGCAACACCACCGACTTGCTAATAAAAACAGATTATTCCTAATGTCTGGGGCCAGAGGGTTTCCTGACCACGTAACCTGACCAGGAACAACTCTGGACCTTGTAATGGAAATTACAAGGTCCAGAGTTGTGATCCCACGACCTTGAACAGAATTGAAAAACAAATTTGTAGTTAATAACGGCAATTTACTTATGAGGGCAATTATTATTTTATTATTCAACCAAGACAGTCCACTCAGCAACAATAATCGCTAACTATTGGTGGTAGGTAGCCTAGCGGCATTAGAGCGTTGGTCGCTGGTTTGATTACCCGAGTCGACAAGGTGAAGTATTTGTCTGTGTCTTTGAGCAAGGCATTTAACCCCAATTTGCTACAGGGGTGCTATGGCTGACCCTTTAAAACAACACATTTCACAACACCTATCCGGTGTATATGACTATATATATATAGTCATATACACCGGATGGGTGTTGTGAAATGTGTTGTTTTACAGGGTCAGCCAAGTACACTATATATTTTTTTCTTTCACAAAAGCCTTTACTAGTACACTATATGATACAGTGCCTTGCGAAAGTATTCGGCCCCCTTGAACTTTGCAACCTTTTGCCACATTTCAGGCTTCAAACATAAAGATATAAAACTGTATTTTTTGTGAAGAATCAACAAGTGGGACACAATCATGAAGTGGAATGACATTTATTGGATATTTCAAACTTTTTTAACAAATCAAAAACTGAAAAATTGGGCGTGCAAAATTATTCAGCCCCTTTACTTTCAGTGCAGCTGTATATGTATACAGCTGCACTGTATATATATATATATATTATATATCATAAAGTGTACTTGTTGTCTTGGAGTTTTCCAACAGAACATCTTGAGCCGGTCAGCAATAGGCAATAGGTACAGATGTAGGATCTTAATTTGAGCCAGTTTTCTACAGCAGGAAAATAAGCCTGCAGAAACAGGAAATGTTTATTATGTGGAATTATAATTAACGGACATTTTTGTAGGGGTTGACACATTTATTTGTGAGGGAAAATCAACTCTGAAATTTCCAAGTTAAAATGACAGACTTCAGAAGTCTTTTTAAACTGCTAATACACTACAAGTATGACATTTCCTGCATTGCAGGGATGATCTCCTGCCACAGGGTGATCAAATTAACATCCTACATTTATATCACAATGCCGGTCATAAATTGCTGCTAATCATCCATTACAAACCAATCAATCTTTATTTTCCAGGACAGGGTAGCCTTTCCTTGATCCTTCAACCTGTTGCATTCTTAACATAAGCTGCTGGTGCTGATATAGAATTGTATGATTATTGAGGTGCTGATAAAATAGTAAACCCTAGATTAAGATTGCAAACAGAAGATTAAGACTGTAAAAGAGCCAACACAAAGTTGAATGATTGTTACTACCTAACAAAGCTTTAGTCTCTCCCTCTTATAATGGATGTTTCTTCGTATCCCTTTTGTAGGGTTGTTCATTAAGCATAAAATGTGTCGTTTGAGCTTCACTTTTTATAATTCATCATGAGATGAACTTGATAGATAGGTCTTGTTTAAAGCCAGACTGAGTTCCACTACATTGAGATGTCAATGGTGTATGATCTCTTGTCAGTAATTGAAATCAAGTATTACCCTATGTGACCTCTGGTATTTCATTTAAGAACAAAATGTCTGCAGTGTACACTGTAAATTGAGTCAATTTAAAAAATCTAGGCAACCAGCTAACGTACATTCCTGAGTTGTCCCAACACATTTGCCAAAGTTGAGTTAACTAGAAATCATAATGCAGCTGGTTGCCTTGATTTTTCAAGTTGACACTTTGGATTTCAAGTCCTCTCAACTTAACGATGCAAGCCAATCCGCTCAGCTGAACTATTTAAGATCAATGGGAAAAGATTGCGAATTCTGTGGGTAGCCCCAAACGGGACTCGGACCCAGAGCCAGTGACTACAACACCTTACCATTGCTCTATAGAATTACCACTATGGAAATTATTTGGTTATTAATGGCTGTAATATATTTTTTATTTTGGATGGAACAAGTATGTTAACGTTGCATGAAGGCTGCGTTTACACAGGCAGCTAAATTCTGAAAATGTTTCCACAAACCACAAATTGGTATTTTGACCAATAACATCAGATATTTTCACATCAGACTAGTGCTGAGCGATTAGTGTTTTTAGGGCTCGGTTTGGTTTTGGTTCTGCTGTAAAAAAAATAATCATGGTTTTAAATTATTATATATATTTTTTTACATTAAATGCATTATGAAATATGACCTTGAAATGATTTTAGAGCTTTTTAATTGAAATTCCAAGCCAAATATTGAGAACATTCAATTGCCAAAACACTGAAAACATTACACTGTCTCTAACACAGAATAAAGCAATTAATAAGAGCCCCATGATCATAGTGACTGCCCATTAAGTCTTATCACTTATTAACCACCATTTATTCACATTACTTTACTTAAATACAATATTTCAGTTGTGTATATATATATATATATTTTTTTTACATGTATGACTTTATTATTTAATTTCTTAATGTCATCCTGTTATCTCTTCTCAGACAGCAGACAGACAGTAAAAATGGTATCCCGTGATCATTGGGTTACCACAGTTGCCCATGCTGCAGAGCTGTCTGACGAATCACTATTGTAGTAGTTCTTCAAAGTAGATAATACTTTCAAGTCTGCTACAACTATCAATCGGGTCTCGTCACTGTGTTGGACATTCCTCTCTTATATGGTCTGTGTGCAGGCCCGGGAAGAATAGGAGCAATGGATTCTGGTCATTGTAGTTAATTATCACATTTTCTGCGCTGAACTAGGTTGAATATTTTTCCATTGAAAACAACAACTCCTTCTTGTGCTTGAAACGGCTCGTTGAGCTCACAAAATAATTTACTAAATGGAATTCAAGTAATTGAACCAACATGGGTCAATTAGTTGTTTAATAATCTGGAAAATCAGCACTACATCCAACTTTTTTCAGAGCTGATCTGATTGGTTAAAAGAAAAATATCAGAATTGGGCTGCCTTTGTAAACGCAGCCTTCGAGTCAGTCCGCTTTGAGTCCTTTCTAGTTTTGACTAAAATAAAGTAAAAACAACTTGCAGAAAGGTACATTGGGTAATATGATAATGAAACACATGTTTTTAAGCCAACACAGTATTTTACATTACGGGTCTCAGCAAACTAAACTCTCTTGTGTGATCAGCTCAACTCAACTTAAATATTTCAGTTCACGCAACATTGTCTTACAAATTCAGCTCACTTTGAGCAAAAATCATTAGGTTAGTGGAGTATTCCATGTCAGCTGACCAATTTCCCAATATGAAGTCCAGCCAACTTGGATATTTAAGTTCCATGGACATTTTTCTAAGTTGTATTTTTTTTTTACAGTGAGAAAAAAAATGGTGTTAGATATCTGTCCTGGACGTGAATGATAGCTGAGAGAGTTTGATTAGAGGCTTAGCGTTAAGCTACTCCAAATTCCTAAACTAATTACAAATTTTTAACATGCAGATCTCCTCAAGATCTGTCAATGGACCTGAAACACATAAAACATTTTCAGGTAACACCAATTGTCCCTTGTATAACCTCATAAATATATGGACCTTTCTTTCTTGGGAATCATAACAAAAAAGATTTTCCGATAATGTCAACCTTTGAGACATAAAAAGTGTTTCCTGTCTAACCTTATAACTAATAATGGATGTACATAAAACATACCGTAACGTAGACAAAAAAGGTATACAAAGCTTATTGAAAAGCTAATATCTGAAAGGTTATAGTGCAAGACCATGAACATCACAAGTGAACATGAGTAGGGCTAACTGTGTTCTTGATGTGAGGATCAACAACACATGTTTCCTTTTTCACTAAAGCTTTCATAGAAGTTGTCATGATGTCTAATAACAAATAACAAAAAGTTGAATAACAAATATAAATTAAATATAATTCATGTTTTATTTCCAATAAAGTCAAAAATATGATTTGAAACCATCAATAAACATACTACAAAAAAAGCATCAATTGTATTGTCAAATCTTTGATCATTTCTGTACAAATTCATCCCATTATGAATATTTCAATATCATCCAATAGTTATGTAAATTCCTCTGACAGCATCTTTGAGTATAACACTTTATTTCTCACTCTTACATTCATTCTGTAAAAAAGTGCACATCTGAAATTGTCATCTTGCAAAATTAACAAAACAAATAATTGTATAACAATTGTCAATAACAATAACAGGCCAAAATGAACAGCAGCTATTCCTTCTGTACACAACAAACATTAAAATAATACTTTTTTAATTGATCAAAATGCCAAAGAACTTGAAAGCTGGCAAGAATGTATAAGATGTCAATCCCATCTTCTCATGTCATATAAGAGAGAGTGGAAAGCTAACACTGTGTATGTGCAACATTTTGCAGCGTCACACCTTCACATTCATTCCTCAGTATTGCTAACCCAGTGTCCCCATACAGGGCTGGAAGCCTGAAATGTGAGTTCAGACCTTGGTATTGTCCTAAATGTCCTTTATGCTGGGGGGGGCCTTGTGCACCCCCATGCTGGCAAAATCAGAGGGCACGTCGAAGAACAGCTCGTCGTCAAAGCAGAACTCGTCAGACGGCGTAGCGAGACAGGGCAACTTCAGTGCAAAGCCGGTCAGCACCCCACCGACAGCAGCTGCCCCGATGGTAGAGAAGATAGCTGCCACCTGGTAGACGGCTTGCTCCTTGGCGGTGCGCCCCAGCCCGGGCATCAGCCCTGGGATCAGCTGCTGTAGCTCTAGGAGCTTTGGGTCTCCCTCCATGGGTGCACGGTGGGAGAAGATCTGGTACATGCTGGGGCCATAGGTTTCTTCATTGGCCATGAGGATGGCACAAATGCCAGCCGTGCAGGATATGAGGCCGGTGAGGCCGTGGAGATTGTGGATGCCACACTGGTCTTGGATCCTGAAGTGGCGGGCCAAGAACGGGGTGAGGTACCTGTATCCCATGAAGCAGGCGGTGCAGCCCATGATCCCAAGGGCGTAGGCGGCTGCAGGGGAGATCATCATGTCCACAGAGGCCCCAACAGTCACACCACCCGCCAGAGTCACATTTTGAATGTCGGCCATGGTGAGCTTGCCTCTCTTGTTGAATACGGCAGATAAGGCGAAAGCGGTCATCGTTGAGGAGCTGAGGCCTATAAAGGTGTGCAGGACAGCCCTGTGCTGGTCATCACCCTTTAAGGTCAGAGCAGAGTTGAAAGAAGGCCAGAACACCCAGAGAAACAGGGTGCCCATCAACGACAGGATGTCTGACTGGTAACTGGTAACCTCCTTGACGTGGCCGTCATTCAGGCTAGGCCGATACAGCACAAACGTGACACCCAACCCAAAGTAACAGGCAAACAGGTGGATGAGGATGGAGCCACCTGCGTCATTGATCTTTAGGTACTTCAGCACAGCCCACTCTGTCAAGGCAAAGATAGGGACCTCTAGCAGGGCCATGACCAGCAGCTGCACCGGACTGGTCTTTCCCAGCACCGCCCCGAAGGAGATGAGCACCACGGCACAGGCAAACTCAGCATTGAGCAGGTTGATGACCCCAAGGTGGATCTTTCCATCAGAGTAGAACTGGAAGTAGCCCTGCATCAAGATGGCCCACTGGATGGTAAAGGTGGCTGTTAAGAAGTTGAAGACCATCCCGCTGAAGCCATAGAGCCGCAGGAAGGCCAGCAGGCAGCCGAAGCCAACGAAGATCATCACCTGCACATCCGCGAAGAAGGGATAGTCCCGATACAGGGAGTTGTCCATAGGGTTGGTCTCATTGTTCTGAAACTTGGCGTTGGCATTGTCATCGTAGGTGACAAAGCCGGCAAAGAGACCAAGGAAAACCACTTCCATCAACAGTACCAGCACTGGCAACCGCACCCTGAGGCTAGTGGAGTTATTCATGGTGGAATGGACACCTCACATAGGCTAATTACTCCTGCAGCCGCGCTCTTTATAGCTCTGATGCCAGATAAAGATTGGCATTTGGCAGAGAGCAGAAACGCACACTGTACATCTACACAGGACTCCACATCTCTACCGCCGAAGATAGGGTTGTACTTTGGTCCCTCAAATTACCCACAGTAACATTTTTACAATCCAGCACGTTCTACAGTTTCACAGAACAATGTGTACTGATGAAATGATTAGGGATTCAGATAAAATACATTTTTAGGTTAGTAGCCATGTAGGGTCTATTTTGAATAAGTAAGGGAAATGGTTTTTCAGAAGTTCATTTTTTTTTTTTTACTTCCCGACTGTTTGTTACTGTATGCCTCAAATTAGTTTATATTGTACAGGAAAAAGAACTGAGCTAATGAGCTAATGCCTCAAAGGTATTATAGTATTGAACACGTTTTTCAAAACAAAAGATGCCTAAACAATTGACTTTGCATAAAAAATGTTTCAGTAATTCTATATCTTTACAATTCCCTTTACAAAAAAAGAAAAAGTGCAGTAACTGCAGTCGACTGTGGCATTATGGAGGCAATAATTGCAGAATAACTATACTGCACTTTAACTGCAGTTACACTGCAAAATTACTGCAGTAAAAAAAACAGTGTTATTTTGGACGCAGTATTTGCAGTATACTGCAGTTATACTGCAGTCTAACTGCAATCTTTTTTTAGTGAATACAGCACAATATATTCAACAAAACATTCCAAATCAAATGGAAAAAGGGTTCTACCTCTTCAAGAAAGTGTGTATTATTGCAGTGGATGAGAATATACCTGGTTTTACAAACTTCTACAAACGTGCTGTTTCCAAGTTGTGTCCTTCATTTGTATGAATATGTTGATATCTAGTGGGCATATATAGACATTACAGGCACTCGATCTTTACAACAGTCGTCCTGTGGTCTCATTTATAACAGTTGAGTAAATTTCACACTACATTTCTGAATGAGCATTAAATGAGCAAGACACAAATCCACTCACCTTTTTATGGTGATAAAAACACCCCTTTATTTGCTGAGTCATTTGGAACTCTTGACATGTCGTGGCACGGCATACAAAATACTAATTGTTGTTCAATAGTGTATATATTCTACTAGGTCCAATTAAATGATAGTTGCGCATGATAATTTGTTGCATGGGAGATCTGTGGCTAAATCGAGGGTGCCTACTGCGCTGGCTAATCGGATAGCTACAACCACAGTGCCTATAGCTTCCATGACCCTGGCCACAGCAGAGTTTGATACTAGCCTATATGATAAGTCAGAGTACAACCAATATTGTCTGAGAATAACAATAGTCTGGCCAGTCTTATAGCCAATATGCTGTTATAATGTATTAAGCCAACTGCACAAACCTCATTCCTATAGAATTGTTTTTATAGGTTTAGGTTTAGGTTACAATTTTTAAGTCGTGTTTAAAATAATTCTGAGAGGTAGATTTTGACTGCGAAAGTGATCTTCACGCCAAAAAGGTTGGTGACCACTGGTCTAAAGTTTTCAGGGAGGTGAGCACATTCTCCCCTCAAGTTCATTAAAAACAAAAATCTAACTTTGCGTGAAAACTGGGCTGGCACATTTTCGGGTATATTTTTTACTATGCATGGTTTATAAATGAGGCCACAGGGGCCTTGTCTGGCCCGCCACAACTAAGTATTCAGACCCTTTACTCAGTACTTTGTTGAAGCACTTTTGGCAGTGATTACAGCCTCAAGTCTTCTTGGGTATGACACTATAAGCTTGGCACACCTGTATTTGGGGAGTTTCTTCCATTCTTCTCTGCAGATCCTCTCAAGCTCTGTCAGGTTAGACGGGAATGTCGCTACACAGCTATTTTCAAGTCTCTCCAGAGATGTTTGATTGGGTTCAGGTCCGGGCTCTAGCTGGGCCACTCAATAACATTCAGAGACTTGTCCCGAAGCCACTCCTGTGTTGTCTTGGCTGTGTGCTTAGGGTCGTTGCCCTGTTGGAAGGTTAACCTTTGCCCCTGTCTGAGGTCCTGAGTGCTCTGGAGCATGTTTTCATCAAGGATCTCTCTGTACTTTGCTCCGTTCATCTTTCCCTCGATCTTGTCGAGTCTCCCAGTCCCTGCCTCTGAAAAACATCCACACAGCATGATGCGGCCACCACCATGCTTCACCGTAGGGATCAGACGTGACGCTTGGCATTCAGACCAAAGAGTTCAATCTGGATTTCATCAGACCAGAGAATGTTGTTTCTCATGGTCTGAGAGTCCTTTAGGTGCCTTTTGGCAAACTCCATGCTGGCTGTCATGTGCCTTTTACTGAGGAGTGGCTTCCATCTGGCCACTTTACCATAAAGGCCTGATTGGTGGGGTGCTGCAGAGATTGTTGTCTGGACCTTCTGGAAGGTTCTCCCATCTCCACAGAGGAACTCTGGAGCTCTGTCAGAGTGACCATTGGGTTCTTGGTCACCTCCCTGACCAAGGCCTTCTCCCCCGATTGATCAGTTTGGCCGGGCAGCCAGCACTATGAAGGGTGCACACCATGCACAGTCAACTACGGGACCTTATATAGACAGGTGTGTGCCTTTCCAAATCATGTCCAATCAATAGAATTTACCACAGGGGGACTCCAATCAAGTTGTAGAAACATCTCAAGGATGATCAATGGAAACAGGATGCACCTGAGCTCAATTTCGAGTCTCATAGCAAAGGGTCTGAATACTTATGTAAATGTGATATTTCAGTTCTTTATTTTTAATACATTTGCAAACATTTCTAAAAACTTTTTTTTGCTATGTCATTATGGGGTATTCTGTGTAGATTGATGATGGAAAAAAAATGTAAAGTAACAAAATATGGAAAAGGTCAAGGGATCTGAATACCTTCTGAATGCACTGTATAGGCATATATACTGAACAAAAATACAAACACAACATGTAAAGTGTTAGTCCCATGTTTCATGAGCTGAAATAAAATATCCCAGAATTGTTCCACACACACAAAAACCTTATTTATTTCAAATATTGTGCACAAATGTGTTTACATCCCTGTTAGTCAGCATTTTATCCTTTACCAAAATAATCCATCCACCTGACAGGTGTGGCATATCTAGAAGCCGATTAAACAGCATGATTATTACACAGGTGCACCTTGTGCTGGGGACAATAAAAGGCCACTCTAAAATGTGCAGTTTTGTCACACAACAATGCCACAGATGTCTAAACTTTTGAGGAAGCATGGAATTGGCTTGCTGATTGCACAAATGTCCACCAGAGCTGTTGCCAGAGAATTGAATGTTAAAATCGTTGAAATTGTTGCATGTTGCGTCTATATATTTTTTCAGTATATATTAAAGGTTATTTTACTTAGTTCTTTAAAGCAAGGCTACCCCAGGAGTGTGAGTGGGCTGAGGTTGCACTTAACTCGCCACTGATGAACCTCCAACCACTTTGTATTGGATCATGCACGGTCTGTTCTTTGGCTCGTGGGGAGGGGTTGGCACAAAGAAATAGGCCTACCGGCATGTTGCTTGTTTGATCCAAATGGCTCAATCGCCTCATATTTAGTTGCCTCGATTTCTCCACGACTATGAAAGCTTATTTTGAAGTGTTGCTTAATTTCCAATCGTTGAAGCAAAATAAAATATAGGATTCGCACCCCTGTAGAATATTAGATATGGGTGTTATTCTGATGATGTAAACCAATGTCTCTGATAAAGCTGTGTCTTTCCTTATAAAAAGTATTAGGCTTAGTTAGCTATTTAATTTGGGATGAAATGTAGGCTACATTGAATGTTAATTTGAAATGAGCAAGCAGTATTGACATAAATAAATCCAATAAAAAACGACATATGCATAATTAGCCTAAACGTGTTATCAATAGAGCTCGCCAATTTGTAGTCCTAAAAACCGCAAATGACTTACCTCTGGTTCGTTCAGCCATTCCTATGGGGCAAATGAATGGGGGGAAAAAATATGGTTTGGGGATAAAAGCTCAAAATAAGGTCTGAGGTTAACACAGGCTTAGTAGATCTAATACGTTTTGTTCTATGAGATAATATCAGTCAGTTAACATGACCTTTACCTTTTATGTGCTTTAAAAAAAAGTTCATACATGCTTCAAAATTCACAAAAAGTTACGTTAGCTAATGAATATTATCTAAACGTATGATATCTCCTAAACCTGTGTTTACCACAGACCTTATTTTCGGAGTTTTTCCCAAATCTCTCCAGAAACGACATTGATTTTCCCATAGGCTTTGTCCAGCAAACCATGACTGAGTGCCTTCAAAAATATGCTAATTGCAGAGATGAAAGCCTCATGACGCTAACATTTTGGCTCTGTAAGTGACATTTATCTTCAATAGACTAATATTGTAGCTGGCTATGTATGCATGCTGCATTTTAATAGGTACAATTACTCAGGCAAATGGAATAATGATCCACATAACAGTGTTTGAATGTCGGTGTCACAGTCCTTTATATAAAAAACAATATACCCATAATGCATTGCAATGCCAACGTAGGCAAATCTGCCACTGGCTAGTTGTCAACATGGTCACCAGTGTTTGCCATCCGCTATCATAGCTCTTCTCAATGGGGTGTCATTTAACTCCACGTATTTAGCAAAAAGCCTTATCGAACTAGCTAAGTAAGAGAGACGCTTTATACACCGCGTTCTTTAGGTTCTACAATAGCCAGCCTGGTAAGAGACTACGAGCTAGCAGTAGCATAGTAGTAGTTAACATCAGTTAGCTACAGTAACTATTAGATCTCTTCAGATACACTATCATATATAGTATAGACTATTGAATGACATTCAGCTTTCCAGTTGCAGTCAGCTTGAATATTGTTTATTTAACAAGGTATGGCTTTCAAAGTCTGTCAAAGGCGTCCTGTTAGCCGCTTGGCAGTTAGCTAAACTATACACGTTATTGCTTTGATGCCGGCTTGGTTGGTGATAACAGAATAAGCTAGGACATGATTTATGTGTAAGATTGCTAATAATTACTCTCTTCAGTGTCAGTCAAAATGGCAAGCCCAAGGACCAGAAGAGTTTTGAAGGAAGTGAGAACCCAGGAGGAAAACAACGTGAGTAGCTAGCTAACGTTAGCTTGCTGTTTGACCAGTAACGTTGTAGCTGGTTTAGTCATGACGTGATTGCCCAAAGGGCCAAGGCTGAACTATCTAAGGTTTAATATGAACACTGACGTTAGGACCTTGTGGGTGAACAATTTCTGTTGAGATATTCAATGTGATAGTGTCCACATCCATGTTTTAAATATCGACATCAAATAGTGAGCCAACATTTCTCCTCTTTTCTCAGCTTTGCTTTGAGTGTGGGGGCTTCAATCCTCAGTGGGTGAGTGTGACCTATGGGATCTGGATTTGTCTGGAATGTTCTGGCAAACACAGAGGCTTGGGAGTACACCTTAGGTGAGTAAATTCCAAAAGGCCAATTTTTCTGATTGTTGGTATTTGTGCTTGCCTGCAGAGGCTCGTCTGTGCATGAATGTCAATCCTCTACTGTTGAATCTCTTAATAAGTAATTGTTCAAGCCTTCAGCCAGGCCCTTCTAAGATGGTGATTACCACTTATATTCTTTAACCCACCATACCCACCTAGTCATACAATTTTTAAATTTTACCTTTATTTTACTAGGCAAGTTAGTTAAGAACACATTCTTATTTTCAATGATGGCCTAGGAACAGTGGGTTAACTGCCTGTTCAGGGGCAGAACGACAGATTTGTACCTTGCAACCTTTTGGTTACTAGTCCAACCACTAGGCTACCCAATGTGAACAAATGTCTTCTTATATTAGGGCCCATGCCTACTTAAATAAAAAATTAAGTAACATTTCCTGTCAAGTCGGTTTGGAAGTATTTAACCCCTAATGTGATCTCTGTACTGTAGCTTTGTGCGCTCTGTTACCATGGACAAGTGGAAGGACATTGAGCTGGAGAAGATGAAGGCGGGAGGGAACGGAAAGTTTCGTATGTTTCTGGAACTCCAAGAGGATTACGATGCCACCTGGACCATGCAGGACAAATATAACAGCAGACCTGCTGCACTTTTCAGAGACAAGGTAAGGAAGCCTCCCTTCTGAGTCATTATTTTAATGGTCATGTACATAATAAAGTTGCCGGGGACACTCCAAATCAACATTTCTGAATTTCCAATGCTGAGATCAAACAGTACATCTATTATGGTCTCACTCACTGAAATGCATACCTCCTTTATTCGATTGACAGGTTGCAACCATTGCAGAGGGAAAAGAGTGGTCTATTGAAACTTCCTCTGCCAAGGACTGGACTCCGCCTCAGGCTAAGACCGGACTTTCGACGTCTCATCGGTAAGGGTGAAAAGAGTGTTATTTCATATGACTAAAGTATTCAATGACTTGAATATTTTCAAAATACTAATTTCCAATATTATCACATCCCAAAATAACCTGTGGTTGGTTTTCCAATGTAGCTCAGGGGGCCCTGGCCAGAACTCGGGACACCCTTCAGACAAGGTGTTTGAGGACTGGTTGAGTGACGATGTGAACTCTTATCAGAGGTGAGACCATTGTATCCATGACTTGCTTGTCTCTGAAGCAGATGTACAGCCTCAATTTGTCAGGCATGGACTTCACAAGGCATTCCACCAGGATGCTGGCTCATGTTGATTCCATTCCATTGCTTCCCACAGTTGTGTCAAGTTGACTGGATTCCCTTTGGGTGGTGGACCATTCTTGATACACACTGGAAATAGTTGAGCGTGAAAACCAGGCATCTCTGCAGTTCTTGACACAAACTGGTGCGCCTGGCACCTACTACCATACCCCATTCAAAGGCACTTAAATCTTTTGTTGCCCATTCACCCTCTGAATGGCACACATAGTCTGTCTCAATTGTCTCAAAGCTTGAAAATCCTTCTTTAACCTCACTCCTGCCCTTCATTTACACTGATTGAAGTGGATTTAACAAGTGACATCAATAAGGGATCATAGGGGTCAGTCTGTCATGGAAAGAGCAGGTGTCCTTAATGTTTTGTGTGTGTATACAGTGCATTTGGAAAGTATTCAGACACCTTGACTTTTTCCACATTTTGTTACGTTACAGACGTATTCTAAAATTGATTAAATAAAAAATGTTCAATCTACACACAATATAATTTTTTGAATTGTTTGCTTATTTACCTGAGTATTCAAACCCTTTGCTATGAGACCCAAAATTGAGCTTAGGTTCATCCTGTTTCCATTGATCATCATGAGATGTTTCTACAACTTGAATAGAGTCCACCTGTGGTAAATTCTATTGATTGGACATGATCCTGTCCCCTGGGGAAGGGATGCCTGGTTATTATTTAAGCGTTTTCCTCACCATCACCATAAGCATGCCCCATTCAAAAATGCAGAACCAGGGACAGATATAGCCCTTGGTTCACTCCAGACCTGACTGCCCTTGACCAGCACAAAAACATATTTGGCGTTCTGCATTAGCATCGAACAGCCTCCCGCGATATGCAACTTTTCAGGGAAGCTAGGAACTAATATGCACAGGCAGTTAGGAAAGCAAAGGCTAGCTTTTTCAAACATAAATTTGCATTCTGTAGCACAAACTCCAAAAAGTTCTGGGACACTGGAAAGTCCACAGAGAATAAGAGCACCTCTTCCCACTGCACCAAGGCTAGGAAACACTGTCATCATCGATAAATCCATGATAATTGAGAATTTCAATAAGCATTTTTCTACTGCTGGCCATGCTTTCTACCTGGCTACCCCTATCCCCGGTCAACAGCTCTGCACCCCCCCACAGCAACTTGCCCAAGCCTCCCCGATTTCTCCTTCACCCAAATCCAGATAGCTGATGTTTGGAAAGAGTTGCAAAGTCTGGACCCCTACAAATCAGCTGGGCTAGACAATCTGGACCCTCTCTTTCGAAAATGATCCGCAATTGTTGCAACCCCTATTACTAGCCTGTTCAACCTCTTTTGTATCGTTTGAGATCCCCCTCTTCAGAGGGGGAGACACCTTAGACCTAAACTGTTACAGACCTATATCTATCCTACCCTGTCTTTCTAAGGTCTTCGAAAGCCAAGTTAACAAACAGATCACTGACCATTTCGAATCCCACCGTACCTTCTCCGCTATGCAATCTAGTTTCAGAGCTTGTCATTTTTTTGCTCCTTTGCACCTCAGTATCTCTACTTGCATATTCATCTTCTGCACATCTATCACTCCAGTGAGTAATTGCTAAATTGTAATCATTTCACCACTATGGCCTATTTATTGCCTTATCTCCCTAATCTTACTTCATTTGCACAAACTGTATATAAACCTTTCTATTGTGTTATTGACTGTACATTTGTTTATTCCATGTGTAACACTGTGTTTGTGTCGCACTGTTTTGCTTAATCTTGGCCAGGTAGAAGTTGTAAATGAGAACTTGTTCTCAACTGGCCTACCTGGTTAAATAAAGGTGAAATAAAGTAAAACACCTGTCTATACAAGGTCCCATAGTTGACAGTGCATGTCAGAGTAAAAGCAATGAGGTCGAAGGAATTGTCCCTAGAGCTCCTAGACAGGATTGTGTCGAGGCACAATCCTGTCCCCTAGGGAAGAGTAGCAATTTAAAAAAAATATATATATTCTGCAGGATTGAAGGTCCCCAAGAACACAGTGGCCTCCATCATTATTAAATGGAAGAGTTTGAATCCACCAAGACTCTTCCTAGAGCTGGCCACCCAACCAAACTGAGCAATCGGGGGAGAAGGGCCTTGGTCAGGGTGGTGACCAAGAACCTGATGGTCACTCCGACAGAGCTCCAGAGTTCCTCTGTGGAGATGAGAGAACCTTCCAGAAGGACAACCATCTCTGCAGCACTCCACCAATCAGGCCTTTGTGGTAGAGTGGCCAGACAGAAGCCACTTCTCAGTAAAAGGCACATGACAGCCCGCTTGGAATTTGCTTAAATGACTAAAGGACTCTCTAATCTGAGGAAATCAAGATTGAACTCTTTGGCCTGAATGCCAAGCGTCTTGTCTGGAGGAAACCAGGCACCGCTCATCACATGGACAATACCATCCCTACGGTGAAGCATGTTGGTTGCAACATCATGCTGTGGGAATGTTTTTCTTCGGCAGGGACTGGGAGACTAGTCAGGATCAAGTGAAAGATGAACAGAGCAAAGTATAGAGAGATCCTCTCAGGACTGGGGCGAAGTTCACCTTCCAACAGGACAACGACCCTAAGCACACAGCCAAGACAATCCAGGAGTGGCTTCTTGACAAGTCTCTGAATGTTCTTGAGTGGCCCAGCCAGAGCCCGGACTTGAACATGATCAAACATCTCTGGAGAGACTTGAAAATAGCTGTGCAGCAACACTCCCCATCCAACCTGACAGAGCTTGAGAGGATCTGCAGAGAAGAATGGAGAAACTCCATAAATACATATTTTTTTCACCTTTATTTAACCAGGTAAGTTGTTGAGAACAAGTTTTCATTTACAACTGCGACCTGGCCAAGATAAAGCAAAGCAGTGTGACACAAACAACAGAGTTACACATGGAATAAACAAACATACAGTCAATAACACAATAGAAAAAAGTCTATATACAGTGTGTGCAAATGGTGTGAGGTAAGGCAATAAATAGGCCATAGTAGCGAAGTAATTACAATTTAGCAAATTAGCACCGGAGTGATAGATGAGCAGATGGTGATGTGCAAGTAGAAATACTGGTGTGCAAAAGAGCAGAAAAGTAAATTAAAAAATGGGGATGAGGTTGGTAGATTGGGTGGGCTATTTACAGATTGGTTATGTACAGCTGCAGCGATCGGTTAGCTGCTCAGATAGCTGATGTTTTAAAGTTAGTGAGGGAAATATAAGTCTCCAGCTTCAGCGATTAAAAAAAATAAATATATATATATATATATATATATATTTATTTTATTTTATTTTAAATGTACTTATTTTATTTTAAATGTACTTATTTTTTTTGCATTTCGTTCCAGTCATTGGCAGCAGAGAACTGGAAGGAAAGGAGGCCAAAGTAGGTGTTGGCTTTGGGGATGACCAGTGAGATATACCTGCTGGAGCGCGTGCTACGGGTGGGTGTTGTTATCGTGAGCTGAGATAAGGTGGAGCTTTAACTAGCATAGATGATCTGGAGCCAGTGGGTCTGGCGACGAATATGTAGAAAGGGCCAGCCGACTAGAGCATACAGGTCGCAGTGGTGGGTAGTATATGGGGCTTTGGTGACAAAACGGATGGCACTGTGATAGACTGCATCCAGGTTGCTGAGTAGAGTATTGGAAGCTATTTTGTA